>NC_052509.1:55426411-55801411 GCF_014356525.2 Nilaparvata lugens
CAATCCATCAATCAATCTCTCTCTCTCGCGCGCGCTCTCTCTCTATCTTTCTTCATGAAACGGCATCCCTCCTTCTCTCTCTGTCACTCTTCATAGGATGGCATAACTTTCTCTCTCTCTATCTTTCTCCATGAAACTTCATTACTCCTCACTCTGTCACTCTTCATGTAACTCAATCACACCTTCTCACTCTATCTTTCTTCATGAAACTTCATTACTCCGTCTCTCTCTGTCACTCTTCCTAAGATGGCATAACCTCTTCTCCCTCTTTCTCTCCCTTCATGAAACTTTCTTACTCTATCTCCCTCTGTCACTCTTCATGAGATGGCATCACTTCTTCACTCTCTATCTTCCTCCATGAAACTGAATCACTCTTTCTGTCTCTGTCACGCTTCATAAGATGGCAGAACCTCTTCTCTCTCTTTCTCTGTCCTCATGAAACTTCCTTACTCTATCTCTCTCTGTTACTCCTCATAAGATAGCATAACCTGTTCTCACTTTTTCTCTTTCTTCATGAAACTTCCTCACTCTATCACTCTGTCACTCTTCCTAAGATGGCATAACTTCTCTCTCTCTCTCTCTCTCTCTCTCTCTCTCCCTATCTATCTCTCTTCATGAAACTTAATTATTCCTTCTCTCTCTGTCACACTTCCTAAGATGTCATAACCTCTTCACACTCTTTCTCTCTCTTCATGAAACTTCATTACTCCTTCTCTCTCTATCAGTCTTCATAAGATAGCAAAACCTTCTCTCTCTCTATCTTCCTTCATGAAACTGAATCACTCCTCCTCTCTCTGTCACTCTCCATGGGATGACATCACCTCTTCACTCTCTCACTCTGTCTCTTTTCATGAGACGGGATCAACACACTCTTCTCTCTCCTTCTCTTCCCGTGAAATGACATCATCACATCTCACTCTTTTTTTTCATGAAACAGCATCACTTCTTCCCTCTCTATTTCTCTCCATAAGAAGTCATAACCCTCTACCTTTCGTTCCTTGAGACGTTGTGCAGCTCCAGCACAATATGAAATTTTGTTAGCATCTGATAAAATCATTCGTCTATTTTCACGGCTCGGGAATACTTGTGCAATTCCCAAGTGTGGACGGATGAAATTCTTTATTCTTCGTATAATGGCAGTGGAGAAAGATGGGAGAACAGTGTTGTCGATTCTCTGCCTTGCCACTGCCTATAGAGTGAAGGTGATACCAGTATATTTCTCGTAATATTAACTGTCATTTGAAATAATATTTTTTTTTATTCGTAGATAAACAATATTTCTCCCTTTTTGTGTAGTTGAGAAGTTGATATTGTGGTAATTAATCATAGTGAATGAAAAGGCTGAGAAATTGTTAAAAAACCACAGATTTTTCAGTCAGAAAGACCGGTTTCGGTTGTAACAGCGATTGTTAATCTCTGATCTCTTCCAGAGATTATCAGAAACAGGAACTGGCCTTCCTAACTGTAAAATCTCTGGTTTTTGACAATTCCTAAACCTTTTCATTCAATATGGATAATTAGAATAAAACCCTTTCAGAGATTATACGAGATTGACTATGGTGTAACAACCGAAACCGGTCTTTCTAACTATAAAATCTGTGTTTTTTTTTACAATTTTGGCATTTTCTTTTAAAACAATATTTCTCGATGATTCATTAATAAATATTAAAAATTGAGATTAAATATTCTGTTAGGATGGAGCCAAGCATCTTCTGCCTGAATAAGAGAGTTGCATAGTATCGTCAGCAATGGAAAGAGCATGTGGAACAAATGTCAGCTGATAGACTTCCATTGAGAATTACAAGTATCAACCGGTACGCAAAAGAGACATAGGCAGACCACGAAAAAGGTGGCAATAATCATTAATGGTGGTCTGCCTATAAAGCAAGACATTTGAAATAATTCTGTCTTTCGTGGTCTGTCTCTTTTGCCTACCGGTTGATACTTGAAATTCTCAATGGAAGTCTATCAGCTGACATTTTTGTTCTCATCATTAGGATGCTTATGGTGATGGAGATGTTATGATCTTATGATATTGGCTCATATCAATGTTATTAGTTTATACTTTTATTAAGGTCATATGAAAACACATAATGACATATTCTATTCTAATTATGATAAGATGAATGTGAGTCGGAACAGGCAAGAAGAAGAAGAAGAAGAAGAAGAAAAGAAGAAGAAGAAGAAGAAGAAGAAGAAGAAGAAGAAGAAGAAGAAGAAGAAGAAGAAGAAGAAAGAGAAGAAGAAGAAGAAGAAGAAAAGAAGAAGAAGAAGAAGAAGAAGAAGAAGAAGAAGAAGAAGAAGAAGAAGAAGAAGAAGAAGAGAGAAGAAGAAGAAGAAGAAGAAGAAGAAGAAGAAGAAGAAGAAGAAGTAGAATCTGCTTTGTAGAATGATAGACAAGGTAGCAACACCAATGTTGATCAAATAATATTATTATAACGTAGACCTCACTATATGAAGATGATACAAAGATAATACGAAGCTGATAAAAAGATGATACAAGGATGATAGACAAGGATAGCAACACCAATGTTAATCAAGTACAGCCATTATAACGTGGACTTCACTATACTTCATTCCCCCAAACTTGAAGGAATCTACAGTATAGCACATGCCTTGGCCTCATAATTGAAACAATCCATCTTTTCTTGTCTGGGAAACGCAGGCTATTGCCAACTTAATCTTGCGGCAGCCATCTTGTTTCCAAGAGAGCCTTCAATCCTCTACTGTCAGTAAACTCTGTACTACGTATCGTTACGTTATTTATAGAGAGTGTCCCGTAAAAGGTGTTACAGCTGAAAATCATAGATTCAAAAGAAATTTGCAACAAAAAACACCAAAGACCTGTAGAGTGCCCTTACATCGACCTTGGTTTTTGAGAAATATCTATGTTCCGATATTCTTGAAAAATGTAATAACATAGATTAACTAAGCAGATAGACTGAACTGTGGCAATAACTGTAAAACAGACTCGATCATCCCAAATATCAACCCTCAACTACACGCTAGACGCCTTCTAACCTTCCTAGTACCAAGTTGGGTCGTATCTGACCCCAGGCGCCATTGCTTATCGGTTTGTGGGCATGTTGATGGGGGAAACGCCACCCCTTCCATGTCACCTTTTCTTCAGACACAGACCAGAGCTCACGTTCGTAATAAGTAAACTTTTTTATTATTGCCAATTTTAATGTTAGGTGTCAAGAACGGGGTCGCATCCAACCCTAAACGGCCTTTCTTGTTCAATTTCTTTCGATGCTTATTGTTTGAGTTGTATAAATAAATAAAGTTTAAAATTCTCTTTTATTATATGTTATTGTATTTTGATTAATAGTATTATTTACTTATATTAATCTTATGTAATCTTATTACATAATGTAATCTATTTTTTTTCTGTTCTTATGTAAATTTGTCTTCTTTTGTAAAGGGTTGTGTGGCAGAGAGGACCAGGAGTCCTAATTCCGCCCTAATAAAGGCATATAATCAATCAATCAATAATCTCTCTCTCTCTCCTTGAGGGTTAAGTGTAAGAGAGGGCCGGCTGCGCCCTAACTTCGCCCTCCTAGGTTTTTAATAAATGCAACCAATCAATCAATCAATCTCTTTTTCTCTCTCTCGATTCCCTCCTTGTTCCTTGCTTCCTAAATCCAGTACCAGTATAGAAGTCAAGAAGGTCCTTCGAGTCTTGCTTCTAAAGATCACAACACTGCTCATTCATTGGAGCCGAACCAAAGCCAAAGCTATAGCCATAAGCTTATGTAGCTTTCAAATCTTCAGCTTCAACTACAGCTATAAACTTCTGTAGCTGTCAAATCTATAGCTCCAACTACAGCTATAACCTTATGTAGCTTCCAAAGCTATATCTCAAGCTGTAGTCATTCGCCTATATAGGTATAGCTTGGAGCTATAGCTTTAGTATCAAGAAGGCCTTTGTTGCCGCTGCAATCAGAACAAAGGCATTGGCTAGCTTATCGTGTTCCAAGAATGATGCTTTCAAATGTTGGCCAGTTCTCGGGGAGAGTTGGACTGATCAACATCAATACGATGCTTCTATTGAAATAATCAGAGTTGGGGAGGATTTAAATTTGAGGATGCTAGGAAATATTAAGAGAGGATGCAGATGAGAGGAGTTTATTGAGATATCAGTTGATTACTATTCATGAATAGATATAATTCGATATAAACTATAAGGAGTACAACAATGATAACCCTCAATAATATTAATAAAATTGATAAAAACAATACAAAAAAAATCTGGTGTGGCGCACTCACACAACTTTCCTTGCCGTTACGAAAATTGATTACCTGACGCTAGTGTTCCCGCGCATCTAAAGTGTACTAATTCAAAGATCTGAGCCAGCTGGTGTCAGGATAATAACGCTGGAGACAAAAGATGTCTGCTATCTCTTCATAGTGAGTAGAATCAACTGTTGCCAACACTTTGCAATTGAAATAATAACATTTTATCGAATTTCGAGCCTATTTTCAATTTTAGGTGAAAATGTTACTGAACATTAATTGTAGAGATTTACATGCTCAATCTTTTCCACTTGTAATTTTCTGTTTAAATTGTATCTGAAGCCCGATAATCGAGAATCTAAAATCAAACTTTGCATAGATGAGGCAGAGCTCCTGAAATTTTTACAGATATGGGAATGGTAAAAATTGATAGAGCTTATCAATGACTATTTTAGGTTTGAATTTTATCAAAATCGTTGGAGCGGTTTTCGAGAAAATCGCGAAAAAACCCTGTTTTGAGGACATTTTCGCCATTTTAGCCGCCATCTTGAACTGCATTTGATCGAAATTGTTCTTGTCGGATCCTTATAGCGTAAGGACCTTAAGTTCCAAATTTCAAGTCGTTCCATTAATTGGGAGATGAGATATCGTGTACACAGACGCACATACACACACACACACACACAACACACACCACACACACACACCACACACACACACACACACACACACACACACACACACACACACACACACACACATACAGACCAATACCCTCAAACCACTTTTTTGGACTCGGGGGACCTTGAAACGTATAGAAATTTAGAAATTTGGGTACCGTAATTTTTTTCGGAAAGCAATACTTTCCTTACCTATGATAATAGGGCAAGCAAAGTAACATGAATTGCCCTTATTTTAAAACTTCGAAACTTTTAGGTGAAAGGTTACTTCATGTTTTTATATTGCTTTTATCAATTTTAATGGAGTAGCTCATACAGGTGAAGATACTTTTTGATATCGCTAATCAGCCCTCAATAATAATATAACTATAATCTCTTAATTTCCATTGTAATATTTCGTTGGTACGAATATGCTCTAAAATGGTAGAATCGTATGTAAATAATAATATCGTTATAATAGCAGCGCTCAATTATTGTACTGCTATCCTTGTCTATCATACAACAAATCGGATAGCGCTATCTCTTTCTCGCTTTGCCAGATTGTTCTCTGACAATGTAGAAATATAATAATTGATCAACAAAATATTTAATCTTGATGATGAAAATTCATTGTGGAAATATTGAAAAATATATTTTCTTGCTCAATAAAATATAATTTATTATCTTAAACGAGAATGAACATGTAATATTACATCAATGAACCTGTATCAGGTACCGTCTCAGAAGACATTGACATGACAGAGGATCGGCAACATTGTCCTCCTATTTTTCTCCACTGTCATTATAACGTGGACCTCACTATAAAGATGTTACATTCAAAAGAATCAGATGTGTCTCACTCATTCTTAGATAAACTCAAACAAGTCAGGTCTACAAAAACTCAATTCCAGGTCTACAGGTTGCCTATAGCTTATAAGCAAGAAGCCCTTCAAATAGGGAAGGCAAATACTTATTCCTCCATTGGAAAGTATTCTTTCTCTATAATTATGGTGATCCTTATAATGATATTACAAATTCCTACAACTCTTAACAAGCACTGTGGGCTCATAATACTTTTTCTATCAGAGCTAGAAATATCCTTATTATCATAAGAAAGTATGTTCTTCAAATATAGGGAAGTCGAAACCTTTTTTTCCAGAGGAGAACATTCTTGACAATGTTTTTTTTAATGATAGTACAAATGTCTGAGCCTCTCACGCTACAAGTACAATATGTTAAGGGCTCATTTGTCATGCTTTCTCTATCGGAGCAAGGAAAAATACAAGAGATATTCGGAATATACAAGGAATATCCGCTCCTGAATATACAAGGAGATGGGAAGCGGAAGACGAATCATTACAGGGAATAAAAGCGAGATACAGGGTTGTGTTGTACCTCAACTGTCTGCCAAGGTACATATAGGTTTCCAAGCGGCCCTTAACAATGACAAAGCCACTGTTATTCGGTGGATAAACCACGTTAATACCAAACAAAAGTCAGACAATGTACGCGGTATGTTATTACATTCTTGCCGCTGGCATCGCCTGGAGGCTTATTGCCTGTCTTGAATCTCTTGAAAAGGGAAATTTTATTCGAAACGTGAAGCATCGCCATACATGAAACAGGCTTATTGCTTGTCTCGGATCTTGCGAAGAGGGAAATTTTATTCGAAACGTGAAGCATCGCCATACATGAAACAGGCTTATTGCTTGTCTTGGATCTTGCGAAGAGGGAAATTTTATTCGAAACTTGAAGCATACATGGCACAGAATTTGCCTTCGTTTCGAACGCCTCCCAAATAGAATGTTATTTCTTCCGGGGAGAAAATAATATTGTTTTGCGGTCTATTAAAAGCTGACAAGTGTGTTCCTCGTATCATTTTTAGGGAGCTGTGGTTGAGCTTCAACCGCCAAAGTGGAATCCTTCGTAATAGTTTGGAAGTTTGAAATGAAGACGTGAACCTCTCTAAACTGAAGATTATGATTTAAAACAATAAGGGCCGGTTGCACAAAAGCCGGTTAAATTTTAACCGTGATATATGTCACGAGAACCAATCAGAGAAGGTTTTTTTTGAAAAGACGGCTTCTCTGTTGGTTCTCGTACAATTAATCACGATTTAAAAAAATTTAACCGGCTTTTGTACAAACCGACTGGTGTTTTGATGAAGTCAAAAAAACAAAATATGACAGTAATCTTATGTCTTACCTTTTGTGGAACTTTCTAAAGACTCTATATTAGAGTCCCGCGGCCTCCTGAATTCAGCCAATGTACCGTTTATCATGATCATATCATGGAGAATCTGTGAGAAAATTGAATCAAGAATATTAATTCTAATATTTCCATCGATCATCAGGTTTCCAGTCTACAAACAGGAAAATTCGAGTATTTCTATTTACTTATACATTGATACATACGAGTACTAACTGTATAACAGTACTAACAATATACATTGATACAGAACTGTCTACTAACTTTGGATACATACAAGATCATTCTCAATATGATTGGGAAAAAACAGGCTTAAAGCCCAAAACTGTCCCTTTCCCAAATTTACATATACATTTTCCAAAAATGGGTTATGTATACACTTCATGATTTCTATCAGATTATTGTGAAATTATACTTTGGAATAATTGTAATAGATATTAAGTGGAAATGCACTGACATCCGCCATCCATGAATATCAATGTTGATGATGAAAAAAACAATGCGCTTTCACCGAAAAAGCACAACATGTTCTATGTGTGGCTGCTATAGTGAGGTCCACGTAATATTGGCAGTGGAGAAAGATAGAAGAACAACGTTGCCGGTCCATCGTCTTGTCAATGTCTTCTATATACATTTGATACACTGATTCAGATTTATTGATGTAATATTAACTGTTCATTCTCGTTTAAAATAATCAAAAATATTTATTAAGTAAGAAATTATATTTTTCAATTATGAGGGCTATTTTTTTTCAACTTCCGATCGTGCCGCTAGATGGCAATGCGAGCGGCATTGGCCAACAATGCGCGGCAGCTGACTAGTCACATCTCACACTATAACCTCACTCGTTTTCGGCCATCTGTCGTCATTACCAGTTCATCTAGCGACACATAAACATGGTCAATATGATAGAATCTCCCACCAAGTGTGAGTTGTGAAGTGTAATTCGTTTCTGCAAGCTGAAGGGTTATCCACAGCAGAAAATCACCATAGAATGAAACGAGTATATGGTGAAAGCTTTATGAGTGACAGTGCAGTGCGTGATTGGAGAGGAACTGTGCAGAACAAGAGGAGAGGAATGGTGCTCATTCATGACAACGCCCGTCCTCACAGTGCTGCTGTGACGAAGCGTCTTCTTAACGGGTTTAAATGGGACGTTTTTGACCATCCGGCGTATAGCCCAGGCTTAGCACCAAGCGACTATCACCTTTTCCCGGAACTGTAGAAAATGCTAGGAGGGCAGAGCTCCCGAACAGACGATGCGCTGCAAGATGCTGTGAAAAACCACCTCAAATCACTGGCGGCTAAATTCTATGAACAAGGTATTAAGAAGCTTGTACCCAGGTATGAAAAATGCCTCAATTTGAATGGTGACTATGTTAAGAAGTAACTAATAATGTAAATAACTTTTGATAATAAATTCATTCAATTACTCTCACTCGTTTCTTTTTTATACCACATCGGAAGTTGAAAGAAAAATAGCCCTCGTATTTCATAATGGATTTTCATAATTAAGATGGAATACTTTGTCAACTTATTATTAATTCTACATTGGTGAAGGACGATTTGTCAACAGAGCAAAGCTAGAAAGAGATAGCACTCTCCGATTTGTTGAATGATAGACAAGGATAGCAATACCATTGCTAATCAAACACTGCCATTATAACGTGGACCTCACTATAGTGTTGATTATAAAAAGAATAATGCGCATGCGCCTTCAACGATGAAGCATGCAACCCGCATAACATATACAATCTATTGCTTCTGCCATTATATTATTATGGTGAGGTCCACCTAAGAATGGAGTATTTGATTAACATTGATGTTAGCTGAAGCATGAAAATGAGTTTTCTATAGATCTATTTCAAGACTATCAATTAATCATAATTAAAACTTTTATTAATCAAAATTTGTGAGAGGAAAAGTTTTGGGGCTCAAGCCTGTTGTCCTTTTCCGATCTTTGAATCTATCATGCAGTGTGAACATAACCTATAATTTTATTGGGCAATTTCTATTTAGATTTATGAAAGGAATAGTTCTGGGCTTTAAGCCTGTTGTTCCTTCCTCAATCATTCGTAGTTGAGAATATATCAATGTATAAATAAATAAATAATTTGTGCTTGTATTCAAATGGAATAAATCGAAAGATGACAGTGATAGGAGAGATTTGAGAAAGGAAACTGCAATCATATGGAAAAATATTGAGGGACTGCAAGTTTTGTGTCACCATTTGATTCTATCCATTTGGAAAATCCCAGGGGACTATGAGGCAGTATTTGAGCAATCTCATCGTTTTTCATCACACTTTTCCTCAACACAGTAACTTTTCCGGGCACCAGTAGAAGCCTTCATCTTGAAAAGAAAATCATATGTACGAACACACTAGAAAGAAAACAAATATGAAACACTACAGAAACATTCTTCTGACTGATTTTCTTTTCAGTCACCAATGTCGAGTTGCCGAATATTTTTCTTCTTCTTACTCCCTCTCACTCTCTCTCACTCTCTCTTTCCTACTTTACTTTCTATATCTCTTTCTTCTTCTCACCGTCAAGTTATGCACGCTCTTCATACTTTATATACCAATCACAGCCTTCTAGAGGTCGCTTCTGTATAGACGACAGACACAATAGCTTCTTTCTAAACTTCTCGGTGAAATTGTCGCTCACTTTTCTCCTCTCCCTTCTTTCTTCTCGAACATTTCTCCTCTTCCTCTCCCTCCTCTCATACTATTTTATGTGAAATAATTTATTTTCTTTGGTTTTCTTCCTCGACCTTTCAACAAATCGCTTTTGCATTAACTAGTGGATGATACATTTTCAATTTTGTCAGCTTATTCAAATAACTGATTGGATGAAACTTTATCACTTTTTTCCAACCTTAATTTGAAATAGCAAATCAAAGCAATGAAAAAATGACGCTCATACAACTATTTTATTTATCTATTGGGTTAGCACAAACAATTTTGAAGCCTTTGGATAATAATCGAATAATATTAAAGTTAACAGGTTTCCAAGTGGATTATGTTTAGATTATAGATGAGGTTAACACCTCGGACAACTTTCACAGTAGCCTACATAATATAGGTTAATGTGTTTAGTAGTATACCTATCAACTCATTAAGAAATAGAAGCATTGGTATGAAAATTGAAGGTTATAGTAGATGTTAATTTGAATTTTATATTATCGTTTAACAGTTGAAGATAATACATACGACTTTTTTTCTTCTCCTTCTCCTTCTACTTCTTCTTCTTCTTCTTCTTCTTCTTCTTCTTCTTCTTCTTCTTCTTCTTCTTCTTCTTCTTCTTCTTCTTCTTCTTCTTCTTCTTCTTCTTCTTCTTCTTCTTCTCTTCTTCTTCTTCTTCTCTTCTTCATCTTCTTCTTCTTCTCTTCTTCTTCTTCTTCTTCTTCTTCTTCTCTTCTTCTTCTTCTTCTTCTTCTTCTTCTTCTTCTTCTTCTTCTTCTTCTTCTTCTTCTTCTTCTTCTCTCTTCTTCTTCTTCTTCTTCTTCTTCTTCTTCTTCTTCTTCTTCTTCTTCTTCTTCTTCTTCTCTTCTCTTCTTCTTCTTCTTCTCTTCTTCTTCTTCTTCTTCTTCTTCTTCTTCTTCTTCTTCTTCTTCTTCTTCTCTTCTTCTTCTTCTTCTTCTTCTTCTTCTTCTTCTTCTTCTTCTCTTCTCTTCTTCTTCTTCTTCTTCTTCTTCTTCTTCTTCTTCTTCTTCTTCTTGATGCCTGTATCAGGCGCAAACCACGTGTTTCGATTTGAAAGGACAGCACTCAATCAAAGGAAATGTACAATCTCACTATGAATGGATTTGTTCATTGAAAATTATTCGTCCTAAGCATCTTTTCCATGGAAAAGATGTGAACTTCCTTTGAGGAAACTTTGCCACCAAAGACACTTCACTCTAGATCAATTAAAATACAAAATACTAATAGGGTAATGATTGGTAAGATCTATTCCAAGTAATTATACCAAACATATTACAAAAAATTGATTTTTTGAACACTAATAGTATGGTTAAACTTAAAAATAAAAATTATCAATTGTAAAGGAAAAAAATATTTTTTTTTATCAATCTAGGCTATTTTTTGAAATTATTGGAACTGATCTTCAATAAGTAGTCATTGTGATGTTGAGGCTCCCAAATTAGCTGCAGTCAAACAGGTTTGGCACAGTGGCCCAATTTGTCATCATAATCTGTCATTTTTTCTAATTTGTCATTCAGTCACTCATACTCCACACTTTCTTCTTTTGGGAGGTATTGTTGGTCATGGAGGGGGTCAATATTTCAAGTTCATTGGGCAAAAACCAAAAACCTGGGCGAGTTTGCAATTGAATTTGCATTCCACTTGTATTGAGACTTCGCCGGGCTAATTGTCCCATCACAAGCTGATGAGACAAAGTTTTTAGAAATATTTTCCTTTTCAGAGGTTCAAGTTGATTTCCAATCGAGATCACTTGTGCATTGATGCACAACATTCTACATTCAGGTAGGCATAAAAAATAACCATTGGCCAGCATCTTGTGTTTATGACATAATCAGGCGCATGTGGCCTGTGAAGCCATGTTGAAATAACACGAACTATGCAAAAGTTGGCGACTGACTGAGGCTGGCATGTTGTGAGGTTGATAGATTTAGGCGAAAAAATGGAGTGGTGGGGTGCTCGGCCGACTGTATGAAGTAAAGAGGGAAATTATATTGTTGGTTGGCCTCTGTGGCCGGCTGCGCCTGACGGAGGGTAAAATAGGAAACTATTCGAAAATTATTTATGGATCGAAAAATAATTTTTATAGATCAATCCTCAGTATTTAGATGGAACTTAGTACAAACATGCACGTGACACCTACCGTCTTCTTGTATTATATACCGTGGATTAATCCGTATGCTGCTGCCTTGATCTGCGATGTGTCTATCAAGAGTTAAGACGCATACAGCAACAGAGCATTTGCTCTGCAGAGTATCCGTTAAGTATTATACACACCAAACTCGGTAGCTCTGCAGAGTCTGTGGATGGATGGATGGATGGATGGATGGATGATGGATGGATGGATGGATGGATGGATGGATGGATGGATGGATGGATGGATGGATGGATGGATGGATGGATGGATGGATGGATGGATGGATGGATGGATGGATGGATGGATGGATGGATGGATGGATGGATGGATGGATGGATGGATGGATGGATGGATGGATGGATGGATGGATGGATGGAAAAAGATCTGTCGCCGGCTCAAGCAATGCAGTTTTACACACCGCACTCTGCGTATCAACCGATATCGGCCAGCCGACGTTTCCGAGAAAACTCAGCTGGCATGCAGATGTTTTCGAATCGCTCTGGGAGCTATTTTCTCCAGGCAACCGAGCGGACATTTTCGATAAAGTTCTCTCATCAAAAACCTGAATCGCGTAAAAATGGAGATAGAAAAATTCTAATTTCAGATTCGGATTCAGCGCCTTGAAATTAATAATTTGGCTCGCGTATGCTTAAAAAATGAAAAATGAGGATTCGGCAGAGATCTTGAAGAAACGCCTTCTAAACATTACCTAAAACACACAACAGAGAAATTTGCTCAGAACAAAGGTATTTTCATTATTCTGGAGTTGGTAGGCATGCTATTGAAGTTGAAATGGTTTCCATTAATGTCCATCCATTAATTTTCATTCATCTAAATGTCCAAAATGTCCATTTCATCAATTTTCATTCATTACAATCCTAGTATTGTATGATTTATTTTGACTGAATAGAATGATGAATGTACAGTAACTATAAGTTGAATTATGCCAAATAACTCACCTTAAGCAGACAGCTAGTTGTTCTCTACTACTTATACATTCTCTGTAGTTCATTGACATTGACGCATACAAGGTCCCTAAAAGAGGGTGAATTTAAGAGGGTGAATTGCTTTTTAAAAGTTGAGTTACAATATTTAGTTATGATAAGTACGAGAAATTAGCTAGGTATGAGAAGAAGGAGGAATCGAATAGGAATGATAAGGAGAAATAATTATTGAGTGAATTATGTAATCACAAAAACAATAATAATTATTCAATATTAGTATAATGTATAATAAAGAAATCTATCTACTCGGCTGACGGCCTCGGCTAAGCCTGAAGAACTTTTTATTTATCAATCTAGGCTATTTTTTGAAATTATTGGAACTGATCTTCAATAAGTAGTCATTGTGATGTTGAGGCTCCCAAATTAGCTGCAGTCAAACAGGTTTGGCACAGTGGCCCAATTTGTCATCATAATCTGTCATTTTTTCTAATTTGTCATTCAGTCACTCATACTCCACACTTTCTTCTTTTGGGAGGTATTGTTGGTCATGGAGGGGGTCAATATTTCAAGTTCATTGGGCAAAAACCAAAACCTGGGCGAGTTTGCAATTGAATTTGCATTCCACTTGTATTGAGACTTCGCCGGGCTAATTGTCCCATCACAAGCTGATGAGACAAAGTTTTTAGAAATATTTTCCTTTTCAGAGGTTCAAGTTGATTTCCAATCGAGATCACTTGTGCATTGATGCACAACATTCTACATTCAGGTAGGCATAAAAAATAACCATTGGCCAGCATCTTGTGTTTATGACATAATCAGGCGCATGTGGCCTGTGAAGCCATGTTGAAATAACACGAACTATGCAAAAGTTGGCGACTGACTGAGGCTGGCATGTTGTGAGGTTGATAGATTTAGGCGAAAAAATGGAGTGGTGGGGTGCTCGGCCGACTGTATGAAGTAAAGAGGGAAATTATATTGTTGGTTGGCCTCTGTGGCCGGCTGCGCCTGACGGAGGGTAAAATAGGAAACTATTCGAAAATTATTTATGGATCGAAAAATAATTTTTATAGATCAATCCTCAGTATTTAGATGGAACTTAGTACAAACATGCACGTGACACCTACCGTCTTCTTGTATTATATACCGTGGATTAATCCGTATGCTGCTGCCTTGATCTGCGATGTGTCTATCAAGAGTTAAGACGCATACAGCAACAGAGCATTTGCTCTGCAGAGTATCCGTTAAGTATTATACACACCAAACTCGGTAGCTCTGCAGAGTCTGTGGATGGATGGATGGATGGATGGATGGATGGATGGATGGATAGATGGATGGATGGATGGATGGATGGATGGATGGATGGATGGATGGATGGATGGATGGATGGATGGATGGATGGATGGATGGATGGATGGATGGATGGATGGATGGATGGATGGATGGATGGATGGATGGATGGAGGATGGAGGATGGATGGATGGATGGATGGATGGATGGATGGAAAAAGATCTGTCGCCGGCTCAAGCAATGCAGTTTTACACACCGCACTCTGCGTATCAACCGATATCGGCCAGCCGACGTTTCCGAGAAAACTCAGCTGGCATGCAGATGTTTTCGAATCGCTCTGGGAGCTATTTTCTCCAGGCAACCGAGCGGACATTTTCGATAAAGTTCTCTCATCAAAAACCTGAATCGCGTAAAAATGGAGATAGAAAAATTCTAATTTCAGATTCGGATTCAGCGCCTTGAAATTAATAATTTGGCTCGCGTATGCTTAAAAAAATGAAAAATGAGGATTCGGCAGAGATCTTGAAGAAACGCCTTCTAAACATTACCTAAAACACACAACAGAGAAATTTGCTCAGAACAAAGGTATTTTCATTATTCTGGAGTTGGTAGGCATGCTATTGAAGTTGAAATGGTTTCCATTAATGTCCATCCATTAATTTTCATTTCATCTAAATGTCCAAAATGTCCATTTCATCAATTTTCATTCATTACAATCCTAGTATTGTATGATTTATTTTGACTGAATAGAATGATGAATGTACAGTAACTATAAAGTTGAATTATGCCAAATAACTCACCTTAAGCAGACAGCTAGTTGTTCTCTACTACTTATACATTCTCTGTAGTTCATTGACATTGACGCATACAAGGTCCCTAAAAGAGGGTGAATTTAAGAGGGTGAATTGCTTTTTAAAAGTTGAGTTACAATATTTAGTTATGATAAGTACGAGAAATTAGCTAGGTATGAGAAGAAGGAGGAATCGAATAGGAATGATAAGGAGAAATAATTATTGAGTGAATTATGTAATCACAAAAACAATAATAATTATTCAATATTAGTATAATGTATAATAAAGAAATCTATCTACTCGGCTGACGGCCTCGGCTAAGCCTGAAGAACTTTTTATTTATGATGAAAAGAATGCTTGTTCAATTTATTTGTAAAATTTAGTTGAGTTTGAATTGAATTGGAGGTATTAATTTCATTTTTGTAATGTTGAAAGAAGTGCAAATAAAGTTCTGTTCTATTCTATTCTATTCTATTCATTCTCTGTAGTTGGTAACTTCTTTTTCAATTTTATCATCAATAAATGATAAAACTTCACTAAATTGGTCCTTACTAAGTATGAAGTACCCCCTAAATCTGTCTTCATCAGCTTGGAGATCTCGCATCAAGTGATGAAAACTTTTTATTTTTTTATTTATTGGGTGCACCCAATGAGATCTACCACTACTACTAGAGTATAACAAAAGCAGATCATCGTCACTGCTATCATCGTTGTCCCTATTGATCCGAGGAACACTTTTATGAAATGAACTTCTACACCACGGCCATACTGGTTTGACATCATCTTCCTTCGGCCAGAGTCAGAGCGCAACTGTGAACAGAGCAAAAAGCTCTGTCGGCCCACAGATGTTTTTTGGTGTGAATACAAACTCTGCGGATGCTCAGATATCTGTGCTCTGTCACTCTGCAGATCAAAGTAGTTTGGTGTGTATAAAGCTTTAAGACGCATACAACATCGGAACAATCGCTCTGCAGAGTATCCGTAAAGACTCATACAGTAACAAAGCATTTGCTCTGCAGAGAATCTGTCAAGACGCATACAGCAACAGAACATAAACAGGCCGCCGACAAGGTGGGTTGACCACAAACGAAAATCCGCATGTTACAGGCCTACTACACACTGAACACCCGTAAATGTCGTGACACAAGCCATTAAGCTCTCCCACCCCCTCCAACTGCAGCACCACTAAAATCCCCCACCACCCCTAAATACCTCTCTCCCCAGCCACAACCAGCATTCAACAATAAACAACGCACCAGGAACCCCGGGACAGTGTACAACATCGATTTAATTAATTAACAAATGGCTAGATTAATTCGGATCTCTCTTTTGTATTTTTGTCCTTACACTTTTGCTTCTCTCTCTTTCAGGTTACCATTCCACTTTTCCTTCTCACTCTATTTTCTCATTCACGTTACCCTTCCACTCTTCCATCTCACTCTATATTGCCACATTCATGTTACTCTTCAAAACTATTCATTCTCTCTATATGTAGATGCATAAGACTATTATCTATTGCTATTTACTTTCCTTGCCCTATTACCATAGGTAAGGAAAGTATTGCTTTCCGAAAAAAATAAGATACCCCAATTTTAAAATTTCTATACGTTTCAAGTTCCCCTGAGTTCAAAAAAGTGGTTTTTCATATCATATGCAGTTTAAAAATCATTTTCTTATTCTATATTATGTAAATTCATCTATAATTTTGCTGTATTGTAAGCTATTGTATATAAGTGTAAAAGCCAGTATATATTGTAATGTACATAAATAATGTACTCAATCAATCAATCACCATATTCACGTTACCATTCAATTCTTCCATCTTTTTCTATTGCTACATTTACGGTACCCTTCACTTCTCACTCTATTTATTTATTTTTTAGATAGAGCTCTATCATCATTTCAGAGCAATCATTATCACTTTATCGCCGCCACATTCACGTTACCCTTATTGATTTATTAATTAATCAAAATATTATACAAAATTGAAATAGAATATTGATGCTTTCAGAACTTCTACATTGGAGCAGCAGTGTGATAAATTAGCTCATTTTAGAGCTATCATTATAGCTCTATCGCCACATTCACGTTACCCTTCTTCCCCTATCACCATACACTTACATTATCCTGTATTCCCACATATCAGTGACATTGAAAGTGAACGGCACAGTGAAAATATAATTTCCATGAGTTCTGATTGAACTGTTCCCTCTTCCACTCTTTTTCTCTCTCTCTATCGCCACATTCACGTTACCCTTCAGCTCATCCCTCTTTTTCTATCGCAGAATCTTTGTTACCCTGACTGAACCTTCCCAGTGACAGTGAATGTTACCGGTAGAATGGAAGTATAATTTCCATGATTTCTCATTGGACTGTTCCCACACAGCAAGTATGAATAGACACATTAGAACTTATATAAGCGATATTCTCGCTGTACAGGTCAATATTACTGTAACTGATATGTGACAATCAAACCAAATTCCTGCGTTACAATGAATGTATCGTATAAGAGTGATGATCAATGATTGTATATGAATGTAGGGTATGGTTACGTATAGAAAGAAACTCCTGGTGCTTGTAAAGGACCTGTATTGGTTTGTGTAACTAACATACTACTTGGGAACACAATAAGCTTCGGTTGACGTGTGGGGTTCTTTGAACATTTGGATCCCTTAATCCATCCCTTCAAAAATAATAAATAAATAAATGGTTAGGTAGGAAATGAGGATATGCTTCATGACATGTATTTTTGAATAACAATAATGTACTGGGCAATCAAAAAGTCTCTCCGCAGTACCTGCGTTCTGTTTTAGATGAAGATTGTGTTCTGTTTAGAATCTCGTTCCTCAAGTTACTCCCACTTTTTCCCCCCTCTACTGTAATGAATGTACACGTAATTTCAATAGATTAACACCTTGCTATTGTTATAAATACTTGTTTTTGAGTGATGGAGTGTTTTTTTAGTATATAGTTCACTGCGGAGGGACTTCTTGATCACTCTGTATATGTTGTACTATGAAGAATGAATGTATGTTGTATCATGTTGTACCATGAATAATGTATATGTTGTACCATGAATAATACTATTATTATTCATTACAACAAATGAAAAATATTCAATAATAATTATGTAGGAGGCTACAACGTTAATCTCATGCAAAAACATAAATAAATAAAATGAACCAGCAGTGAAATAAATAAAAATAATGGAAGTAGTGAATTTGAGAGTTCTTGTGAGCTATATAGTTTTGGCCTCGTATGATGAAACAGCGTTCTTCACCGTTGGAAACCTTATTATTGCAACAATTGATGTACGTTCACAGTGTGTTATTGTTCACTTCCTTTTTTCAGATACCCTGAAGGGTGTGTCTGATTGCACTCTCACACGCCAATGATCGTGCTTTACAATTTTTACCTGATACATGAACACAATCATCAAAGGAATTGAATAATGAAAAATTCATATGAATGCATACTTATCGTGTTAATTCTTTGCTCCAGTTCATGTGACCTAATAATATCATTGTAGCAACTAGCAAGCATTAGAATAGAATAGAATAATACAAAAAGAATATAATATAGATATATCTCTGTTATATAGCCTCTGTTTATCGCGCTATGAAATATTAGTGTTGTGAGCGAAATTGAGTCAATAAGGGGCTCCTCTTCCAATAGAACAGAGAAGAATTTTGACGTTTTTTTGTGTAGTTGAGAAGTTGATATTGTGGTAATTATTCATATTGAATGAAAAAGACTAAGAAATTGTCAAAGAACCACAGATTTATTGATACCTAGGAAGACCGGTTTCGGTTATTACACTATTGTCAATCTCTGATAAACTGTTTATCAGAGTTTATCAGAGATTGACAATAGTGTAATAACCGAAACCGGTCTTTCTAAGTATCAATAAATCTGTGGTTTTTTGACAATTTCTTAGTCTTTTTCATTCAATTTTGACGTTTGTTACAACACTTTGTGTTTCATGTAAATGATTATTGATTGATTGATTGAATAAAGAGAGGAAATAGAATAAGGATATTATCAACCCGATAATAGGAAAAGAGAATATGTAAAAGATAAACAAAACAGAATCCAAGATACGCCATAAAAACAGGCTGATAAACAAACAATTCTATTGTATGACAAAGATCTATGATCTTGCTGCTATATCTGTGAGAAATCTGTCAATTTTTGACTGATTAGTTGATTAATATTTGTTGTTGTTATATTGTGTATTGTTTTTGTTGGTTTTCATGTTAAGACGCATTGTCAAATATTTGTGAATATGTACATGCACTCAAGAAATAAAAATAAAAAATCTAAGTACCCTTTCATTATTTTTTTTTTTTTGCTCACAATATGTTAAAACAGCAATGTCATTATCTAGTGATAACAAAAAAGGTGATAGATTGAAGAGTAACCAAATAAATGAATAGCCTTCCTCTTATTTCTTCCAGTATATACAATATTATACAATTTGAAGCGTAGAATTCCAATTTCAATTCATTCACACACTCTCACTCATTTTGTTATTTTCTCCTTCAACATATGAACCTTCTAGACCGAATGATAATACTATATGAATTTAAAATAGTGATGCTGATTCTCGAATCGGAGAAAGAATGTGAATTCTAAAGGTGCGTACAGATTTACGCGCCGCGAACATGAGCAATTCACTTTTAATCAGCTGATGCCAAGCTTTTTATAACTGTATCTTACCGTTTCTGTAAAAATACAGATATAGTCAGCTGATTAGAAGTGAATTGCTCATGTTCGCGGCGCGTATATCTGTAAGCACCTTTATATTATCATGGATGATTATGGGAGGAACAGTTCAATGACGAAATATATCTGCGATCGATATCCTTGTTCATCCATTCTGTTACATTTTCTTCAACAAAGGAACCTTCTAGAACAAATAAAAACAGTATATGGATCTAAAAAAGTAACTCTTATTCTTGAATCATAGAATATCAAAGAATGTAAAGTATAATATTATGGATGATTATGGGAGGAACAGTTTGATGAAATATGTCTGAGATCGATATCCTTGCTCATCCATTCTGTTATTTTTCCTCCAACATAGGAACCTTCTAGATAGAAAAAAAACAGTATATGGATCTGAGAAATAGTAATTCTTATTCTTAAATCAGAGAATATCAAAGAATATAAAGTATGATATTATTATGGATGATTATGGGAGGAACAGTTTATAATGACGGAATATATTCTATAGTGAGGTCGACGTTATAATAGCAGTGTTTGATTAACAATGGTATTGGTATCCTTGACTATCATTCAACAAAGCAGATAGCGCTATCTCTTTCTCGTTTAGCTCTGTTGCTAGATCGTCTTTTAACAATGTAGAATAAATAATTAATTAACAAAATATTTTATCTTAATTATAAAAGTTCATTATGAAATTTTTGGAAAATATCATTTCTTGCTTAATAAAATATAATTAATTATTTTAAACGAGGATGAACAGTAGATATCACATCAATGAACCTGTATCAGCTACCGTCTGTAGAAGGCATTGACAAGACTGAGGTTCGGCAATTTCTTTCTCCTACCTTTCTCTACTGTCATTATAAGGTGGACCTCTCTATATAGCAAATATGCTCATTCTCGAATCAAAGAATTCTAAAATATGTGGACTCATAATTATTATTAATTTTAGTAAGATCAATACCATCACGAAGTATATCTTTGTTCGATTCACGAGAGATATATATATATATATATCTGAGTTCGATATCCTTGCAGAAGTATTACAGACCGATAAGAACGACTGAATTGATATGATTGTGGGGGGGGAGGGGGGTCATAGGGCCCATATAGCCCTAGGTTGCAGTCAGGAATCGAAGGGCTCAGCTGTAACTTTTGCCGAGGAGGTGGTTAAAGGGCTCACAGCTGCCCTCAGGCCACGGCTCGCTTTCAGCCTTTCCTCTGTTATTAAGGGACACCCTCTGATTACAACTTTCAACTCTGCTGGCTCGTCACTCTCTCAATCACTCTCTCTTTCTCTCACTCTTTGGTAGAAAGTTAGTGGGAAGGATATTTTTGATATTCTTTCCGAAGAATGGACATTGATATGTCCAAAGCTCCGCCAATTTATGTAGATGCATTACAATATAATTATCTATAGTTATTATATTACAAATTGCTTTTTCATATCATATACAGTTCAATAATTATTTTCTTAGTCTATATTATGTAAATTCATCTTTAATTTTTCTGTATTGTAACCTATTGTATATAAGAGTATGAGCCAGTATATATTGTAATCTACATAAATAAAGTACTCAATCAATCTTTTATCACTCTTTTCACTCTGGGAGAGAAGGAGAGAGACAGTGAGAGGAGTGGGAGGAAGAGGGAGAGAGAGAGAGAGTGATAGATAGCCACTCAGAGAGAGAGAGAGAGAGAGAGAGAGAGAGAGAGAGAGAGAGAGAGAGAGAGAGAGAAAGGTTTGAGATAGCACAAGATTACCTTATTTTCCTCTCCCTATCATTTTGATAATTCACTTATTGTATGAATGAATAAGAAAGATTGATAGATACAGAATTCCTTCAATTTTTATACTTTGGAGAATTACAAATGATGCAATAACACTCTCTGATTACAACTTTTAACTCTTCTGTCTCGTCTCTCTTATCTCTCACTCTCTTATCTCTTTGAGGGTTGAGTGTAAGAGAGGGCCGGCTGCGCCCTAACTCCGCCCTCCTAGGTAAAAATAAAGACAGCTATTCTATTCTATCTCTCATTGAAAAGAGAGGGAGATGTCGTGTGTGGGAGTGAGAAAGAGAGGAAAGAGATAAATAAATAGAGAGAGAGTGAGAGTGAGAGAAAGAGGGTGTGACTGTGAGTGTGATATTGAGAGGTGATGACGAAGAAAGAGAAGAGATAGGAGAAGAAAGTGGAAAATGAGAGATGAAGAGAGACTGAGAGATGTTGAGGAATGGTGAGGAAGAGTGGTAAGAGATAGAGTGAGAATGTGAGAGAGAGGGTAAAGTTAGAAAGAGGGGAAGAAAGAGAGTGAGGAAGAAATAATTTGATTGGATTGAATTGCTGCCTCTATTTTATCCTGGGAGGGTGGAGTTAGGGCGCAGCCGGCCCTCTCTTACACTTTACCCTCCAGGGGTGTGAAGAGAGAGAGTGTGAGTGAGTGAGAGAGAGAGAGAAAGTGAGTGATAGGGAGGAACATGTTGAAGAAACCTCGGGGAAAGAAGGTTTGGACCATATACCCTGAGGGAGGGGCAGAGAGAAAGTGTAAGAGAGAGTGAGAGAGAAACACAGAGAACTGAACTGAAATGAATCGCTGCCTTCATTTAATCCTAGAAGGGCGAAGTTAGGGCTCAGCCGGTCCTCTCTTACACTTGAAATTCCTGAGAGAGAGAGAGAGTGAGCGTGTCTGAGAAAGATTTGATTAGATTTCTTTATTCATGTATGTTACAATATTTACTGTCTTATACACTAATTTACATTAAATGACGGTAAAACTAATTATTCAACGAATTTTACAAAGTATAAATGATTAATCAATGAGAATAAAGATTGGATGCAATTAGAATAACGATAATATAATAATGTGATGAAGCTTCATAAATCGGCGGTGTTTCAACAAATAATTGTCGATTCTCTAAGAGGGATATAAAATATCCTTCCCATCAACACACGACCGACTAGACAGAGAGAGAGTGATCAAATTGATTTATTGCCTTTATTAAGGGTGGAGTTAGGACTTCAAGTCCTCTCTGCCACACAACCCTTAGATTTTAGAGGGTTTTGGTAGTGAAATTTTAGAAGGATTAAGAGAAAGAGAGAGAGTGTGTGAAAGGAAGCAGGAAAGAGTGACACACGAGAGTGAAAAAGAGAAATAGTTTGTCGCCGATTCTCTCTTTGGTAGAGCCGATGCCCTGAAGCGTCTCAACCAGTGCTACCAACAATCAAGCAGCGGAAAACCACCAGCCAACCGCACACAACTGTGGAAGCTGGGGGTTGGCAACATTGGAACTCAACAGGCCCCGGGATGCGCTAACAAAGTTGCCGATGGTAACCAAGTCTCAGACTCAGTTCAAACATGAATGGCGTGATGATGTGGTACATGAATGTCTTCAAGTCTTCATCTTCAACTCTGTGGAAGTCGTGAGCTTCATGAGAGATATCGAATCATGAAAAACTGATCTGTATTGAGAACTTAATAGATTGTATAACAAATCGAAAATAAGTTTGGATAATAAAAAGAATCAAGTTGAGTGATTTATTACTTTCCTTGCCCTATTACCATAGGTAAGGAAAGTATTGCTTTCCAAAAAATTTGAAGGTGCGTACAGACTTTCGCTCTGCTCCGCAACCGAACGTCACTCCAGCAGAGCGTTTGATGATCGACCGGGGAACAACAGTGGTTCGACCGGGGAACGCGAGAAGATCTAACATCTTCCGTAACGTTCATGATGGGTGCGACTGCCGAGCGGAGGCGGAGCTACTGCGGTACAATGGAGGAATGAGGGCGGTACGAGGGAGGAGCGTGCTCGGTGCGGGTTGGATGCGCGAATATGTGTACGCAGCTTAAGGTACCCTAATTTCATGTTTTCTATACGTTTCATTACTTTCCTTGCCCTATTACCATAGGTAGGGAAAGTATTGCTCTCCGAAAAAAAGGTACCCAAATTCCCAAATTTCTTTACGTATCAAGGTCCCCTGAGTCCAAAAATGGTTTTTGGGTATTGGTCTGTATGTGTGTGTGTATGTTTACGTCTGTGTACACGATATCTCATCTCCCAATTAACGGAATGACTTGAAATTTGGAACTTTAAGTCCTTACACTATGAGGATCCGACACGAACATTTTCGATCAATTCAAGATGGCGGCTAAAATGACGAAAATGTTGTCAAAAACAGGGGTTTTCGCAATTTTCTCGAAAACGGCTCCAACGATTTTTATCAAATTCATACCTAGAAAAGTCATTGATAAGCTCTATCAACTGCCACAAGTCTCATATCTGTAAAATTTTCAGGAGCACTGCACCATCTATGCAAAGTTTGGTTTTAGATTCCCAATTATCAGACTTCAGATAAAATTTAAACAAAAAAATTATAATGGAACAGACTGAGCATAAAAATCTCTACAATTGATGTTTTGTAACATTTTCACCTAAAATTAAAAAAAAGCTCAAAATTCGAGAAAATAAGATTAGTCAATTGCAAACTGTTGGCAACTGTTGATTCTACTATTAAATCATTCACTATGAAGAGATAGCAGATCTCGTGTGTATCCAGCGTTATTGTTGTCACCAGCTGGCTCAGATCTTTGAATAGTAGACTTGAGATGCGCGTGAACACTAGCGTCAGGTGATCAATTTTCATAACGGCGAGGAAAGTAGTCTGAGTGCGCCACACCAGATTTTCCATAAATGAATTATTGAGCATATTGTCAACTTTCAATCAATCTAAAGCTGCGTACACATATACGCGCTTCCAACCCGCACCGAGCACGCTCCGCCCTCGTACCGCCCTCGTTCCTCCATCGTACCGCAGTCGCTCCGCCCCCGCTCAGCAGTCGCACCCATCATGAACGTTATGGAAGATGTTAGATCTTCTCGCGTTCCCCGGTCGAACCACTGTTGCTCGCCGGTCGATCATCAATCGCTCTGCTGGAGTGACGTTCGGTTGCGGAGCAGAGCGAAAGTCTGTACGCACCTTAACGTTTGCTTTAATTTTATTTTGTTCAGCAAGTCCCATTTCTCACAACGTTTGTGTTGGATCAACAAGCTCATTCAAAATTTGTTCCATTATCAACATGGAATATCAATCAACAATATTAATGTGTTGAAGATAATTACAGGAACATGAAATGGTTGATTGGAATACTGTAATAATGTCTCTCAAGCCACACCTACCCTGCTGTATCAGGAATCAATTAAAATGATACAGACAACGGAAACCATAATAATTATTATCACAATCATGATATCACTACAATGGGATGTTTTGTTTGTATCCGGTGAACGATATTATAACTGGTAATATAATCTATCACCTGGTTGGGTCACCTGTGTGATGGAACTAATTAATCAATGGGACATTATCAATTAGCTGCGAGATTGGTTTGCTCGTTTCTTGTGAGTTCTCCGAATTCTCTATTCTCTGAATAACTGCGCAAGTTGTGTTCTTCTCAGTCGCTCTCTCTCTTTCTTTCAATTACTCACTCTCTCTCTCACACACACCCTCTATCACTCCCTCTCTCTCACAAGCTCACTCTCTCACACTCTATCCCTCACACGCTCTCTATCTCACACTCTCTCTTTCTCCGTCTCTGAACCACAACTGTTCAGAGTTACTGTAATCCGTATTCTTGTCTCACTCTCTCTTTGCAACTCCTGTATCTATCCATTATTATCATTCTAGTTTAATAATCATTCATATTCCAATTCCCTCTTACTGTCTCTTCTCATCACTCTCTCTCTCTCTCACACACACTCTCTCACTCTCTCACATTACAATAATTATAATCGGAATTTCCGAATCATTTTTGAAGCCTAGTATTTCATCAAATTTTGTTGCATTGCCTGGATATAATCTTTTCCGGAATGATAAATTAAATAAAGCTTGTGGGGGTGTAGCAATTTATGTGAAAGATGGTATCAAAACAAAAGTTTTAATCACATCTAAACAAGAGTATTGTTCCAGACCAAAGTTTATGCTACTTGAATCATCCTTATCTAGTACTGATAAATTACTCGTTGGTATCTGTTATCGCCCACCAAAAATAGGTCATTTCACAGATTTCGAAAATGCCTTGCTTTCTCTAATGCCTTGTTATAACCGTATACTAGTTATGGGGGATATGAACACCGACTTGAACATGACAAATCGTAACTTTGACTACTTTCAACTGACTACAATTTTCCAATGCCTTAACATGACTATTTTACCTCTCGATCCAACTCATCATACTAATGAATCAGACACACTCATTGACCTTCTCATTGTTAGTGATCCCAATGAGGTTGTTCAAGCAGGCCAAATCTCAGTCCCAGCTATTTCTAGACATGATTTGATCTACTGAGTACTTTCCCATAAGATACCCAAGCCAGAACAGAAAATTATCACTCATAGAGACTTCAAAAACTTTGATGAAGCCGCCTTCCTGACTGATGTGGCTCAGACTCCATGGCATCAAATTGAAGCATTACCCTCAGTTGATGACATGGTCAAGACTTTCGAGAATTGGACTTTGACTTTGTATGACAAACATGCACCTTATGTGACAAGGAGGATTAATAGAAAACGACGAGTACCGTGGATGACTGAAGACATACTTAAGATGATTGGACGTAGAGACAAAGCACATAGAAAATTTAAAAAGACATTTGACTTGGACAGTTTGATAGAGTATAGGAGCCTTAGAAATAGGGTTAAACAGGAATTACGGAACTCAAAGATTAGGTACTTGAATTCGTTCATGACAAACAATAGACTTAGAAATAGGGTTAAACAGGAATTACGGAACTCAAAGATTAGGTACTTGAATTCATTCATGACAAACAATAGACAAGACTCTAAATCACTTTGGCAGGGAATAAAAGAATTCGGGCTTGGCAAACAGAAATCGAATCCACAAATTGACTTACCATTGAATAATATAAATGACCATTTCGTTTCACACTCTAACCAACGCGACGAAGTTGTCATTGCTAATCATATCGATGATCTTGAAGAGCAGGTTACAAACTTAGATTCACCGATCACTGATCAATTTCATTCCCATCCAATCTCAGAAGAAGACACTCTCAGAGCAATTCAACGTATTCATAGTAATGCTACGGGTGTAGACAAAATTCCTATTAAATTTATCAAGATGTTATTTGCTGTTTTACCAACCATTACATACATTTTCAACAAGTCACTTGAAGAAGGCATTTTCCCTGAAAACTGGAAGTTTGCTCTGGTTCGCCCTTTAAATAAAGTTCCATCACCCAATAAAGTTGAGGATTTTAGACCAATCAGTATTTTACCTGCATTGTCCAAAGTGCTAGAAAGACTCATTCATGCTCAAGTTGTAAAATTTCTAGACAACAATAGTAAGCTTCATAACTTTCAATCAGGCTTCAGAAAATTCCATTCAACTTAGACAGCTCTGCTTCGTGTCACTGATGATATAAGGTTAGCTATGGACCAAAGAAAATGCACCATCCTCACCCTATTTGATTTTTCTAAAGCATTCGATACTGTTGATCATACAGTCCTTCTGAATAAGTTGGCTATTCTTGGTTTCAGTCACAACTCGTTAGTTTGGTTTAAATCCTATCTATTAGGTAGAAAACAATGTGTATCTGTTGGTGACAAAAAGTCAACTTGGAAAAACGTTATGCATGGAGTACCACAAGGTTCAATTTTAGGCCCTCTCCTCTTCACTTTGTATGCTAATGACCTTTCTTCCATTATCAAATTCTCCAGTTTCCATATTTATGCAGACGACCTTCGAATCTATTTAAGCTGTCCCATAACAAAAATTAATGAAACAGTTGGAATAATGAATCAGGATATCAATTCGATAGTGGAATGGACAAAGAAAAATGGCCTTAAGATTAATCCCATCAAAACACAACCCATTATAATTGGATATTCTCGTCTTATAAACAATATTGACCTTGAATCGATTCACAAAATTAGTGTTGACGGTAATGACATTCCTTACTGTAGCTCAGTTAGAAATTTAGGCATTATTATGAATAATACTCTTGACTGTTCAGAACAAGTGAACAAAACTTGTAAAAAGGTATTCTCAGCCATGCATGCATTGAAGAAAATGCACGATATCCTCCCTAGAAACATTAAATTATTATTGTTTCAATCTCTCATCTTCCCACATTTAATGTATTGTAATTCTGTTCTTAACGATATGCAAGTCACTCTGAATGATAAACTACATCGTTGCCAAAATTATTGTCTACGTTTCGTCTACTCTCTCCAACGCCATGATCATAAAATCACCCCAGCCCACATTGCTAGTTCAACATTAAAGCTTCCCGATCAGAGGCTTTTTCGAATAGTCAAGCTTGTTAGAGATATCTTGAAATACGGTAATCCGAACTATTTTAAAGATGATTTCAAATTTGTCTCTGAAGGTAGGAGGATAGATGCTTCACATACTAGAACCGGAGAAAGTACTTTAAGGATACCCAATCATCGAACTACTATTTTCACAAAATCCTTCTTAGTCAGTGCCTGTTGTGCATGGAATGCACTTCCAGTTTCTATCAGGTCCATCGAGAGCCGAGCGAGCTTCATCCTAACTTTAAAAAAACATGTTTTGGAACAAATGACTGAAACTGTCCGGCCCTAGAACGATCACATGACATCCATCCCCCACCCATCCCACAAATACAAACCTTTAAACCATGTTATAGAACGAATTGTGTATATATATATATATATATATATATTATATAAACTCATGTTATTTCAATTATCCACTGCATACTGCTGTATATTACTGAAAGTTGATAACCCTGATCTACTTTCAGCCTATTTCATTTTATTAATCAATTATTTGATCTTATCTACCTATATAATTATTTTACTCTATCAATTTTCTGTTTTTTTCTCTTTAATATTCATATTGATTAAAACTTTTACAATTTTTCCATTAATAAATAAATCCTTAGTTTAAATAACGAAATTAACGTATTGGTAGAGAATTAGTGGGGAGGATATTTTTAATATTCTTTCCGAAGAATGGACATTGATATGTCCAAAGGTCCGCCAATTTATGTAGATGCATAACAATATGATTATTATCTATAGTTATTATATTACAAACTGCTTTTTCATATCATATACAGTTCAATAATTATTTTCTTAGTCTATATTATGTAAATTCATCTATAATTTTGCTGTATTGTAAGCTATTGTATATAAGTGTATAAGCCAGTATATATTGTAATCTACATAAATAAAGTACTCAATCAATCAATCAATCAATCAATTACTTTCTTTATTATCATTCACGTTTAATCATAATTCATATCCCAATTCCTTCTTACTCTCTCTCTTCATCACTCACTCTCTCTCTCTCTTCATCACTCACACTCTCTCTGTTTTTTATCTCTTAAATATTCATATTAATTAAGACTTTTTATAATTTTCCCATTAATAAATAAATCCTTAGTTTAATTAATGAGATTAACGTTTTGGTAGAGAGTTAGTGGGGAGGATATTTTTAATATTCTTTCCGAAGAATGGACATTGATATGTCCAAAGCTTCGCCAATTTATGTAGATGCATAACAATATAATTATCTATAGTTATTATATTACAAATTACTTTTTCATATCATATACAGTTCAATAATATTATTTTCTTAGTCTATATTATGTAAATTCATCTATAATTTTGCTGTATTGTGAGCTATTGTATATAAGTGTATAAGCCAGTATATATTGTAATCTACATAAGTAAAGTACTCAATCAATCAATCAATCAATCTCAGTCTGTCGCTTTTCTCCCTCTTATAGCTCACACATCTTCAAAATGCATTCATTTTCCATCTCAGTCAATTTGCTAAATGGTATTATCTTTTCCTTTCCATATTCATATGTGCATTTTCTCTTTTTCTTATGTATTATCTCTCTTCACTTCTTATTCCCTTGAAGCATCTTCTTTGTTATCCTTATTTACTGGCAATTGATATTTCTTTTAATTGATTTCTGACCGTAGATCTATGTACAACTGACTATTAATTTTTTAAATTTTAATATAATGTTTTGTCTTTTGGAGGTCGAATAAGGAAAATATAATAAAACTCTTTCTCTTTCCAATTTTCTCCTCCATTTTTGCTACTTATCCGTTCTCTTCAATCCCTTTCCATGCTATTTTCTCCTTCCTCTAATTATTTCTTTCCTTCCATTTCCTGTATCATTCTTTTCTCTGCTGCTTGCACCTCGTATTTTCTCTTTTTTCTCTCTCTCCCACTTCACACTTTTCCCCATTCACCTTTCTTTTCTCTTCCTTCCAACCTCTCAACCCACTTTCCCCCATCTTTTTCTACCTCATCTTCTTGGTATCCTCTCCCTTCATTTATCATGGCTCATTCATTCTCTCCCCCAACCCTTGTTTCTCGTATTCTTCTTCCAATATTCTTTCTCCCACATTTCTCTCGATATCATATTTCTTCTCCCTCCCAATCCTTGTGATATTTTACTCTCTCTCTCTCTCTAAACTATTCTCTTTTCTTTACTCTCTTGCTCTTCTTTTCCCAATTCATCAATTTGCCTTTTCCTCTCCTCCCAATTCTCTCAGGTATCTCTTTCCTTCCCTATCTTGTTATATTTCACTCCCTCTCCAAATTATTCTCTCCTATTTACTTTCTTCCTCTTTTATTCTTTACTTCTTCCTTTCACCTCTTCCCTTCTTCCAATTTTCTCTCCTCCGTTTCTCCCATCTCCCACTGTCCCATCTTCATGGAATCTTCTCTTTGTATCATACTTTCTCATATATTCTTTTTTCTTTTGCTTCTTCCTCTTTCTCTCACTATTCCTTTTATGCCTCTTTCTCTTCTTCCAATTCTCTCTCCCACGTTTCTTGATCTTTCACTCGACATCATAATAATTATCTCCTCTCCTTTCCAATCTCTAGCCACTTTAAACACACTCTATACAGTTCCCGTCATCTCTCTCTCTCTCAATATCTCTCATTATAGTTCCATCTTCGTTTCATGCTTTGCCATGTATGAACGAATTGTTAATCAGAGGCAGTTTTGGGTTGGAATGGAAAATCGATGACTGTGCGTTTTGCCGTCTATTGTCTGCGTGAGAGATGGCACACCTGGCAGCTGCTAATAACAATAACAATTATTTGATACGTCCTTCTCACCAAATAATAGTTACCTGTTGAGTTTCAATGCATGGAATACAGAATATTTAAATATTTCTTGTTCTTATTGTTGTTGTTCTTCTTCTCCTTCTCCTTCTTCTTCTTCTTCTTCTCTTTCTTCTCTCTCCTCCTCCTCCTTCTCTTCCTTCTTCTCCTACTCATCCTCCTCTTCCTTCTCCTCCTCCTCCTCCTCCTCCTCCTCCTTTTCTTCCTTCTCTTCCTTCCTCTCCTACTCGTTTCTCGTTCTCATTCTTCTTCTCCTTTTTCTTCTTCTCCTACTCATCCTTCTCTTCCTTCTGCTCCTACTCATCCTTCTCTTCCTTCTCCTCCTTCTCCCTCTTCTCCTCCTCGTTTCTCGTTCTCATTCTTCTTTTCCTTTTTCTTCTTCTCCTACTCATCCTTCTCTACCTTCTCCTCCTTCTCCCTCTTCTCCTACTCGTTTCTCGTTCTCATTCTTCTTCTCCTTTTTCTTCTTCTCCTACTCATCCTTCTCTTCCTTCTCCTCCTTCTCTTCCTTCTTCTCCTACTCATCCTTCTCTTTCTCCTCCTCCTTCTCCCTCTTCTCCTCCTCGTTTCTCGTTCTCATTCTTCTTTTCCTTTTTCTTCTTCTCCTACTCATCCTTCTCTTCCTTCTTCTCCTACTCATCCTTCTCTTCCTTCTCTTCCTTCCCCCTCTTCTCCACCTCGTTTCTCGTTCTCATTCTTCTTTTCCTTTTTCTTCTTCTCCTACTCATCCTCCTCTTCCTTCTCCTCCTCCTCCTCCTCCTTCTCTTCCTTCTCTTCCTTCTTCTCCTACTCGTTTCTCGTTCTCATTCTTCTTCTCCTTTTCCTTCTTCTCCTACTCATCATTCTCTTCCTTCTCCTCCTTCTCTTCCTTCTTCTCCTACTCATCCTTCTCTTCCTTCTCTTCCTTCCCCCTCTTCTCCACCTCGTTTCTCGTTCTCATTCTTCTTTTCCTTTTTCTTCTTCTCCTACTCATCCTCCTCTTCCTTCTCCTCCTCCTCCTCCTCCTCCTCCTCCTCCTCCTCTCTTCCTTCTCTTCCTTCTTCTCCTACTCGTTTCTCGTTCTCATTCTTGTTCTCCTTTTTCTTCTTCTCCTACTCATCCTTCTCTTCCTTCTCCTCCTTCTCTTCCTTCTTCTCCTACTCATCCTTCTCTTCCTTCTCCTCCTTCTCCTCTTCTCCTCCTCGTTCCTCGTTCACATTCTTCTTATCCTTTTTCTTCTTCTCCTACTCATCCTTCTCTTCCTTCTCCTCCTTCTCCCTCTTCTCCTCCTCGTTCCTCGTTCTCATTCTTCTTATCCTTTTTCTTCTTCTCCTACTCATCATTCTCTTCCTTCTCCTCCGTCTCCCTCCTCTCCTCCTCGTTTCTCTCTCTTCTTCTTTTTCCTCCTCTTCTACTAAGCTCAACGTTTGTTAAGTTCACTCAAATTGTAACTAGAAATTAATGGTATTAGCACAGATACAAATTTATACAGATACAAATTTATACAGATACAAACTTATATAGATACATTTTATAAGATACATGTAAGAACAAATAAGATACATATAAGTGGTATTAGCTTGAAGAAAGGCACTGGAACGGAAGCAAAGAACTCAACCATACAACAAAAACATACGGAAAACATGATAAATAAGTAACAAACACTAGAAGGAAAACTCCATGTTTCTGCGAACTTTGTACTCCTTTCAAATTATTCCAGCTCTGTGTTCTCTTCTAATCCCCACAATTTATCATGCATAAAATCAAAATAAAAGCAGCCTGATTTTCCCTAGGTGTTACAAAGGAGAAGTCATACATCTCCGCAATGGAAAAGCATTTTCTGCTGATTTTCTCCTGAGAATTCTCCGCCGATTTCAAACAGCCATGTCATTCGAGTGAGAAACGATGGGAAATATTTCACCTCGAAATACATCTTACCTTTGAGAACAGTTCTTGCGGTGGGAAAATTATATTTCTCACATTGGATGATCGTATTAGGGTACAAGGAAGTAATTATACGGATTTCTAACTCTCTATTATTATAAGCTTTCAACATGAAAAAGTTCTAAACACCTCTTGTTTTGGAATAGCTTGCTATAGTGAGGTCTACGTTATAATGGCAGTGTTTGATTAGCAATGGATTGCTATCCTTGTATATCATTCAACATATCGGATAGCGCTATCTCTTTCTTGCTCTGTTCTGTTGCCAGATCGTCTTTTAACAATGTAGAAATAATAATTAATTAACAAAATATATCATTTTCATTTTTGAATTTCATTATAAAATTATTGAGAAATATAATTTGTTGTTTAATAAAATATACTTGATTATTTCAAACGAGAATGGAGTTAATATTACATCAATAAACCTGTATCAGCTACTGTCTATAGAAGGCATTGACAAGACAAGGATCGGCAACGTTGTTCTCCTATCTTCCCCACAGCCATCATAACGTGGACTGTAGGCTGCATCAAATCTGTGTTCCAAGATAGTCCTATCTGTCTATCCACAGGGATGGAGATAACAGGTTTCCCTCTAAAGGTGCGTACAGATATACGCGCCTCCAACACGCCCCGCACTCACTCCGCAATCGCTCCACGCACGCTCCGCACTCGCTCCGCACTCGCTCCGCAATCGCTCCGATCATGAAGATGTTACACGCTCTTCTCGCGTTCCACTCTTGCTCCCCGGTCGATCATCAATCGATCTGCTCGAGTGACGTTCGATTGCGGAGCAGAGCGAAAGTCTGTACACACCTTTATATGTCTCCTTGAATATTGAATTGAATATTTTGAAAACACATTTTTTTACATTCACGTATAGATACATAAGAACAGTGTTCTTGAATAATGAATTGAATATTTCGGAAATATATTTTTCTAGAATCATGTATTCATGAATAAGAATATTATCAATATGTTTTATTGAATATATAAATATAGATCAATTGACAGGGAAAATTGGAGGGAATTTTTGGAACACAATACGATTATTTGACTCCGCAGCTTTGTTTTAATATTGAGAATATCTTTTCACAATCATTGTATAGATGAATAAGAACAGAATCAATATCCATTGAGACAAACAAAACATAAAATATACTTGAGAACATTCATAGTATCAACTTTCTTTGTGAGGTCTACTTGTATTTATATGAAAATTGAAAATCAAAGTACCGTACCCTGTTTTTATCTTTATTAACCAGGTAATGCTCCGCAAGGGTCTAATAATAAACTTGTCAAACTGATTACTTGAACTACTGACATCTTGAAGAATTTAGAATAGTCTAAATTAACCATCCTTGGTAAATTAAGAATCTATAAGCAGAATTTCAAGTTAATCAGTTGAGTAGTTTGGACGTGATGATGCGTCATTCGTGGATTTCCTATCCCTACGGCTTCAAGACACATCTTTTCTCTATTATATTATAGAATAGCAGGTAACCCGTGCTCCGCAAGGATCTAATTAAAAACTTGACTAATTGCAAACTTGACCTACTGAAATCTTGAAGAATTTATAATAGTCTTATAACCATCATTGGTAAATTAAGAATCTATATGCAAAATTTCAAGTTAATCAGTTCAGTAGTTCAGACGTGATGATGCGTCATTTGAGGATTTCCTATCCTTTAGGTGTATAAGCCGGTTCAATCCTTTATCATATTATAGATTATTTTTCAAATTTATTCAGCTATTTATTAATAGTTCTTTTCTTTGAAAGACGGTTCTTTTCTTTATTATATCATAGATGACACCCAGAGATCCACAAATAATCAGATCATAGAATAAGTGACTGGCACCCTCGCAACATAATATATTTGAGGGAAAAGCAGTCGGCCATCTTGGAGTCTTTTGAGGGAGGGGGACATCTTGACACGTGCGGGGGGGGGGTGCAAATCCTCACCAAAAAGAGATTTTCCCAGTTCTCAGTCGACATCTCGGTTCATAATAATAACGACTGGATTGCTTTTTTGTGTATGATAGTGATTTATGCGGGTGTGGTGTCTTTTCATCTCATTGCTGTGCCTTGTCACGTCTGCAGCGGCTTTGATTTACTAGGAGGACCGCAGTCGTGATAGATATTAGAGAAGACGGGATTCACTTGCAACTGAAACCGAAAATGTGATAATATATTTAGCATCTATGGTGAGGTCCACGTTATAGGGCCGTTTGCACAGTGTAAGTTTAAGCTAAAGCTTAAACCAAATCTGGATTTTTTTTTGGTTTAAACTGAAATTCCGTTTGCACAGTATCAGTTTGAACTCGGTATTGAGTTTAAACTCTGGGAAAGTTTAAACTTCCAAAGCAGGAGGTTTAAACCAAATAATTTGGATGAACCAGACATCTGTAGAGACTTGATGGGGAAACAGCTATCGACTTTTGTCGAAACTTTTTCGACAGTTGTTTCTATTGCTTCTGTAGACGATAATAATTATTTAGGTTATAGTGATTCATTATTTGAATGTAAAAATAATTATAGTGGAGGAATTTATAGAAGTTTTTAATGCGATTGAAAAATATGACTGCGAAGAAATTTTGAAACAGAAAAATTGGACAAAAACGAATAAAGAATTGAAATTTCTGGGATGATAGAGAATTTTCTTTTACGATTTTGCTTGAGTAAAGCAACTGCCAAATAGTATTTGATTGAATAAACCAGTTGATAGAAATTAAGACAATTTTCAACAGTGGTATTTGATTAAAAAACATGTTTTCAATAACACATAACTGAGATATTTTGCTTTCGATAGATTTCTAATAAACGAGAAAGACCGTAGTAGATTCAAGAATAACAATATAACTTTTTTATCTTACATTTTAAAATATATTTTTTGTGCCAGCTAAACATCAGTTTTTGAAGAACTTCTTGATCGCTTTTCACTTTTATTACCGTACAGCTTACAGCTCTGTGGATTTTAAAAAGAATAGTAGCTACATAACCTCAATTAACTGATCGTTTATAAACAAATAACAAATTTCCTGTAAAAATCAGTCTTCCTGATATTATAAACGATGACATTCTATTACCAACTTAACGGTAAACTAGTTTAACTCAAACTGGATTAGTAAATGCACTGAGAAAACCGATTCAAGTTTAAACTTTCAGATTAACTTAAACTCGATTAACTGAATCGAGTTTAGCAATCTATACTGTGCAAACGGCCCATAATGACAGTATTCTGCACAACAAGGAAAAACATTTCCAATTATAGAAATGAGAAAATGAAAACTGCGACTACTGTTATAAGAACTGCTACTACGCCCCGTTTTGGAAAGCCAATTTTCTGACTCCAGCAGTTTGAAGTCTAGCCAAATCCCGAGCTCGGAAACCGGCCCTAGAACATTTTAAGGACTAGTTTCATTACAAGTTTAGTTTTCAGAAAATTTTCAAGAAAATGACCTATGATCGAAGTTAGTCCTCATAATATTTAAAAGTTTTTAATATAAAAGAGTACTAGAAGATTTTTATATTGATTTTATTTATTTGCTTATGTTATATTTCCTCCATGGTAATACCAAATACTTGTAGTGTTTGTGGAAACTTTTTTTGAGTGAAATTAAGTGATTGATGCAGATTACAATATTGTCAAGTTTGCAAATTTTCCAGTTTTCAATTCGTTGAGTTTTTATTATGCCATGTTCTCAGTTCGTTTAGTTTTCAGGTTTACAATTTTCTAACTATTTCTTTTCCAACCTTTCTGCAAACTTTTCTCGAAAAATATCTCTTGTTTTTCAAGCTTCATGAGGAAGAAAGATTCCTTTAAAACATTGTGATACCGTAAAAGGAATAATAGCATATAAGATGGTTTATTACTTATGCTATATTTTCTCTTTAGTACGAAATACCTGTAGTGCCTTGTGGGAGCTTTTATTGAGTGGAATTGAGTGATTGATTGATGCAGATCACAGTATTGTCAAGTTTCCAATGTCCAGTTTTCAATCCTTCTAGTTTTTATTATGTCTTAAAATTTTCTATCTATTTCTTTCCTGACCATTTTGCAAACTTTTCTCAAAAAATAACTCTTGTTTTTGAAGGTTCATAGGAGAGAATGATTTTCTTTAATGCATTGTAATTCCATAGAGGAATGATAGCATGAGATGTTGTATAGCTTATGCTATATATTTTCTTTGGTAGTACCAAATACTTGTAGTGTTTGTGGAAGTTTTTATTGAGTGAAATTAAGGACCGGTTTCCGAGCTCGGGATTTAGCTAAGTTCTAGACTTCAAACAGCTGGAGTCAGAAAATTAGCTTTCCAAAACGGAGCGTAGTCGCAGTTTATATTTTCTCATTTCTATAATTGGAAACGTTTTTACTTGACGGAATTAAACATTTCTGAATAATTAAAAATAGCTGAAACTTTACACTATTTTCTCTTTATTCTATTTTGTGTTCAATTTTCTAGTTTTTTGATATTTAATTCAAATTTGACTTTGACAATAACTACGACTACGCTCACTACCTCCGTAAACAAAGCCATAGTGCATTCGTGTGACGTCAGCACAGGTAGGGCTCCTACACCAATGAAAATTCGTGATTTCAGCTGATCTATATCAGCTAGTGCTTTTATTGGTGTAGGAGAGTAGTATACTATTGCTGTTTGAACGCACCAATCACAGAGCAGTATTTTAATTAGGGGGCGGAGCCTAATCCCCCAGGGGGGCTCTAACCCCGCCCAAATCCCCCCGCGCTCCATGCGGGGAAACTCCATTTTCTAACCCTCGCCTGGACCAGTTCTCCCACCGATACTAAAACCGCCATTTTATTTCAAGTATTTATTTGAAAAAAACAAATTTATGGGCGTACCAATTGCAGAATCCCCTCCAAGCAATCCCCACACTTCGCGGACCCCCCCAGCCAAATCTCCTCCTCCTACTGAAGACCACCATTTTTGTTCAAGTACTTATTTAAAAAAATAAGTAGACACTTGCAAGATCCTCCTTCCAAACAAGTCCCCCCCATCACCCCCTATGACGCCGCCGCCGCCGCCCGCCTTTAAGCTTAATGTTTTTTACTTTTTCATACACTTGCGCTCAGCTAGATCGAATAATGCTTCCCAGAGCTCATTAACATCAGTTATTGTCATAACTGGACATTCACAGCTACAGCCATAATGGAAATGACCATAACCATCAATCACAATATCTAATAATCATATATTTCAGATAATATAGAGAATCTTGAATTGTTTGTATTTAGATTGTTTGAATTTTGATTGTTATGCTTAACCTCCTTACTGTCAGTGTCATTATCTAAACAGTACTTTGAATATCTTACACTATTTGCCAGTTCAAAAATTCATCAAATGTTATACCCATTAGAAGCCTTGATAGCTTTTTGAACTTTGAATAACTAAAGCATTGAATCATAATTTATAGGTTATGTATGCACTAACACCTTCTGTAGTAACACTGGCTGAACTCAGCAAAGACTGAGTAAAATACAGCTTACTTTCTTTTATATATGCTTTTCTTTCCACCTGACTGTAGGATAAAAATGAATATGAATATAATTGATAGTATATAATTAAATTCGAATATTCACTTTATCCATGCAGTAAAAAGCGCAGGCGTTGAAGTTTTAAAGTGCTTCATCTCCATCTCTAGCTAAATATGATAGATTATCTATAGTAGACTAAATATTTACTAAATATCTAGACTAATATAGAAATATCAATTGTTAACATTTAACTATGAGACAGACTACATCACTGAGTTAGATCAGAAATTAGAGAGCAGCAGCAGCAGCAGCATTAGCTCTACTTATTAAATCTTTGTTGCTTCTGTTACTACATACAATCGTTTTACTATCATTGATGTAGTTGTTAGATCGGTTATTTTTTTTTGAGTAAAGATGAGTAAAATACAGCTTACTTTCTTTTATATATGCTTTTCTTTCCACCTGACTGTAGGATAAAAATGAATATGAATATAATTTGATAGTATATAATTAAATTCGAATATTCACTTTATCATGCAGTAAAAAGCGCAGGCGTTGAAGTTTTAAAGTGCTTCATCTCCATCTCTAGCTAATATTGATAGATTATCTATAGTAGACTAAATATTTACTAAATATCTAGACTAATATAGAATATCAATTGTTAACATTAACTATGAGACAGACCTACATCACTGAGTTTGATCAATTCAAAGTAAAATAAATCAATCCAGTTTAAGTTAGTTTTGAGTTCTTACTATTGCATTTCCAAGTGAATTAAAGATGGTTTATCCTCTCTATGTTCACATTTCATTACATACTTTCTACTGTTAAAATCATCCAAAGTTGCTGCATTCAATGTTGATAAATACTTCTCAGGTAGATAAACATCATAAAACGAATACGCGCCGCTCTTCTTGTTAATTTCATATAGTCTCATTACAATTCTAACTCCACACTTTGTTCGTGCTAATCTCGCTTTTTGTATCAGATATTTGAAATCAGGTTTCAAATCATATATTTGAACGATTGGAATATCCTAGTATATGAAAACAGAGATTTTCAGGATAGATTGAATTCAGCATTTATCAGTAATAGTGAGAAATCGAATTTTATATCAAGGAAAGAGTTTAACATTGAAAAAGCAACATTGGTAAGCTTGGAAAATTTAATACAACAGTAGAAACAATCAAAAGTATTTTTCCAGAATAGTATATGAAAACAGAGATTTTCAGGATAGATTGAATTCAGCATTTATCAGTAATAGTGAGAAATCAAATTTTATATCTAGGAAAGAGTTTATATGAGAGAGCACAACTTGTTAGTATTGGAGATTTAAATACAATGCTACAAGTTGTGAAAGATAGCATGGTGATATTATTTTGATAACAATATTTTCATAGAAAAACTGAACATGGAAATAATTAAGTTCACTTATTATTTAATTAGTAAGTGTCTTACCGCATCAAAAACATTTGATTGGAAGAGTCTACAAGCAAAGGGGCTACCGGATTACCATATAATAAATGAGTTTTTTAAAATGATTAACATTTCAGAACCTGAGGTGAAATATGATGAACACTTTTGAATAGACCGCTCCAAACTAGACTCTTGAAAAGATACGATGATTATAACAAGCAGTCAACTCTAAACAATAAAAAAGACTAGACCTTGATGCAAGCAAAAAACTGAGACCGTGTTTGACTTGACAGAGAAGAAGAAGAAGAAGACAGTAGGGTAGGTCAGTATTGATGTGAACAAACTTGCAGTCTGTCTCAGCATCAAAACAACATTCCTCCAGAACAGGTTAGCGTAAACAGAGTTTCTTTCATTGTAAAAACAAAATTTAATACATGCTCCTTCTATAGATAAGAAGTAATACTACAAACTTTTGTTATACACTCTTTCTGAAGCAAGGAACAAAACCACTAATCTACTTACATTACATAGTCGATATTCGAGCGGCGGGCGGCGGCGGGCGGCATCATAGGGGGTGATGGGGGGACTTGTTTGGAAGGAGGATCTTGCAAGTGTCTACTTATTTTTTTAAAATAAGTACTTGAACAAAAATGGTGGTCTTCAGTAGGAGGAGGAGATTTGGCTGGGGGGGTCCGCGAAGTGTGGGGGATTGCTTGGAGGAGGATTCTGCAATTGGTACGCCCATAAATTTGTTTTTTCAAATAAATACTTGGAATAAAATGGCGGTTTTAGTATCGGTGGGAGAACTGGTCCAGGCGAGGGGTTAGAAAATGGAGTTCCCCGCGCGGAGCGCGGGGGGATTTGGGCGGGGTTTAGAGCCCCCCTGGGGGATTAGGCTCCGCCCCCTAATTAAAATACTGCTCTGTGATTGGTGCGTTCAAACAGCAATAGTATACTACTTAGGAGCCCTACCTGTGCTGACGTCACACGAATGCACTATGGCTTTGTTTACGGAGGTAGCGCTACGCCCCGTTTCGAAAAGCCAAATTTCTGACTCCAGCAGTTTAAAGTCTAAAACTTAGCCAAATCTCGAGCTCGAAAACCGGCCCTTAAACATTTTAAGATCTAGTCTTACAAGTCTACAAGACATAAGCAAGTCTACAAGCTTAGTTTCAAAAAAATTTCAAGAAAATTACCAATGGTCGAAGCTAGTCCTTGGAATATTTAAAAGTTTCCAATAATAAAGAGTACGGTACTAAAAGAGCTCGGAAACCGGCCCTAAAACATTTCAAGGACTAGTTTCATTACAAGTTCAGTTTTCAAAAACTTACCAAGAAAATGACGTATGGTCAAAGCTAGTCCTTAGAATATTTTAAAGTTTTCATTAATACAGGGTACTACAAGGTTTTATATTGTTTTCATTAATAGCATACCAAATGTTCTCAACTAAAATTAACTAAATGGACTGTATTCGATAGTTAAATAGCTTGTGACAACAATATTCGAAATCGACAAACTTTTATTGTACACAAACAAACATTACACTGTCTTGTCTTCAACATCTCATGCTATCATTCCTCTATAGTAAAACAATATTCCAGGAAGGCTGTAAAGCAATCATTTCCCCCATGAAGCTTCAAAAACAAGAGATGTTTTTTTGAGAAAAGTTTGCAAAATGGTTAGAAAAGAAAAGGTGATTCGCATGGAAGAAGATTGCACTAAGAACTAATCTTGATAGAATAAAGATGAATGAACGTGGTGGCATGATGGTGGTAGAGTAAAGGGGTGGGGAAGGGTGAGAAAGGGTGGGGGTGCTGCAACGAGGAGCATCAGTAGAGAATGTTCATCCATGCACATCTTCATTATGGTTGGGTGGTAATTGAATTTCACCGAATTCCTGAGCGAACACCGTTCCCGTCCCTGTACCCCCAAAAGCCCCCCGCATCGTCATCAACCAGTGGAACGTTGCCGAGACCCCTTTTTCGATAACATCGTTCCCTTCAGCAACCTCATTTCAGCCGACTTTATTCCTTCATTGTCGACGACTATGATGACATCACCGCTGCTGTCATTTCTGAGTCCATATTGACATTCGCGCGCTTCTCTTTTGTGGAACATAACTCTCTTGTTGCTCTACTTTCGCTATGAGGGTGGTCACTAAAAACAGGACGAGTCTGTTGAATTGAGGTTGTTCACCGACATACATGTTGAGTCATAAGCGGAATACATTGAACACAATTCTTTGAGATTCAGGTTTTTGAATCTTCAAATTCTTGTTGTTTATTGTTATTTTCAGAAATTTTCTGAAACGCAAATTGGAGAGGCGGGTGATGGCACTACCTCCGAAAACAAAGCCGTAGTGCATTCCTGTGACGTCAGCACAGGTAGGGCTCCTACACCATAAAAACACTAGATGATATAGATCAGCTGAATTCAACGAATTTTTATTGGTGTAGGAGCCCTACCTGTGTTGACGTCACAGGAATGCACTACGGCTTTGTTTTCGGAGGTAGTGGTGATGGTGGCACCATCTCTGAGTGAAATTGGTGAAATTCAAGGTTTAAATTGCATATGTTATTCTAAATATTGGAGATGTGTCAATCATATGACAATTTTAAAATCAGGTTTTATTTATGTTTTAGAGAAAATGAAAAACAAACAAATAATACTCTTCACTTGCCCAGTTACAACGGTTCAGTGAAGCCTCTTGAATGGGTGTTTGAAATGTTGTTGTCCATTCCAACTTATTCAGTTAGAAAAAAATTGAAAAATCTTGAATTTGAAAATATATTTTCAATTGAAGTCAGGTTATGATGAAATTTCAAATGTAAACAAACAAAGCAGACGAACAGTTTGAACTTTGTTTACTGCTTGAAATTCACCAATTTTACTCATAGATGGAGCCAAAATCACCCGCCTCACCCAAGGTTATGATCAATCATAACCTTGATAAATATATCTATAACCTTGATAACCATAAATCACCCGCCTCACCCCAAATACAGGTTATGACACTCATGTTCCTTATGGAGCGGCCATTTTTAGGGTCTTCATGGCGGTACATTTGAAAATCGAATCCAATTCAATTTGCTCGTAAAAAAAATTATGCATTTTAAAACCGAGATATCCTAGCTCAGATAATATGTGAGTCCAGGTTTTCAATTTCTTAATAATGAAATTTCAGTAATTATTCATTTATTTATTATTAAAAATTGTTCTTATTCTTCTAACTCAAGGACTATGATTCAAAAGGCATTGGGATAAAACAGAAATATGCGAGGTCAATATTTCAAAAAAAGTTTCAAGTTCCCGATCAATTAAATCTAAGAATCAGCAATTCAGTTTCTAGTTCGAATCTAAATATTATTATTCTGTCATAACAATTTATTTTACAATTCAAAGCCAAGCAATATCCTTGAACAATATTACAAAATAACACATCATGTTGTTCAATTCATAATGATAACAGCTGATTAATTTGAAAATTGGTGAATCAGGACCCCATGAAATGGCGATTTTTCAATGCATCACGGGACTGTGTCATGACCTGTATTTATAGACCTTGGCCTCACCAATTTGCGTTTACTATAACTATTGTATGTAATTTTGTAAACTGATATTTTCTGTATATTGATGTAGTAGTTTCAGTTTTTTGGGAAATAATCATTCATTTATTTCATTATTTACTCTCTGCTGCTCTATCTGATTTCTATCATTAAAATTTGTATTTTTTTAGTGGTTTATTTATTTTTATCAATTTTATATTCAATATTATGTTAGAACCTGCTGTTAAACAGTTGTTTTTCGTTCGCAGCCTTTGCCATGATGTCTTTTTCGTTCGAAGACATGTCCGTACACACATGTTCGCCACACTACTTGTCCTGTCTTTAGTGGCTAACCTTTATAGCACAGGGGAAAGAAACTGCACAGTATAGTTATTTACTCCGTGCAATAAATTCAAATTCAAATATATTTTATTCACAAAAATGCTTTAATAAAATAACAAATAAATACAATTTCAATAATTGTAATAGAAAAAATGGATGTAACACCCCTACAAAGACTAAAGGCTACATCTATGTGTAGGGGTGAAAAAGCAACCAAAATAGACATTTCAATTTCCACATTCTACTATCAACTCAGATACCGCAAAAATTGAAAAACTGAGATAAATATTCCCAATGGTTCTAGGTAATCTTGATTGGAATGAAAATGTGCTGACAGAAATTTTTAGTTTATATAAGTTCAGAAAGTGAGAAGAAAACTTTTGAGGATAGACGTGTAAAAAATGTGAGGGATTCATTAGAGTTTCTTTTAGATTCCTGGTTAAGTGATAGTTAACCAGAGGGAGAATATGAGTGGACATTACTTTACAAACTTTGCCACGTAATAAAAATACAGTTATGATATAGGAGTGATTCTATGCAATCAATCAATAAGGAGCGAATATCTAAGCATAAAAATAGTACAGACACATTTACTGGAGAAATACAGTGCGTCACATGACGCACACATTTTAATAGGGAAAAGAGACGAAATGAATTTCACACATTTCCACGACTAACTGTTATTAATTAAAGTGTTGTTCATCCAGTTTACGAATGAATGAACTGTTGACAAGAGGCGGTGAGTGGTAAGGAGGTAGGGGGGTTGTTTGTCAAGTGAGTAGGGGAATGAACTTCAAAATTGAGTTGTGAGGTTGAATATTGTGATGGCGGGAGGGAGAGAGAGATATACAGAGAGAGAGAGAGAGAGTGAGAGAGAGAGTGGGAGAGACAGAGACAGAAAGAGAGATGATGAGTGAGAGGAACAGACTGTGAGAGGGAGAGAGTGAGAGAGCGAGAGCAATTGTTATCTCAATTTGAGATACAACTCTTTGATTTGAGAGAGTGAGAGAGAGAAAGAGGTAATGAGGATTAATTGTGATGGCGGGAGGGGGTGAGAAAGAGTGTGTGATTGTGTAGCGAGGAGGTGAGAGGGGATGAGAGTGAGAGAGATAGAATGAGAGTGATAGAGTGAGTGATTGAGAGGGGTAAGTCACACCTGTCGCAAAAAACTCTATCACTGTAATCTGTTTTAGTCGGTGCGTTGATTCCGACTGTTGGCCAGCTATCTGTTACTCATTTTGATGAGAGTGAGTTATAGAGAGGGAGAGAGAGTGAGAGAGAGTGTGAAAGAGAGAGTGAGAGAGAATGAGGGAGAGAGCGAGAAAGTAATAGGATTGATGGTGTAGAGGGAGTAGGAGGAAGATATTAACAGATTAGAAGTGAGGTGAAGAGAAAACCAGAAGAGAGTAAAAGAGTTTATTGAAGAAATGAGAGATTGATTGATTGATTGATGATTGATTGATTAAGTATTCATGTAGATTACAATATAAACTGGCTTATACACTTATATACAATAGCTTACAATACAGCAAAATTATTATAGATGAATTTACAAAATATAAATTAAGAAAATAATTTTTGAGCTGTATATTATGGTATGAAAAAAAGCAATTTGTAATAACTATAGAGAGAATAGATAATATTGTTATGCATCTACATAAATTGGCGGAGCTTTGGACATATCAATGTCCATTCTTCGGAAAAAATATTCGAAGTATCCTTCCCACTAACTCTCTACCAGAGAAAGAGAGAGAGTGTGAGGGAAATAGGATTGATGGTAGAGAGGGAGTAGGAGGGAAATATCAGATTAGAAGTGAGGTGGAGTGAAAACTAGAGGAGATTAAAATAGTTTATTGAAGAAAGTCAAGAATTAGGAGAAAAATTATCAAAAGAATAATCATCATAATTATTATTATTGAATAATAACGATCGAATACTATCAAAACCAATGACTCATTAAAACAATGTGAGATACAACTCTTCGATTTTACACCATGATCAACCTCTAATAAAATGAAAACTCGAAAATTGAATAGCAGAAATATGTAGTGTGATTGAAGCCCTACGATTGGCCGTTAGCTGTTGACCTGTTCTCTACTGTGATTGGCCAAGCGACTAGACACGCCCAAGTATTCCAAATATGGTCATGAGAACTGTCCGACAGCAACAAATAGAGAGAAACTTTGCAACTTACAAAACAAAATGGATGATATCATATTGAATGAAAAAACTAAGAAATTGTAAAAAAAAAACACTGATTTATTGATAATTAGAAAGACCGGTTTCGGTTATTACACCATTGTCAATCTCTGTTAAACTAGAACTAGATACAAGAGCAGCAGAATATCTCAGTCAAACATAAGAGTGTTTTTTAGTTTATCAGAGATTGACAATGGGGTAATAACCGAAACCGGTCTCTCTAATTATCAATAAATCAGTGTTTTTTTTGAAAATTTCTCAGTCTTTTTTATTCAATATGAATAATTACCACAATATCAACTTCTCAACTACACAAAAAGTGGATGATATCAGTTTAAATGTAGGAGACTCACAATGTTAAAATATTCAGTTCAACAACAATAGATCAGTTTACAGAGGAATCTGGAAGGAATGATTGGAACACGATATTTGACTTCGTAGCTTTGTTTGGACTAGTTAGGAGGTAAAAATATTGTAAGTTCTCATACCTTATACTTGAGCTGAGGAATGAGGGTAGTTTTGAATTTCAAAAATTCAGAAGAGGGTAGTTTTATTCATTTCTGGCTCACACGCATGTATCTTTGGAACAATACCATTCACCGACATGACTAACTGCTAACTGAGTAAAAATGAGGCTTGATAAATTTCCTTCAATTTCTGTTCAGTAAAGTTTTGTGATATCCCGATAGTTTTCGAGATATACGCTTTTGAAAGAGACATCTTTGAGGAGACATTGAATTGTATTGTTGAATATACTGTGTTGAATGAAAATATTTTCTTATTATATATAGAATTTGAAGAATAAGATGTTGATGTTGTCAATATACTATAATTGTTCAAAATCAATTTAAACTACAGAACCAGGTTTCATGGCCACATCTTCAGATAAACGTCTTATTGTTTCAATTATGGAGAAAAACCACAGCATCTCTCATGGTACGATCAAATTCTATATGGAAGGATGTGGAAAAAGGTTTTCATCCAATTTTTTCTTTTGCACTTTCAGCGTTTATTACTTTTTAAAGCCGTGTCCACACTGTGACAAACAAGTTTGTTGAAACAGTTTGGGCAAATTTTATTATGTTCGACAAACAATGTCTGCCCGTGGCCAGTGTGGACACGTCACCAAACAAAATATTTGTAAGTGGGGAAGACAGGTTTTATGTTTTACAGCTGTCAGCACTGAAAATGTTTGGAACAGTAATTTTTTTGTCTGAAAAACAAAGATTGTCCAAACTTTTCAAAATGTTTGTCCCTGAGCTCCTCAACAAACATGTTTGCCGAACATGTATGTCGAACATTTGTTCAGTATGGACACGGCTTAACAATGCATCAATAAATTTGCATCCAACATAATATAGTAGGGTCAAAGGCTACTTGATTCTCTCCAATTTGATGGATTATCTCACCATTTCATGCTTTTCATGCAATTCTGCAATTTTGCAATTGTTAAATTGTATCACATTTTGTGTAGTTGAGAAGTTGATATTGTGGTAATTATTCATATTAAATTAAAAAGACTAAGAAATTGTCAAAAACCACAGATTTATTGATACTTAGAAAGACCGGTTTCGGTTGTTACACTATTGTGTCAGTCTCTGATGAAGTTTATCAGAGATTGACAATGGTTTAGCAACCGGAACTGGTCTTTATAGTTTCTGGTCTTTCTGGTTTATCAAGTAAAGAGTGAATAACTATATCTATTACATTACTATAGAGTAAATAATATAATTATTATCCATTTAAAAATATTCCTTGTTTTTAAGTATTTTTGAGAATTGACCTCGCACATATTTAATTTAACCATAACCCTATTTTGGTCTTTTAAAATGTTATCTAAATTCGGGAAAGAAATAGTACAAGGAGTATCCTTAGTTTTTCTCTCCCAATAAGTGCTACTTAGTAGAAATTAATAATAAATAAATAAGAAAAAGTAAATAAAAAAATTGAGGGTGCTGAATCCGAATCTGAAATCGCGAATTCTCTATCTTCATTTTGAAGCGATTAAGGTTTTGATGGATAGATGAGACATAATCGTTTCCTAGAAAAATTGACGCAAACCTGGCTGAGATTGATCGAAGGAAGCACAAACCTTCAAACCTCAGAAATTTACTACGATCTCCCGTCTACACGACGCAAACTTAGCGCAAACCTGCCAGGTTTGCGCTAATATCGTTGTCGTGTAGACCGGGCATAACTATCAATAAATTTGTGGTTTTTGACAATTTCTTAATATTCCTATTTAGTAGTTAAATTGTATTTTTGAATGTACTGTGTTGAATAAAAATATTTTCTTATTATATAAAATTGGGAGAATAAGATATTGATGTTGTCAATACCACTATAATTGTTCAAAATCAATCCAAATTACAGAACCAGGTTTCATGGCAACACCTGCCACATCTTCAGATGAACGTCTTATTGTTTCAATTATGGAGAAATACCGCAGCGTCTATTATTGTACGATCAAATTCTATATGGAAGGCTGTGGAAAAAGGAAATCGACAACCATGACGTCCTATCATTCCAACCAACTTTATAACTTGAATTTCACTGTAGGCTTCTCCATGAACCTTCAAGTCCATCTCTAATCCCTCAGTGAAAATAATATTATGAAGATAAAATCTAAGGACATGTGTAGCCAGTGTCAGCTTGCTGGCCCAACTGTAAGCCAGTTTTCACTTTTCACAGCTTTCACTTCTCGCACAGACATCTATGACACAGGGAAAACATTGTCAGCTGATCCTCGCACAGAGAGGAATCCCCTGAGAGAAAGACAGAGGTACCCCTCGGGGATACGGAGCGGCTTGGACGACAAAGCTGGAATAATCTTACCGTGACATATGCCAGCCAGTGAGAGAGAGAGAGAGAGAGAGAGAGAGAGAGAGAGAGAGAGAGAGAGAGAGAGAGAGAGAGAGAGAGAGAGAGAAGAGAGAGAGAGAGAGAGAGAGAGAGAGAGAGAGAGAGAGAGAGGAGAGAGAGAGAGAGAGAGTGAGAGAGAGAGAGAGAAAGAGAAAGGGAGAGAGAAAGATAGAGATGGAGAGAAAGAGGGACAGAGAGTGTGAGAGAGAGAATTATGGAGGGAGAGAGAGAGAAAAATTGATTGATTAAGTATTTTATTGATGTAGATTACAATATATACTGGCTTTTACACTTATATACAATAGCTTACAATACAGCAAAATTATAGATGAATTTACATGATATAGACTAAGAAAATAATATTATTGAAGTGTATATGATATGAAAAAAGCAATTTGGAATAGCTATAGATAATATTGTTATGCATCTACTTTAATTGGCGGAGCTTTGGACATATCAATATTCTTCAGAAATAATATTAAAAATATCCTTCCCTGTAACTCTCTACCAAAGAGAGTGAGAGAGAAAGAGATAGAGTGAGAGAAAGGGAGCAGAGAGTGTGAGAGAGAGTGATAGTGATTGATTGATTGATTGATTGAGTACTTTATTTATGTAGATTACAATATATATACTGGCTTTTACACTTATATACAATAGCTTACAATACAGCAAAATTATAGATGAATTTACATGATATAGACTAAGAAAATAATTATTGAACTGTATAATGATATGGAAAAAGCAATTTGGAATAGCTATAGATAATATTGTTATGCATCTACTTAATTGGCGGAGCTTTGGACATATCAATATTCTTCAGAAATAATATTAAAATATCCTTCCCTGTAACTCTCTACCAAAGAGAGTGAGAGAGAAAGAGATAGAGTGAGAGAAAGGGAGCAGAGAGTGTGAGAGAGAGTGATAGTGATTGATTGATTGATTGATTGATTGATTGAGTACTTTATTTATGTAGATTACAATATATACTGGCTTTTACACTTATATACAATAGCTCACAATACAGCAAAATTATAGATTAATTTACATGATATAGACTAAGAAAATAATATTATTGAAGTGTATATGATATGAAAAAAGCAATTTGGAATAGCTATAGATAATATTGTTATGCATCTACTTTAATTGGCGGAGCTTTGGACATATCAATATTCTTCAGAAATAATATTAAAAATATCCTTCCCTGTAACTCTCTACCAAAGAGAGTGAGAGAGAAAGAGATAGAGTGAGAGAAAGGGAGCAGAGAGTGTGAGAGAGAGTGATAGTGATTGATTGATTGATTGATTGAGTACTTTATTTATGTAGATTACAATATATACTGGCTTTTACACTTATATACAATAGCTTACAATACAGCAAAATTATAGATGAATTTACATGATATAGACTAAGAAAATAATTATTGAACTGTATAATGATATGGAAAAAGCAATTTGGAATAGCTATAGATAATATTGTTATGCATCTACTTAATTGGCGGAGCTTTGGACATATCAATATTCTTCAGAAATAATATTAAAAATATCCTTCCCTGTAACTCTCTACCAAAGAGAGTGAGAGAGAAAGAGATAGAGTGAGAGAAAGGGAGCAGAGAGTGTGAGAGAGAGTGATAGTGATTGATTGATTGATTGATTGAGTACTTTATTTATGTAGATTACAATATATACTGGCTTTTACACTTATATACAATAGCTCACAATACAGCAAAATTATAGATTAATTTACATAGTATAGACTAAGAAAATAATTATTGAACTGTATAATGATATGGAAAAAGCAATTTGGAATAACTATAGATAATAATTATGCATCTAGATAAATTGGCGGAGCTTTGGACATATCAATGTCCATTCTTCGGAAAGAATATTAAAAATATCCTTCCCTGTAACTCTCTACCAAAGGGAGAGAGAGGAAGAGTGAGAGAGAGAGAGAGAGAGAGTGTGAGTGAGAATGTCAGAGTGAGAGAACTGTCCTCTCTGTCACAAACTAATCAGATTCCATTTCGAGACCGTATCAGATAATCTAGCCACCAAGAGACTTGGTGATTATTGCTCATTGGAAACTGCGTGGGACTGTTTGGAGATCAGAAGATTTGTGTGATTTCATTATGCATTTCTCTTTTCTATAAATTTTGTGTTCAAGACTGGAATTTCATGGACGCTTCCTTGGGACTATCGCATGAGTAAATACGAGTAGAAACTAATAATATTAGTAAGAGTAGTCACCTAGTTATTAGAATAGGAAATGATTACTCAATTATTAGATCCTATTCACACATGCAACAAGGCCTTTGTTAGCGATATTAAACAATATCGAAGAGAAACTATAGTGGGATAGCTATTTCATGACTATATCAACTACAGCCTACATGGCGGTCTTCAAGGAAACATAGTTTAATTTTTATTTCAACTATTTCCTTTCTGAATCTTGCTTCTTGCCATTATGGAGAATTCAGAAACATCCATACTAGTGCAGTCTTTCTCAAAGCTTAATTGCAAAGCCAAGATTTTATTTTATAATATGGACTTGTAACTTAAACTATATTTGGAGAGCTTGTGCTATGAGTAGGCTCTGAAATTATTATTTTAAAAAATCATTTTAATACACTAACACTACTTTCCTCGCCTTGCAAAAAATATTTCTCCCTACGGTGAGGTCTATGTTATAATGACAGTATTTGATTAACATTTGGTATTGCTATCCTTGTCCTTCATTCGACAAAGCAGATGTCGCTATCCTTGTCTATCATTCGACAAAGCAGATGACGATATCATTCTCTAGCTCCCCAACTCTTCCAGATCGTTTTTTAACGATGTAAAATATAAATATAATTAATCAACAGAATATTTAATATCAAATACGGAAATTGATTATATTATCAAAGAAGAATGTGTTTCCTCAAGGAAAAAAATACAATTCATTATCTTAAAAAAGAATAAACAGTTCATATCACATCAGATATACCGGCACCAGCTATCCTCTATAGAGGGCAGTGACAAAGCAGAGAATCGGCAACGCTGCTCTCCCATCTTTCTTCACCGCCATTATAACCTTGATCCCACTATACAAAGTGAGTAATATGTATGGGAACCCTTCAATAAGTTGGAGACTGTTTTAGATATAATACTGTAACTTATCAGGAATATTGGTCGAATACTCCACCTTTTGACGTACAACTCAATTTCAACCCTTCATAAGGGGGTGACTTTGGGGTTGTAACTCGGATATTTCTATTGTGAACACACATTGTGTGGTACTGTACATCATTTTTGAGGCCTTTTTGAAACAAGAAAGATGGCATCAATAATGATTTTCTTTATTACTTGTATCAAAAATGGCAGCTGATTGAAGATTTAGTTTTTAAAGGAATGAGGGGAAATGGTTTTTAGAAATAGTTTTTAAAGTTTTTAAAGGAATGAAGTTTTAGTTTTTAAAGAGATACTGTAATTGATAAAGTTCAATCAGCCGCCATTTTGGATAAAAGTATCATAGAACCCCTCATTCCAAAATGGCGGCTGATTGAACTTTATCAATTATTTCTTTTAAAACTGAAACTTCAATCAGCCGCCATTTTGGATAAAAGTATTATAGAACATTTTTATTGATGTCACCTTTCTCGTTTTGCAAATGCCTTTAAACTGATGTATCACATGATGGGTGTTTACATCCAAAATATTTGAGCTACAACCCCTAAGTCACCTCCTTATGAGGGGTTGAAATTCAGTTGTACGACAAAAGGTAGAGTATTCGACCAATAACTTATCCTGAAAGTTACAGTATTATATCTACAACAGTCTCCAACTTATTGACGGGTTCCCATACATATGACTCACTCTATAATAATGGAAACGTTCACTGATACGGATATGTGTGAATCCGCCTTAGAGGCTCAACTGAGGAACAATAATAATTTGGAATTGAAAAGACGTGAGATGTTTTCAAAAAATAAATTTTATTTTAACAATATCTTGACTCTCTTCAATTATGGAAATGTTGCACAACATCAATATTATTCTACAAATAATCTGGAAGCAAGATGGGAGAATTTCCTCCGCCTGTATAGTTGATTGAAAATACATTTCATATTTCCTACACGTACCGAAGACGGGTTGAAAAGTAGGCCTATTCCAGCGGCTGCAAAGATGTTCCTCTCTGGAGCAGTCTGTGTCTAAAGGCGAGAGCATGTTTTAACATGCCAGCCGTGGGTGGAATGCACGTGGTATTTGATTATAAGGCATGTTTTAAGCGCCTAGCATCCTTTGCAAGTTAACTTGCAAGCGCCGTAAGGCTTCCGTCGAAACTCCCAGCGCGCGTAGCGAGTTATGGTTGGGTAGGGGGGAGTTCCGGAAAATACCTTGGTGAGGGGGAGAATGTAAAAGGGAGATCCCCCGACCGACTATTTTGTGCAACATAACCTCAAACAACCCGCAGTACAAAGTATGAAACGTGGTTGCTGCTTCAAACTATAAAACTAGTTTTGTGTTCCCAACCACCCTCTTCTCTGCTTTGTATCAAGCTAGAACGTGCGTAATTCGTACACAATTTTCCCTGCTAAATTTTCCTGTCTGAAGTTTACCTTCCAACACAGTCTGGATTTCTCGCATTTTACTACACAGCAGGATGAAGAAATCTGGTTAACTTGGAAATTAATCATCCTTCCTCTCTTGCTACAGGTACCTTCTACCTTCCTTGTTACATGTATATTAAACTGTAAACTGTTGGGAATTTATAGTCAAAGTAGTATTGATCCTTGTTTGGAATATTGTTTTCACCTGAGAAATTCTAAGTATGCATTGCATCGTGGAGTGTGAGAATCTATACTAAAAGGAAAATAGAGAAAACTGTACTGAATTTGTAAATTTACATTCACATTTTTGTACTTGTATATAATGTTATTAAAGTGTGAACTGTTGGGAATTTATAGTCAAAGTATTGATCCTCGTTTGGAATATTGTTTTCATCTGAGAAATTTTCAGTATAAATATTGTTGCATCGTGAATTAGAAGAGATCTGTACTGAAAGGAAATTAGTACAGAAAACTGTACTAGATTTGTAAATTTACATTCACATTTTGTACTTGTATAATAATGTTATTAAACTTTGAACTGTTAGGAATTTATATTCAAAGTATAGATCATTGTTTGAGACATTGTTTTCACCTGAGAAAAGTTCAGTATATATTGTTGCATCGTGAATTAGAAGGGATCTGTACTAAAAGGAAACAGAGAAAATTGTACTAGATTTGTTAATTTATCTCTTTTTTTTTTGTTAATTTACATTTAAATTTGTACTTGTATTATTATTGAACGAGCGTAGTGAGGTCTATGTTGTTTTAACTCGGATCTTCTTTTGTCTGTCTGTATGTAACGCGATTACGGCCAAACGCGTTGATTGAATTCGATGAGATTTGGCAGGAATATTCCTTTTTGAACTGTTCGTCGATGTATACACACGATGCATTTTGAAATTTTGCATTTAAAGGATAATATGAAAAGAATTCCTTCATACTCTGAAATTACTATATATCATCCACTTTGAAGATAGGATCAATCAGACTATAGAATTTTTCATAATCAATCTGACAAGTGGATTATTCATTGCATGCATTATACAGATGTCTGGCCGTGTCTATTTCTATAAGGTAGGGTTTCAATATTTTTTATGATGCGTGCCCATCGATATCAATATTCTTACATTCGAAAAACAAATCAAATAGGTGATTCAAAATAGAATGAAATGATTAAATGAACTGAATAATGCTGAAGAAAAATTATAATATTCTCGATTGAAAAAAATAATTTTAAAATAGTTGAGAAATATTCTCATCAGATGGAAAGATTATCACGGAACTGGATAAATTATCACATGAGATACAAATTCAAACGTGAACTGAGTTCATTAGCATAAGTGAGTTTTTCAACTAAAGTTTAATATTAGAATTTGTTTTAACAAAATAAAATCCAATTTACTACCCTCTTACTGCAGTCAGTCGGGGACAATATTTCACTTTCCACCCTGTAAATGTATTCGCAGTAGACATACACTAAAACTGTGATTACACCAAAATGTAAATAACTTGATCCTCATAGATAGATCTACTAGATTGAACAGAACTTGACAAACATATATGTTCATCACGTGTATGATAAGTTATGTTCAATCTTATAAAATCTATAAAGATTGAGTTATAACTTTGTTGAGTTATAACATTTTGTTGATAACTTTGGTGTAAACACAGCTCAATGTTATTGGTACAGTGTTTTAGAATATTTCCAAAGCCTCAAAATGACATCTGGTTGGAAGCTGTAAGCTCATACCCTAACCTAACCTAACCTAACCTAACCTAACCACTTGTGTCTTTGCCACCGAATTTTCAAGTGGGTTTCTTTTCTCCTAGTTTTAGTTCATTAATAATCATCATTGTTCTCAATATTCATTTTATTTCAGTATTATTGTTGTGTTACAGAAGCATATTTGGGTTTTTACTTGTTGTTTTCATTGTAGAATTGTGAATAGATGAATAAAAATCACTAGAGAAGACACAATTTAATTTTAGTTTACTTATAATTATCATTGTTCTGGATATTCATTGTATTTCAGTATTATTGTTGTTTTGAATATGCATATTTGGGTCTTCACCTGTTGTTTCCATTGTAGAATTGTGAATAGATGAATCTTCTTCTTCTGGTTCCTTCTCCTATCGGAGGTTGGAAATCATCACGGCAATTTTCACTTTCTTGATTGCAGCCTTGAATAGTTCCCTTGAGTTGCAGTCATACCATTCTCTTAAATCACGCAGCCAGGATATCCTTCTTCTTCCCACACTCCTCTTTCCCATGATCCTTCCTTGCAATATAAGTCTCAACAGCTCATACTTTTCACCCCTCATTACATGGCCCAAATATTGCAATTTTCTTCTCTTTATAGTCGCAACAACTTCACATTTCTTTGCCATCATTAACATTACATCCCTATTTGTCACTTTTCTTGTCTAATAGATGAATAAAAATCACTAAAGAAGACACAATAATAAATTATTTATTAACATACCTTGTAATACATTATATTCGAGTCTTATTTTTATGTTAAGGGAGGATATTTTGGGTTTCACCTGTTGTTCCCATTGTGGAATTTTGGATGAATGAATAAATATTACTAGAGAAGGCAGGCACATTGATAATAATCATCATTAGCATACCTTGACTTATATTCCATCATGCGACTGATAAACACCTTTGAAGTACATCAAAAAGTCATTGACCTTTTCGTATATTCTATTGTGTGTTTACAGATCCTGGAAGTATATGATGTAAGCAACGTAGTTTATTATGTTGAATAAAGTAATTTCGGCACAATAACATATTATTTATCAGCATATTTCGAAATATATTCGAGCAAGCGACTGATTGATGAAACACCGTTAAAGTACATCAAAAACTCATTGACCTTTTCGTATATTCTTGTGTGTTTACAGATCCTGGACGTATATGATGTAAGCAACGAAGTATATTATGTTGAATGAAGTAATTTCGGCCCAATAATATATTCTTCATTAGCATATTTCGAAATATATTCGAGCAAGCGACTGATTGATGAGACACCGTTGAAGTACATCAAAAAGTCATTGACCTTTTCGTATATTCTATTGTGTGTATACAGATACTGGACCTATATGATGTAAGCAACGTATATACGGTAAGGTGCATTTGGAATCACGTAATCTCGGCATGTCTGATGCGGCTTTCATCTATGGCTGGCCAATAGAGCTGAAGAGATAGGGGGCAGCACAACAGTTCTATAGCCGGTCAAATATTGAAGCATGTTTTGTGAAGAATTCAATCCTGGCTTGTTCCCGCCCCCCTCAGAAATCCCTCGCCCCTGTTTACCCCTTCCACCCCTACACAGCCGTCTGCTTCTTTTATCAATGGCAAAAATATGAGATATATACAGCTGAACCCCTCGGCTACCCAGACAAACCCTGATCTCTCCCCGAGAACATTACTTCGGTCTGGAAAATCCGATATATCAAGCCCTACACACAGTATTGGTTTTCCAAGTGGGAAATAGAGTATCGCGCTCTTAAGTTGGTACCGGTACATGATATTGAAAGATAAAGTACTCTGTTATCTGTTTGATTTAGATTAGATTAGATTTCTTCATTTAAGTATGTTACAATATTCACTGGCTTATACACTAATTCACATTAAATGACGGTAATGCTAATTATACAACGAATTTCACAAAGTATAGATGATTAATCAATGAGACTAGTTAATAGAATTAATCCAATGACAGCTGTGCTGAATGATAAGTTCTATTTCTTCGGCTCTAAATTTTGTAAAATTACGTGAAAATGTTTCAATTATCAGTGATTCGAGTGTAATATTTTTGTTTCCTATCCAGTTTCTCAACCTTCAAAATTCAAAATTCTTAGTTTTAGTTGTTTTTGAGAGAAAAAGAACTAAATTTCAGAAAAGTGGAATAATAACCTCATTTCGGACTTTTAAAATGTTATCTAAATTTGGGAGAAAAATGGTACAAGGAGTATCCTTAGTTTTTCTCTCCCAATCAGTGCTTCTTGTAAAAATTATAATAATAATAATAATAATAATAATAATAATAAATAAATTTGATTAAATAATACATAAGAATAGAGATTAAATGCAATTAGAATAGCGATAATATAATATTGTAATGTAACTTCATAAATCGGCGGTGTTTCAACAAATAATTGTCGATTCTTTTAGAAGGATATAAAATAATATCCTTCCCATCAACACACGACTGGGTAAAGAATCAAATGGAGTGTGATAATTATGTACTATCGTAATTTAAGATTCAAATGAGATTATCAATGTATCTGAATATTGTGTGATGAATGAAATGACATTTATTCATGATCTTGTTGTATTATTGACATTTCTTTGGAAACGCGCTTGGCTGGCCACCAACGGTAGAACAAGCATGACATGCATGATATACAGTCGTCATACATTGTTGTGATCACATCAAAGCAATAGATCATTACTCTATCAATTTGATTGTTCCATTTCCTTCTTGAGTTTTTCTACAGTGATCTGAACACTGTATCTGAATAGACAACTTCAAATTGTATGCTCATTTCATTAATTCATTCTTCAAATATTAATTTCAATTTCAATTTCAATTTATTGGAAAAAAAGATAAATTGTAGAGAATGTAGTTAATCAGTGTGGATGCGACAGGCACACTGCCCAAAACCGCACTCCACACAAAAATACAGAATAAGAAAAAAAACAACTTATACAGAAATTAAACAAACTTCAGAATTACATGCTAAATATTAAAATAAAATACTAATTAATCATATAATTATATTCGTATTGTACGATATAAACGATTAATCTACTTTAACATTTACATTGAACTTAAATATAATTTTTCGTCATAATCATTCAATTTCAGCTGTTTTCCATGCATGAAATAAATCCAGTAAACAGCTGTTTGCAGAACAAAAACATATGATTCTCATTACAGCATACTCTACTGTAATGAAACCATATGTTTTCTTTACAGTCGAGTATGTTTCCTAGTTCTGAATATTAGGAACAGCAAAACTGCTACAAAAAACACCTTCAGCGCTCCAGGTGGAAGTTTTGTCAACTTCCACATAATTGCTGATTTGTAAACTAGGTTATGTTAATAGAATGCATGTAGAAACGTCAGCACAAGCAGGTAATGTTTTCTAAATTCGATCATTTAAATTTTGATGGAAAAATTCGAATTTGAGTTGCAAAAATGATGTTATCTAACGTTCCGTTACTATAAAACTTCAATTTGCAACAACAGAAGGAAAGGTTTTTAAAGTGTGGTGGAAGTTACTAGGATGGAGCGATAGAATATTGATAGGTCACGCATCTATTTAGTTGTTTGCAGGAAAATGCGTCATAAAACCGATGTCCAGCCAGCTGAGTGAAATTGCCAAGGCATTTGCGGCGACTTCCCCATGCGCGCGCAGCTTACAAACTTTCAGATAGGGCTTTACGACCTGCCAGCTGAAACCCAGCACAACCTTTGTAAATATATTTATTCAAATTGCTCTCCCTGCTCCACCATAAACTGAATGTTGTGGCTGCGCTTTTATTCGCGATAAAGCTTTACTGCCGAAAGTACTTTCTTATTTTTTGCTCTCGCTCACCCTCACCCCCACCCTTACAAAAACATCCACCAACTTACCCACCCTTCTTCTTCTTCTTCTTCTTCTTCTTCTTCTTCTTCTTCTTCTTCTTCTTCTTCTTCTTCTTCTTCGTCTTCTTCTTCTTCTTCTTCTACTTCTTCAACATCCACTCCCCGTACATGACTTCTTCCACCAACCAGCCGGAACCATAATGTCGCCGTGGAAAAATCTGAAACTTGATGCTGCATTGAAATCAAGGCATGCACCAAATTGATGTCAGCTTATAGTGTACATGATTTACAGGTTGCTGTGAAACTGAAACGTTCTTTTTTCATTTTATTCATTACAAATCATAAATATAGTTTTCGCCACACTGCACAGAAAGCAGCTGTTTTCCAATCCCTACGTAGATCTGAAAGACATTGTTTGCAGACGACTCTCGTCTGACGTCAGAACAGGTCTCTTTCCGGCCTAGGCCTCCAGCCGCTAACATGGAACTAAGAAAGGTGATCAAAAAACAGCTGATCAAAAAACTTTTCATTATTTGTGTTCATTATTCAATAATTAAAACATTTATAATAATAAATGCGGCCTCGGATTTGAAAACCGATTTCGAGCCGGAAAAATCTCATTTTCTGCTCTAAGTGCGAAATATACTATATCAACTTTCTATTGTCCTTAGTTAAAACTTCATAAAACAGAATAAGTCCAAAAAACATAAATGGTATGTATCAATAAATAGAATGAGTTGAAAAACGAATAGAATTTCCTCTACTGTAATTAATTCTCTTTAATGTTTCCCGTGAAGTTTTGAAGCCTATAAATAATTCTTGTGCTAAAATTTCCAAGCTAGTCAGATCTTATTTTGCAATAGCCTATGATATGTATCAATAAATAAAATGAGTTGAAAAATGAATAAAATTTCCTCTGTTGTAGTTCACTGTACTGTTTCCCGTGAAGTTTTGAAGCCTATAAAATATTCTTGTGCTAAAAATTCCCAGCCAGCAGATCGAAGAACAAGTAGAGATGAAGGAGTCTGTATTAAGACGAATAATATTCAAAGATGTAAGGAAGAATGTCTGGAACAATTTTGAATGCCTTGACAGAGGATCTCCTTGTTCAATAATGCGCATAACACCCGAATTATTAGTCCTTATCAAAAGTTTTAACTTTCTCTTTAGAGAGCAAGTTTTACGTCCGGCTTATTGGCATCAAAGAGATGATGTAGCTGAACGAGAGAAGAAAGCTCTTTGAGTCTGCAACTTGTTCTCTCTTCTCTTATTCTTTCTTCTTCTTCTTCTTCTTCTTCTTCTTCTTTCTTCTTCTTCTTTTCTTCTTTCTTCTTCTTCTTCTCTCTTCTTCCTCTCTTCTTCTTTCTCCTCTTATTATTTGTGTTCATTATACTTTGAAAGTCAGCTCGTTCCAATACTAATTTGGGTCGTCTCGGAAATGAATGAGCACTCGGAAATTATTAATACAGAGGAAAAGGAAAAATTGTGAAAATCATCTTCATTCTTTTAATATATTCATAGCGCCAACTTTATTATCAGTATCGGTAATGAACAGTTTCACACTGAATTTATGGATTCTACTGAGACACCATTCTTTCAATATTAGAATAGAATGACTTTTCTTATTGACGTGGCGAAGTTTGGACAGTAATGTCCACTCTACCACTCAACCACGAATGAATACCTAATAAATGAACTTGATAACAAAGATCAATTATGTTTATGTTTATATTTCATTGATTGGAATCAATTGTGTTTTAAAAAGTATAGGTGATATTGCGAAGTTATTGTATAAAAACTTCATTTTAAAGTAGGACTAACCATATTAGAATCTGATTCAACTATAGTGAGGTCCACGTAATTATAATGGCAGTGGAGAAAGATTGATTGATTGATTGATTGAAGACAAGATTTGGCAATGTATCGGAGCTAAAAGAAGATAACACTATCTGCTTTGTCAAATGATAGACAATGATAGCAACACCAATGATAATCGAATACTGCTATTATAACGTGGACCTCTCAATAAAGCTGTATTAATAGGGAAGTCCACGTTATAATGGCAGTGTTTGATAAGCAATGGTATTGCTATCCTTGTCTATCATTCAACAAAGCTGATAGCGCTATCTCTTTCTCGCTTTGATCTGTTGCCAGATCGTCTTTTAACAATATAGAATCAATAATTAATTAACAAAATATTTCATCTTAATTAGGAAAATTCATTATGAAATTATTGAAAAATATAACTTCTTGATTGATAAAATATAATTGATTATTCTAAACGAGAATGAACAATCAATATTACATCAATAAACCTGTATCAGCTACCGTCTATAAATTAATAAATAAATTCATTGACTCAAGTATTTGGTACAACCATAGAGTATTGTCAATAAAAAGAAAAAATACATATTGTTAGGCATAGAACAATATAAATCAATTAATTCAGGTTTTCAGTTACAGTCCTAAGTTATTGTTTACTTAATATCAGTTCAGTCTTACAATTTTAGAAACATCACATTTCAATTAAATCTCTAGTCAAGATAAACAGTTGCATTTGAATGAGGTATAGAAGGCATTGACAAAACAGAGGATCGACAAAGTTTTTCTCCCATCTTCCTCCACTGCCATTATAACGTGGACCTCACTATAGCTGAAAGACAGTCTTCATTCCAGTGACGTATGGCAAACTGTTCACAGTGTCGGGAAACCGAATATGATGCCAGTCATACTTTAATTATTGCCGGTTGATAAAATGTGGGAAAAGCTTCTCGCACACCAGAGAGTAATGGGGCTTGGAGGAGGAACCAAGGCAGGGGGTGGGTCCAAGGGGTGAGAAATTGGATTAGTTTTCCATCGTTGTGTAAACACAGGGTAAAAACGGATTGCGGAACAATATCCCTTGGAAACGTACTTGGTTCTGGGCTCCATGTCTCTTCGGGAGACCTTTATCAAAACTAATTCAAGTCTCCAGCCTTACATTGGATTAGTGGTCCTCATGCCGATCCCCCTTCCCCTCCCAAAACATCCCCTCTCCGCCCCTAAACTACCCCTCATCTCTTCTCCTTTCTTCTCCTATTATTTGTGTTCATTATACTTTGAGAGTCAGCTCGTTCCAGTACTAATTTTGGGTCGTCTCGGAAATGAATGAGCACTCGGATATTATTAATACAGAGGAAAAGGAAAAATTGTGAAAATCATCTTCATTCTTTTAATATATTCATAGCGCCAACTTTATTATCAGTATCGGTAATGAACAGTTTCACACTGAATTTATGGATTCTACTGAGACACCATTCTTTCAATATTAGAATAGAATGACTTTTCTTATTGACGTGGCGAAGTTTGGACAGTAATGTCCACTCCACCACTCAACCACGAATGAATACCTAATAAATGAACTTGATAACAAAGATCAATTATGTTTATGTTTATATTTCATTGATTGGAATCAATTGTGTTTTAAAAAGTATAGGTGATATTGCGAAGTTATTGTATCAAAACTTCATTTTAAAGTAGGACTAACCATATTAGAATCTGATTCAACTATAGTGAGGTCCACGTAATTATAATGGCAGTGGAGAAAGATTGATTGATTGATTGATTGAAGACAAGATTTGGCAATGTATCGGAGCTAAAAGAAGATAACACTATCTGCTTTGTCAAATGCTAGACAATGATAGCAACACCAATGATAATCGAATACTGCTATTATAACCTGGACCTCTCAATATAGCTGTATTAGTAGTGAAGTCCACGTTATAATGACAGTGTTTGATAAGCAATGGCATTGCTATCCTTGTCTATCATTCAACAAAGCTGATAGCGCTATCTCTTTCTCGCTTTGATCTGTTGCCAGATCGTCTTTTAACAATATAGAATCAATAATTAATTAAAAAAATATTTCATCTTAATTAGGAAAATTCATTATGAAATTATTGAAAAATATAATTTCTTGATTAATCAAATATGATTTATTATTTTAAACGAGAATGAACAATAATTGTCCATTTTTCTTTTTATTGACAATACTCTATGTTTGTACCAAAATATTGAGTTAATAAATTTATTTGTAGACGGTAGCTGATACAGGTTTATTGATGTAATATTAATTATTAATATTACATCAATAAACCTGGTAGCTGATACAGGTAGCTGATACAGGTTTATTGATGTAATATTAATTATTAATATTACATCAATAAACCTGTATCAGCTACCGTCTACAAATAAATTTATTAACTCAAGATTTTGGTACAAACATAGAGTATTGTCAATAAAAAGAAAAAATTACATATTGTTAGGCATAGAACAATATAAATCAATTAATTCAGTTTTTCAGTTACAGTCCTAAGTTATTGTCTACTTAATATATGTTCAGTCTTCCAGTCTAAGGGCGAGTTTAAGTTAATGGAGTTTAAACTTGAATCGGTTTTCTCAGTGCATTTACTAATCCATTTCAATTTAAACTAGTTCAGCGTTAAGTTAGTAATAGTATGTCATCGTTTATGATATCAGGAAATTTGATTTTTACAGGAAATTAGTTATTTGTTTACAAACCATCAGTAAATTGAGGTTATGTAGCTACTATTCCCTTGTTCAAAATCCACAGAGCTGTAAGCTGTACAGTAATAAAAGTGAAAAGCGATCAAGAAATTCTTCAAAAAATGATCAAATGCTATATTACTATTAGATACAAACTTATATTTAGTAGGCACCAGAAAATATATTCTAGAATGTTTTTGAAAAAGCGATTTTGTTACGAATCTACTACGGTCTTCCTAGTTTATTAGAAACCTCTCGAAAGCAAAATATCTCAAACATGTGTTATTGAAAATATGTTTCCTAATCAAAGACCACTGTTAAAAATTGTCTTATTTTCTATCAAGTGGCTAATTTAATCAATTATACTGGATTGGCAGTTGCTTTACTCAAGCAAAACCGTTAAGAAAATTCTCTATCATCCCAGAAATTTAAATCATTCGTTTTTGGCCAATTTTTCTCAGTTTTAAAATTTCTTCGCAGTCATCTTTATCAATCGCATTAAAAACTTCTATCAGTTCCTCCATTATAATATATTATTTTTGTACATTCAAATAATGATTTACTATAACTTGAATAATATTATTATCGTCTACAGAAGCATTAAAAACAACCGTCGAAAAATAATTTATCATCAGCTGTTTTCCCATCAAATCTTTACAGATGTCAAGTTAATCCTAATTACTTGGTTTAAACCTTCTGCTTAGAAGGTTTAAACTTTCCCAGAGTTACTGTGCAAACGGAATTTTAGTTTAAACCAAAAAAAATCCAGATTTGGTTTAAGCTTTAGCTTAAACTTACACTGTGCAAACGGCCCTTACAGTTTTAAAAACATAACATTTTAATTAAATCTCTATTCAAGATCAACAGTTGCATTTGAATAAGGTATAGAAGGTATTGACAAAACAGAGGATCGGCAATGTTTTCCTCATATCTTCCTCCACTGCCATTATAACGTGGACCTCACGATAGCTGAGAGACATTCTTCACTCAAGTGACGTAGCAGACTGTTCACAGTGTCGGGAAACCGAATATGATGCCAGTCATACTTTAATTATTGCCGGTTGATAAAATGTGGGAAAAAGCTTCTCGCACACCACAGAGTAATGGGGCTTGGAGGAGGAACTAAGGCAGGGGGTGGGTCCAAGGGGTGAGAAATTGGATTAGTTTTCCATCGTTGTGTAAACACAGGGTAAAAACGGATTGCGGAACAATATCCCTTGGAAACGTACTTGGTTCTGGGCTCCATGTCTCTTCGGGAGACCTTTATCAAAACTAATTCAAGTCTCCAGCCTTACATTGGATTACTGGTCCTCATGCCGATCCCCCTCCCCTCCCAAAACATCCCCTCTCCACCCCTAAACTACCCCTCTCCTCCCTGAACAACCCCTCCCTACAAACGCCTCCGTTGCATTCATCTGGAAATACCCTCCTAATGCAATAAACTCCAGAAATATCTTGCTGCTTCTTTCTTTCTTGTATCAGCTCTTCTCTTTCTCGTGTATCCTTTTCTTTCTTGTAACTCCCTCCTCTACTTTGTGTCCTTTCTTGTATTTTTCTTCTCTTTCACTTTTCCTCTCTTGTATCCTTTCCATGTGGTGATGCGGACATACACAAGTTGCGCCCAGCGGACATAAACCAGTTGCGCCCAGTGGTCAAATGGGAGTGATAGATGGCTCCCTTACACAAGTACACTGTTCACGTAGTGACGTCATCACTGCTAGTCCCATTATTTGTACCGCTTTCACTCTCTCTCTCTGTCGAAGAGATAATGGTATATATTATTTTCGATTACAATCTGCTGTATAACGACCATTCCTCCCTATTCGCCTTATCTGTTCAACCTAGACCTCCTGCTAAATTATCAAGAAATGAGACCAGCAGGCTTGCTTCGCTAGCCTGCATTTTTCGTTAGATACTTTAAGGCTTGATTGAATCAGTGGTTGATTTGAATTGTGCAGCACTCGGTTGGGTAATTTACTTTTTTTATGAAAAGGAATAAAAAATTGAGTGATAAAACACCATGATTAAGATATCATGATAATTTTTGTAATGGAGTCTAGTTCTTTCTGTGATTTTCTTAAAAAATATTAAGGTGTGAGACAATTTTTCCCCCTTTTTTATAAAAAATAAATAAAAAATGGAGTGATAAAACACCATTATCAAGATATCATGATAATTTTTGTAATGGAGTCTAGTTCTTTCTGTGATTTTCTTAAAAAATATGAAGGTGTGAGACAATTTATCCCCCTTTTTTATAAAAATAAATAAAAAATGGAGTGATAAAACACCATTATTAAGATATCATGATAATTTTTGTAATGGAGTCTAGTTCTTTCTGTGATTTTCTGAAAAAAGATGAAGGAGTGAGACAATTTTTTTGAACAACGAACTCAATCTGTATAATGGTTCAAATTAATAATTTTTCCACATTTTCTCTGTCATAAAGACAAATGAAATGTAGAATAAAAACATAAGAATGAATGATTGAGACAATATGTTGCTTCAACCAATTTGGCAGTGATCATTCATTGAAGATGATTCTTGATGAATGCAATTACAGATTAGAAATCTGTATCTCATTGAGTATGCTAATACGTTGTCATAATACAACGTATTGTAGTATTTTGCTTGAAGCATCCTTAGGATACTGTAGTCAGTGAAATTGAATTTCGCTCCTTCAGTCGGAGAACGTAATGTCGGCTGCTAGTGAAGCGAAATGGCATCACTCGTGATGACGTCACGGACGTTCACTTTGTCACGTTCAATCTGTGAGTGCCCAAACACATTCTGACCGCTGGGCGCAAGTTGCACATTCCCGGTGATGCACTCTTCTCCACCGCTACTTCAAATTCATTGCTCGTATTCTTGGGTATCATCTTCGTTGTTTTGTTGTGTTTCATAGGTGACAAATCAAATCAAACTTGATAAAGTTTTCCACAAAACGAAATTCACCACTCAGTTTTATTTCACTTCCCTGGAATCTGGATCTCTAGAATAGTGAGACGGTGATACCTGATTGGGATTGGTTGCTATCCTTGTTTGTCATTAGACAAGTACCTATATAGCTCTCACTTTCTTCACTTGCCTCGGATCTCTAGAATAGTTGGACGGTGATACCTGATTGGGATTGGTTGCTATCCTTGTCTGTCATTACACAAATAGCTTTATAGCTCTCACTTTCTTCACTTGTCTCGGATCTCTAGAATAGTGAGACGGTGATACCTGATTGGGATTGGTTGCTATCCTTGTCTGTCATTAGACAAATAGCTTTATAGCTCTCACTTTTGGAACTTGTCTCGGATCATTAGAATAGTGAGACAGTGATACCTGATTGGGATTGGTAGCTATCCTTATCTGTCATTAGACAAATAGCTATCACTTTTTGCACTTGCCTCGGATCTCTAGAATAGTGAAACGGTGAGACCTGATTGACATTGGTTGCTATCCTTGTCTGTCATTAGACAAATAGCTATCACTTTTTGCACTTGCCTCGGATCTCTAGAATAGTGAAACGGTGAGACCTGATTGACATTGGTTGCTATCCTTGTCTGTCATTAGACAAATAGCTTCCACTTTTTTGCACTTCCCTGGAATCTGAATTTCTAGAATGGTGAGACAGTGAGACCTGATTGACATTGGTATCATTGTCTATCATTGAACAAATAGCTCTATGGCTCTATCATATTAAAGTCCTTTCTATAGTATAACGTATATACCATGGGATATATATCTTCTTATGCTATATTTTATCTATGACATAATGTACAACAATATAATGTGAGAAGGACTAGAGGACTACCTCTAGAGAGAGACTATAGTGAGGTCCACGTTATAATGGCAGTGGAGAAAGATAGGAGAAAAACGTTGCCAAACTTCTGTCTTGTCAATGCCTTCTATAGTCGGTAGCAGATACAGGTTATTGATGTGATATCTACTGTTCATCTTTGTTGAAAATAATCAATAATATTCTATTGAGCAATGAATAATATTTTTTTAATTGACTGAGCGAAGTGAGGTCTAAGATTCAAGTCGACGGTTTGGCATTTCCTTTAATGTTTAAATGTTTAAATGTTTAAATGTTAAATGTTTAAATGTTTAAATGTTTAAATGTTAAATTTTAAATGTTTAATGTTTAAATGTTTAAATGTTTAATGTTAAATGTTTAAATGTTTAAATGTTTAAATGTTTAAATGTTTAAATGTTTAAATGTTTAAATGTTTAAATGTTTAAATGTTTAATGTTTAAATGTTTAAATGTTTAAATTTTAAATGTTTAAATGTTTAAATGTTTAAATGTTTAAATTTTAAATGTTTAAATGTTTAAATTTTAAATGTTTAAATGTTTAAATGTTTAAATGTTTAAATGTTTAAATGTTTAAATGTTTAAATGTTTAATGTTAAATGTTTAAATGTTTAAATGTTTAAATGTTTAAATGTTTAAATGTTTAAATGTTAAATGTTTAAATGTTAAATGTTTAAATGTTTAAATGTTAAATGTTTAAATGTTTAAATGTTTAATGTTTAAATGTTTAAATGTTTAAATGTTTAATGTTTAATGTTTAAATGTTTAAATGTTTAAATGTTTAAATGTTAAATGTTTAAATGTTTAAATGTTTAATGTTTAAATGTTTAAATGTTTAAATGTTTAAATGTTTAAATGTTTAAATGTTCAAATGTTTAAATGTTTAAATGTTAAATGTTTAAATGTTTAAATGTTTAAATGTTTAAATGTTTAAATGTTAAATGTTTAAATGTTTAAATGTTTAAATGTTTAAATTTTAAATGTTTAAATGTTTAAATGTTTAAATGTTTAAATGTTTAAATGTTTAAATGTTTAAATTTTAAATGTTTAATGTTTAAATGTTTAAATGTTTGAATGTTCAAATGTTTAAATGTTTAAATGATTAAATGTTTGAATGTTCAAATGTTTAAATGTTTAAATGTTTAAATGTTTAAATGTTTGAATGTTTAAATGTTTATATGTTTTTATGTTGCGCATTCACGGCGAAACGTGGTAATAGATTTTCATGAAATTTAACAGGTATGTTCCTTTTTCAATTGCGCGTCGACATATATACAAGGTTTTTGGAAGATTTGCATTTCAAGGATAATATAAAAGGAAAAAGGAGCCTCCTTCATTCGTCAATATTGGAGTAAAAATCAGACTATAGAATTATTCATCATAAATCAGCTGACAAGTGATTACACAGATTTGTGGAGAAGTCAGTCTATTGCTGTATTTCCGTAAGGTATATAGTTTCAATCAGGTACTTGTGGATGAGAATACTGCGTGAGGTCCACTGTTCACAGAACTACTATGATGAATTTACATCATCAATATGAAATATTTTGTTAATCAATTATTAATTCTACATTATTGAAAGACGATCAGATCAAAGCGAGAAAGAAATAGCGCTATCCGCTTTGTTGAATGAAAGACTAGGATACATATACCATTGCTAATCAAACACTGCCATTATAACGTGGACCTCACTATACAAGCATCACATAGCTTCACGAAAAAAAACTACGTGAACTATCGGCTTGAGTTAACAGTGAAATTAGAAACATGAATGCCCTATCTTCTTATGCTATCTTCTATCAATGATATGGTATGAGAGGTGGACTATCTCTATAAAAGGTAGTAAGAGAGACTACCAGCGTCACATAGTTTCACGAAAAAGACCTACTAAGACTATCGGCTTGAGTTGACAGTAAAATTTGGAGCATAAACGCCCTATACCATGGGATATACCTCCTTATGCTATTTCTTATCTATGATATAATGTAAGAAAATAATATAATGTAAGATAAAATAATTGGTGAACGTGTAGGAGGGAGTGAGAGAATGGTCAAGATAGAACAAAGTGTGTCAAATCATCCATGAGACGTTTAGTGCTAGACTGCTCTATCAGTTGCACCTAGAAGAGCTATAAACACGGCTAGGGTGCATTTTATGTCGCACTAAAGCTCAACGCTAGACGTCACGATGTACCGGAGGGTGCAACTGAAGAATGAGTGAGAGAGTAAGAGAGAGAGAGAGAGAGAGAACGTGTGAGAGAGTAAGAGTGAGTGAGAGGAGTGTAAGTGAGAAGAGAACTGCATGACAACAACAGGCAGGTAACCGACAGGGAAGATGTACCTGAGAGAGTGTGTGAGAGAGAGAGAGAGTGAGAGAGATTGATAGAGAGAGAGAGAGATTGATAGAGAGAGAGAGAGATTGAGAGAGAGAGTAAGTGAAAGAGAAAGAAAGGGTGTGAGAGAGAGAGAGAAGAGAACTGCATGACAACAGGGAGCAGACAGATGGAGAAGATGTACCGGACAAAGAGAGAATGAGTGAACAGAATGAGAGAGAGAGAAAAAGAGAGAGAGTCAGGGAGAGAGAGAGAGTCAACAGCATGGTAACAACAAGGATCAAGGATGTCACTTTTATTCGTTTCTTACTTTTTATGATCAGTTGCAGCGCTGCAAGAAATACGGAAAAATGTCATTACTCCAACTGCTATGCAATGGCACGATCCAGTTTATTTTTTCTTCCAGACAAGTTCTCTGTACAGTTTGCAGTAGAGGTAGCATTACTGGTACCGTATAGATAAGTACAACGTATAGATAAGTACATACTAGTACATGATAAGTACAACAACCTAGATACGCAACGTTTTGGAAGGAAAGACTCAGAAAATGTTTGAGGTGACGTGGGTTTTGATAACTGATCTCAAATTAATGCTATTTTTATATCACCATCCTATCCTGCCTGCATTTCATTAGTATCAGAAAAGATACTATGTATCAATACTAATAGTATCAGAAAGTATCATATCATATACGATGAGTATCATATACTCATAGTATATGTATAATACTAATAATAATAATAATTTTTTTATACTAATAGTATCAGAAATGAGGTCCATGTTATATTGGCAGTGAAGAAAGATGGGAGTACAGCGTAGTCGATTCTCTGCCTTGTCACTCACTGTCTTCTATAGAGATTTCGGTATATCTGATCCTATTATATCAAGAGAGCAATTTCTGTATTTTTATATCTGGTTATTTATGTTTAACGGATCTCGAAAACGGCTCTAACGATTTTCACGAAACTTGGAACATAGTAGGTTTATGATATAAATATTCGATTGCACTAGGTCTCATCCTTGGGAAAACTCGCTGAACAACATTGAAAGGATAATAATTCATCCTTGGCTGAAACAGCTGTGGATAGAAAAAAGTGAGTGAGCGAGTGAGTATGTGAAAAATCAAAATATCGCATCCCCGAAATTCATAAGATGACGTATAGCCAGCTGTGAAATATAAACACGATCATTTTAGAGAATTGTGTTCTGTCTATTAATAAATAAAAATAACGAGCGAAGCTGGGTGCCCCGATATTGTAGTAATAAATGTTCATTCTTGTTTAAAATGATCAATGATATTTTATTTGTCATGAATTTTTTTTTCAATGATTAATAAATTATCATAGGACTTTCCCCCCTTTCTATATAAATATCGGGGCACCGAGCTTTGCTCGTTATTTTTATTCATTGATGAACAGAGCACAATTCTCTAAAATGGTCGTGTTTATATTTTACAGCTAGCTATATATGTCAGATAATGAATTTCGGGGATGCGATATTTTGATTTTCCACAGAATCACTCGCTCACCTTTTACTATCCACCGACGACGAAAGTCTCAGCTGTTTCAGCCAAGGATGGATTATCCTTTAAATGTCTTTCAGCGAGTTTTCCCAAGGATGAGACCTAGTGCAATCGAGTTTTTATATCATAAACCTACTATGTTCCAAATTTCGTGAAAATCGTTAGAGCCGTTTTCGAGATCCGTTGAACATAAATAACCAGATAATCAGATATAAAAATATTAAAATAACCAGATATACAGAGACTGCTCGCTTAATATAATAGGATATATTCTTTGCTGCTCAATAGCTGATCTTCCAGCTTAATAAAGATCGATAATGCGATTGTACAACTTAAACTAGTATCTCAAATTATTTTGATGATTTTTTAGAATTATTTTTCAATTAAAAATGATTTTTGTGTGTTTTGAATTGTAAATTGAGTGTCTAATTGAAGAATGTTGAAGTGACACATAACCTAGCTACATTTGGACTGTTGTATAAATTAGAATTGGAACCGTTTTGGGCTTATAAGCCTGTGGCACTTTCCTGTAAGTTGAGTAATTCTGAATGATTGAATAGATAAATAAATGATTGAATTAGTGGTTCAGATGATATCAAGTCTTATTGATTTAATAGTTAACGTGAGGATTAAAAGCTTGAAATTGAAAATCTTATTTGCGAAATAGAACTCTCAATTGTTTAAGTGGAATTTATTTACTTATTTATTCAATGATATACAAAACACAATTCGTTAGAATGATTGGGGAAGAACCAACAGGCACAGCCCAAAACTGTTCCTTCCTCAAATTCTGTGTCTTGAATTTCTTTATCCTTTACAAACTGCTATAATATTTATGTTAATGTTTCATCAAGCTCCAACACTGTAATGACGACCTGCAGACTATAATAATATTGTCGAAAATTACAATAAAACCCATGCAATTTGAAAGCATGCTCCAGACAGTGAGTGAATAATAGTTCTGTTTCTACATTCTATCAAATTATCTGTTTCACCTGGTTGAGAGTGAGAGAAGAGACAATCATTATTATATTTTCAAAGAAGGAGATTTCTGCTAATGTGACGCACTTCAATTATATTAGAATTTCATGGGATAAAATTACTTAAAGCTGGGTTTACACCATAGCTATTAACAAAATCTTAATAACTTTATGCATTGAGATTCTATTAGATTGAATGGAACTTGACAAACACATGATGTGTATGATAAGTTATTCTCGCCACACTGCACAGAAAGCAGCTGTTTTCCAGTCCCTACATAGATCTGAAAGACCTTGTTTGCAGACGACTCTCGTCTGACGTCAGAAAAGGGTTTCTTTCCGGCCTAGACCGGAAAACCCGTAGTTACTACGGACCGAAGTCCGTAGTTAATAAGTCATCAGCTATATCGGGCGAGTGTCCACTTTCTTCATCAAAGTTGCCATGATTTCAGTTCGAGTTTGAATCAAACTAATTCAGCATTCGCTTCGCAACCATTTTTATTCAATTATTTATTGTTGATTAGCGCATTCAAAATTTTCAAAAATGCTTGAAGATGACGACGCCCGTGATATTCCAAGTGAAATTTTAAAAGAATCTGAAATCCTGACTGCAAATCTTCTACCACTAAAATCAAGAGATAGGTACGATAACAAGTATTCTTTATTTATTTTGTCAGCAATACCTGTAGTGTGGCAAAAAATATCGTTCGCACCACGGGCAAAAATGTTTTTCCGGCTCTCAATCTTTTCTAGTCCTCGGCCTACGGCCTCGGACTTGAAAACTGATTTCGAGCTGGAAAAATCTCATTTTCTGCTCTAGGTGCGAAGTATACTATTTCAAACTAATAGAATCTATAAGGATTAAGTTATTAACATTTTGTTATTAACTTTGATGTAAACACAGCTTGAGACAACCTAAAGATAACACAACTATTGCAGTCTATTATAAAAACATTTCTATGAGAGTATGATGTTACCTGAATACGTAAGTAGATTTTGATCGTTTCAAATTATCGTAGATAAATCTCACAAAATTGAGAATGTCAGAAGAGGATCAAAACTAACTGAGTCAGATTGGGCCGATGGCAGTTTTCGACAGGTTTAGCTTTTGACATGTCATGATCGGTTCTATAGGGTTTTTAATTTAGAAGAGATAGCTGCTGGAAAGAGATAGAGAGAGAGCGAGTGAGTGTGAGAGAGAGAGATAAAGAGACAGAGAGAGGGTGAGTGTGAGAGTGAGAGTGAGTAGGTGAGTGGGAGAGAGAGATAAAGAGACAGAGAGAGGGTGAGTGAGAGACGGAGAGAGACAGAGTGAGGGAGAGATAGACAGAGACAGAAAGAGAGAGGATGAGGGAGTGTTTGAGAGAGAGAGAAAGAGAGAGAGAGAGCGAGAGAGAGTGAGAGAGAGTGTGAGTGGTTGAGTGGGAGAGAGAGATAAAGAGACAGAGAGAGGGTGAGTGAGAGAGAGGGAGAGAGACAGAGACAGAAAGAGAGAGGAAGAGGTAGTGTTCGAGAGAGAGAGGAAGAAAGTGAGTGAGCAAGAGAGAGAGAATGAGTGTGAGTGTGATAGACAGAGAGAGAGAGTGAGAGAGAGGGAGGAGAGAGAGAGGAAGAAAGAGAAAGACAGAAAGAAAGAGATATTACATTAGATTTCTTTATTTATGTATGTTACAATATTTACTGACTTATACACTAATTTACATTAAATGAGGGTAATGCTAGTTATTCAACGAATTTCACAAAGTACAGATAATTAATCAATGAGAATAAAATAATATAGAATGCAATTAGAATAACAATAATAATATAATAATGTGATCTAACTTCATATATCGGCGGTGTTTCAACAAATAATTGTCGATTCTCTTAGAAGGATATAAAATATCCTTCCTATTAACACACGACCGGGAAAGAGAGAGAGATTGATTGATTGAGTACTTTATTTATGTAGATTACAATAATATATACTTGCTTTTACACTTATATACAATAGCTTATAATACAGCAAAATTATGGATGAATTTACAAAATATAAATTGAGAAAAAATTATTGATCTGTATATAATATGAAAAAAAACAATTTGTAATAACTATAGATAAAATAGATAATATTGTTATGCATCTACATAAATTGGCGGAGCTTTGGACATATCAATGTCTCTATCATATGTATCATATCAATGTCTCTGAGTGAGAGAGAGAGAGAGAGAGAGAATGAGTGTGTGAGAGAGATGAGTCGGGAAAGGAACAAAGAGGAAGGGAGACGGACTGATTGAGTTCAGAAAGGAGAGAGTGTGATGAAGAGAGACATACTTGAGTCTACGGAGGAGAGAGGAGGAAAGAGTGAGAGAGAGTGAGGAAGAGAGAGACAGACTGATTCAGTCTACGAGGTAGAGATGAGGTTAGAGAAAGAGGAAGAGAGAGACAGACTGATTGAGTCCAGGAAGGATAGAGGGAAAGGAAGTGAGACTGACAGACGGAGAATAGAAGATGAAGTGGCACCAGATCGAAGAGGGTGGCTCTCTTTGAATTTTATTTAAATTAGTATATAAATTGCATTGCCCATCAGTCTATGAAAGGAGTTTGGGGCCGGGCTGTTCGATCATTATGCAAGGACCTGCTGTATTGTATGCCATCTCACGAGTTTCACCAGCCAATTTTTTTGGGGGATTGACAGTTCTGCAAGTGACACGTTTAATGTATGCCAGGGAATACAACAGAACGGCGTCGATATACATACCACACCCCGATATCAAAAAATATCGATATCTATAGACATCGCGAAATCTATACGGTAGCTCCATGCTATTGAACGTTATATCTATAGACATCGAGAAATCTATACGGGTGCACCAAGCTATCAACCGATATATCTATAGAGATCGTGAAATCTATACGGTGGCTCCATGAATCATGCATAACAAGAATAAAATGAATGTATTTGAATTTGTGAAGGGATGAATATTTAAGAGAAAGAGAGAGAGAGAAAAGCGTGGAGAATGAAAATCCATTTTCAAAAAGGATTTGACCTACTTCTCTCTTTTATTTCATATTCGTATTCCGAGTTATTATTCAACAAATTTCATAACAAAATAAATTAATGGAACAATTGTCAGCTATCGTTATACAATCTTCCACAGTAATACACAGTATGTTTGGTTTTGAAGCATCTAAATTTGAAAATCTACTTTGTGAAAATAATTAAGGACTGACAATTTCGTGAAGTGAAAATCTGCAAGACTTAACCTATTTGGGACTATGTGTAACCTTATCTAAATTTGGTAGAGGAATAGCACAAGGTTACCTTATTTTTTATCTCCCTATCATTTTGATGATGTACTTATTGTATCAATCAATAAAGAACTATATTGTATTCTTGGAAGCAAAACGAGGATCTTGTGAAAACCGGGGAGCCTTTATTATTTGTTATTTTCACCTACAAGAATTGGAAATGATCAGGTCATAAATATAAAATGAATAAATAAATAAAGTTTATCAACTTATGAATTTGATTTACATACAGAGAGTATTGTCAAGGTTGATTATTTCTTGTTAGATACAGAGAAGTATCATTATCTATAAATCCAGTCTCTAAGTTTTGAAAACATCACATTTTTCAAGTTTAAAGCACCAGTCAAGAATATTAATTGGGTGTTTCAAAAAAAGTTGACAGCGCAAATAATATTGTGAACAGATAATATAGTCATAATATTATATCACAGCAGACAAGACACATACATTTAGTTCAGAACAAAACTATATCACAGTCAAAAATCATTCTTCTCCACCAACTCATTTTTGGGGCTTCTTATATATTTATGCCTAAGTTTGTCTCTTGAAGGTAATGTCATTCCTGAGTGTTTTAACAATTTTAATTCTTGACCATCATGGATTTCATGAAAAATGCAAATCTCCCAGATTTGCTAGAAATTCGGGCTATGAATAGAGGTTGACATGTGTCGTGCTATAATATAATCAGACGTTTCGCTACAATACAGAGTGAGTTATTTACTGAAACATATAATCTTACCTCCACTCTCAGATCAGGAAAATCACTCATCTTCAAATGCTTATAACTCAAGAATAGTTGATTTAATTTAATTTAGAAGTATTTTTTTAATTTAAAAATGATATTTGTGTGTTTTGAATTGTAAATTGAGTGTTTTAATTGATGAATGTTAAGTGACACATAACCTAGCTACATTTGGACTGTTGTATAAATTAGAATTGGAACCGTTTTGGGCTTATAAGCCTGTGCTACTTTCCTGTAAGTTGTGTAATTCTGAATGAATGAATAAATAAATAAATAAATAAAAGATTCCTAATTTACTAAAGATTCCTAATAGTAGTGAATTAGTATTATTTGTGAAATAGTATTATTTCATCAATTTGATGAAGTAATATTGTTACTCTCGTCAAGTAGGCTACTATCAAGATTTGGCACCAAATTCGATCATCCGTTCAAGATTCTTAAAAATTCATGATGACTTTCATGAAAATGTTTTAAGTAAAACCAAAAGTATCTCAGATTTGGTTGAAATTTTCATCACAGATAGTGCTTTACTTGAGAAATGTCGGAGCCAAATTTGGCGCCTCTAGCTACAGTACTATAGAGTTAATGCAGCCGCAAACATAAAATTAGTTAATTTTCAATTGGCCATATCTCCCGAACTGTAACGAGTTTTTCAAATCCGATTGCAGATCCCTGTTCCTCGCATCAAGGTGCATAAGTATGCAAAGCTTCAACCAATTTATGATTTCCAAAAATTCTACAAAAATGGCCGTAGGGTATCTCCTGAACCCATATGTGTATTTTCAATTTTATCATTAACTGTTCATTCTTGTTTAAAATAACCAATTGTTATGTTTTACCAGTCAGGAAAATATATATTTCAATGGATGAATAAATTTCCATGATCGAGATTTAATATTCAGTTTATTAATTATATTTCTACATTGTTAAAAAACGGTCTGGCAACATTGCGGAGCTAGAAAAGGATAGCGTTATCTGTTTGTCGAATGACAGACAAGGGTAGCAACACCAATGTCAAACATGGTATTACTAGTAGCTCTGTGAACAGTAGACCTCACGCAGTATTCTCATCCACAAGTACCTGATTGAAACTAAAGACCTTATGGAAATAAAGCAATAGACTGGCATCCCCTCACATCTGTGTAATCATTTGTCAGCTGATTTATGATGAATAATTCTATAGTATGATTTTAACTCTTATATTGGCGTATGAAGGAGGCTTCTTTTTTCTTTTATATTATCCTTGAAATGCAAAATTTCCAAAAACCTTGTATATACGTCGACGCGCAATTAAAAAAGGAACATACCTGTCAAATTTCATGAAAATCTATTACCGCGTTTCGCCGTAAATGCGCAACATATAAACATTAAGAGAAATGCCAAACCGTCGACTTGAATCTTAGACCTCACTTCGCTCGGTCACTATAGTATCTTCTGAAGGATTGGGCCAGGTCTTTCCTGAAAAACAAAGGATATGGAAATCGAAATTTGAAAAAAATCGTCTTCATGCTGTATTTAAAGCCATCGGAATTTTTATTGAACAAAAAATTAATCAAGTACAAAATATACTTAAGTACTCACTAGTATTAATTCAGTTACATTGGACAATATAGAGAAAGAATTACCAACATCTAATGTGAGATATTTGATAAGCCATTAGTTTAATGAGACTTCAAAATCAATAAATGCATGTCATTATGATAATTTGTTGATGAAATGCTCACATGATATCACAGAGTTTATTATAACAGTAATTATATAACCATAGTTATATAGTAGTTATATTACATAGTAATACTGTAGTTACAGTAACTATATAACCATTGTTATATAGCTATGTAATATAGTTATTATATAAATATGGTTATAGTTACTTTTCCTCCACCTACTGTCAAAAGTACTTACTTTACTCCCTGAAACATGATACTAAAGTGTCACTTTTTCGCTCTCGGTACTAAAGAACAGAAAAACTCCCTAGGGAGTAAAAGTGACTCTATTTTTAATAACATGGGAAGCATCTCTATTTTAAAAACGTACATTCGGAATAGGTCAGAAGGTCTAAGCTCAGATGAGGAAGCATATAGAGTAGTCATTAAACCAACTAAATTCAATACCTCAACCAGACATTTGATCGATATATAAAATTTATGTTTGTATGCTGAAATTATTATTACAAACTTCATATCACTATACTAAAAAAATGTATATATTTTTTTCTTTTATTCCATGTTATTCAAAATATCAGCCAACGAATATTACTTATTAACTAATCAAATTTGAAACGGGAACTTCATCATAGCTGTAGTTTTGACTGTCATTGTTATTACAACTTTAGCCGACAGATAGTGCTGTCGGAGGAGAACTGTGATTACAAGCAGCTGTTTCTGTTTACTTTTTAGATTATGTTGTAACACATTGTTTGGTCACATACGTTTTTAAAAATTATTTTATTAGCAGTTTTATAAAATGTAGGTGGAGGAAAAATGTTGTGTATATCACGAGTGAAAAATGTTTTTTCTCCCTCAGGAAAATTGTTGCCTCGGCTTCGCCTCGGGCTTCAAACTTTCCCTCAGGGAGAAAAAACAGCACTTTTCACTCTAGATATACAAATAACTATTATTATTTGTATTTTGTGATTAGGCGCTCTTGAGAAATATATTTTCAAACATGGTGTAACTTACTATTTTGCTATGAATATTAGCAAATTTACTTACAAAAAATGATTATTTTTAAATGTATCCTCATAAGCTATGATAGCTTTCTATAGTAATAGGCTTATATTGAATGATTGAATGTTTGAAAATATTTTATCGATAAAGAACAAGATACCACGCTAATACTTTATCGCTAATATTATCTTCTATGAATAATTCAAATAAGTTTCAACTACAGTGCCAAGAATAATTACTTAAATTCATAAACAACACTTACAAATTCTTAAAATGGTATTTGATTTTAATTGAATTGGTGTTTGATTTAGTTATTGATATTTGGTAAAGAAGTATTACAAAAATAATATTATTTTCAAAAAATTATAATGATTCTGGCTACGATCAGACAATATTTGATATTTTAATGATAATCAGATAATGAATTACATTTTCCAACACTTATAAGAATTCTGCATTGCTAAAAGTTGTAGGCTAATATATCAGGGCCTCCTATATACTACCTAGTATATAGGAAGTCCTGCTAATATTATTTCAATTTTATTCGCTGGTAACTAAGAAGTATAATATCAATCACGAAAGGCATTTCAAGAAGAGCACATTATTATTCATAAAATATACCATTGGAAAAAATATCAATGAACAATTTTTCAAAGACTGAAGATCTATAAATAATAGATCTATATTATTTCAAGAAGAGCACATTATTATTCATAAATTATACCATTGGGAAAAATATCAATGAACAATATTTCAAGGACTGTAGATCTATAAATTATAGATCTATATTATTTCAAGAAGAGCACATTATTATTCATAAAATATAATATTGGAAAAAATATCAATGAACAATATTTCAAGGACTGAAGATCTATAAATAATAGATCTATATTATTTCAAGAAGTGCACATTATTATTCATAAATTATACCATTGGGAAAAATATCAATGAACAATATTTCAAGGACTGTAGATCTATAAATTATAGATCTATATTATTTCAAGAAGAGCACATTATTATTCATAAAATATACCATTGGAAAAAATATCAATGAACAATATTTCAAGGATTGTAGATCTATGAACATTCATTTAAAATGAGGCTTTAGTGTATTGAAATGTCAAAAAAGAACAAAACATCGAAAAAATAATTATTTATTAATACTGTATTAAGCAGAAAATAAAATCAACCACTTTCATTATTCTTGTAAAATGCTTAGGATAAGAAATATCAATAGATGAATGCTTACATCTATACTAACAGAATTGATCTTCTACCAAAATATAAAACAAATACTAATTTGTAGTACTAATAGTAATTAACAGAAATAGAATATTCTAAAAGTCTGACACTCTTACTAATAGTTTAATAGGCCTATAGACTCGCATATTAAATAATTTTTCAAAGCACCTTAGTGATACAAATCTATATTACATATAACAAAGATGGTTTCAACTTCTAATAAAAAAACTTCAGCATACTGAGACAAATATACACAAGTACTAGTGATAGTAAACGGTTAAATCACAGATAAATACTAAAATAGTAAAACTTAAACAAAGAATTAGCCTACTATGTAATAGAAAGAAAAACAGAATATTTTATCATTAATTTGTGAATATGATCTTTATTCAGAATAGAGGCTTGACTTTCGATTTATAAGAATAATTTCTAATGAAGACTTCATGGCCAGATTGCACAAGAGCCTGTTAAATTTTAATCACTACTAAAATAGTAAAGCTTGAACAAAGAATTACTATATACGATAAATAAATATTGAATATTTATTCATTCATTTGTGAATATGATCTTTATTCAGAATTAATAGAGGCTTTACTTTCGATTTATAAGAATAATTTTTAATGAAGACTTCATGGCCAGATTGCACAAGAGCCTGTTAAATTTTAATCACTACTAAAATAGTAAAGCTTGAACAAAGCATTACTATTTACGATAAATAAATATTGAATATTTATTCATTCATTTGTGAATATGATCTTTGTTTAGAATAGAGGCTTCACTTTCGATTTATAAGAATAGTTTTCAACTTTTGAAGACTTTATGGCCCGATTGCACAAGAGCCTGTTAAATTTTAATCACTACTAAAATAGTAAAGCTTAAACAAAGAATTACAATTCAAGAGAAATAAATATTGAATATTTATTCATTCATTTGTGAATATGATCTTCATTCAGAATAGAGGCTTGTCTTTCGATTTATAAGAATAGTTCCCAACTTTGATGAAGACTTTATGGCCCGATTGCATAAAAGCCTGTTAAATTCTAATCGTGATTGAATAGCAAGGAACCAATCACAGAAGACTATTTTGGAAAGGCTTTCTCTGATTGGTTCTCGTGGCAGTTAATCAAGACTAAAATTTAACAGGCTTTTGTGCAGCCTGGACTATGAGTTGAACTGAAGCCCAATTCGCATGAACTTGAAATAATTTCAATTATACCATTTTTAGAAATGTTTTTTGTAGTTGATATTGTGGTAATTATTCATATTAAATAAATTTTTGATAATTTCTTAGTCTTTTCATTTAATTTTTAGAAATATTTTTCAACCTCATACAATGCCTCGATCTGAAATAGTTCTTGAGCTAAGAAGCTCTATCAAAAATGAAATATTTTCTACGTGTAATTAAGAAAAGTTGTGGTAATTATTAATTACCACAAGATAATTATAATATATTATAACCACGAGCTAAATTATCTGTTATTAATCAGAAGATTCGTCGTGAAAAATCACAGTTTCAAGTGAATAAATGAAATATTTTCTATGTGTAGCCTATATTGTTAGCATTAGAGAAATGTTGACAGTATTATTAGACCTTGTAATATCAGAAATAATATCACATATAACAATGTCTCAGCATTAAATTGGTCATGTTTCTTACACCTCAAAACAACCTTACCAAATACAGCCTTTCGCATACCACTGCGAATCGCATGACGGGACGGGACTGCGACGATTTCAACCATTCAACAACGGTCTAAAGTTTCTCCCGCTCCCGTGCCGTCTTGCGAAACGCAGTGGTGTGCGGGAAACTGAATTTGGCAAATCTGAGAAGTGAGCCTATACAAAATGATAAAGGAAACTGATAAATTTTCACAGAAAATAACGAAACAAAATTATTGTATTAATCAATGCTACTACAAACCTATTCAACACTAAAAACAGATTAATTTTAACCTCTAAGGTCCGGTTGCACAAAAGCTGGTTAAAATTTAACCGTGATTAATTTCACGAGACCAATCAGAGTAGGCCTCTTTGATAAGGCGGATTCTCTGATTGGTTCTCCGGGAATTATAATACCGTATTACAATACCGTATCCTAATTTCCGATTACCGTATCATAATTAGAACTAAGTTTAGTACAAGCAAATTTTGTATATGTATAATATAATAATTATGTATATGTTTTGTTAATAAACTCCTCTGGTTGCAATTCATTGGCAATCAGATAAATTATTAATTAGGATTAAAATTCAACCGGCTTTTGTGCAACCGGCACTAAATTAAAGAAAATATAACTCTCTGTAGCATTTCAAAAAAATCAAATTTTGATTGCTTTATGCTCAACAAGAATTCAAAAACTTTTCCAATACTATTCCATACATAATTCTCTATGGCATACTTATGCCATACATATTGCTTTTTAAATAATTTTTTCCACGTTCTATTGAAGTTTTACAAAAATATCTCTGCTACAATTTCGACATCGGACAAAATAATTTAGATGATTAACCAGGACTGTATTGGGATTCGTATTCAGAAGCATAGGACATTTCACAAGATTCGGCGTTTGTTTTCGGCGACATAGTTTGAACAGTCTTCATAACGAAAAACAGTCCCACGCCCAAAAGTACGATGAAAAACATGGAGATTTTCAGCAGTAGTCGATTGTAGGCGTTGTCAGCCCTGATTTTCTCGTTGGATTCGGTCAGATGATTCACCTACAAATCACAAACCAACAATTCATTATTCATTTATTCATTATTCATTATTTTAAGGGCTACTTGGATGCAAAGTTAGTAGACTCTGTCTACTAAAGTTGACTTGGATGTACATAAAAATGCACATGTACTCTTTTGAAACTTATTTTCATTTTTACACAACATGTTTTGAAATATCATGTAGTAGTCATTTTCATGTTAGTGTGAATGAACAAAATAAACAATTTTAAATCAATACTAGCACTCAGATTTACTTGGAATACTTGGATTTTAAACTTATATGTACAACAAATTATTATATGAATGCAAAATAGTTTAGAGTATCAAATTCAATATGTACATTATTATATGTACAACAAATTATTATATGAATGCAAAATAGTATAGAGTATCAAATTCAAAATTCAAATTCATTTATTTGCCATAAAATAATACAGATTGATAACATAAATATTTTAACTTACAAAATGGCACTACCGGCAAAGAAAACTTGTGCGCCGGCAGTGAGTTTGAGCAACTAGGTACAGCAAACATGTCAATAGAAAAAAAAGAGCTAATTCAAACCACTAGAGCAAATAAAACTATGGAAACCAGGTCACATCTCAATACTTACAAACGATAAGACAAAGTAACAAAATCATAGTTTGATAGACAACTTTCAGATAGTAAAGGGGGAAATAATTTGAATAAAACATGATAATAAAGAGTTGATGAATGCCTAGAGTTGAAATAGTTTGACTACAACATTTTCGGTCTTGATCCAGTTCTCAATTTTTGTTTTAAGTGCTTTAGAGGGTTTTATTTTTATAAAATGTTCTGGAATAATATTTATTAGTTTATTTACTATGTAGTTGAATTGTCTTCTGCATATAGTTAAGTCAGTTCGAGGAAGAATATATCTGTTTGCAGATCTGAAAATATAATTAGTTTGATGCAGTGTAAAGATATCTGTATGATTGCTGATATATTTAATTAGATTTCTAATATATAGCTGTCTGACTGTCATAACTCCAAATTTCAGAAAAAGTTGGTGACTAGGGTATCGTCTGGGCACTCCCAAGGCTGCCTTGAGAATACCCTTTTGAATAACATTCAATTTTTTAAAATGTGCATTGAAAGCGCCACCCCACACCCTAATTCCATACTGGAAGACTGACTGAGCATATGCTAGGTATACCATTCTACTTAGACCTTTGTCTTTGAGTAAGCTCAAATTATAAAATTTGTGGATCATAAATTTCATTTTGCTACACATACTATTTATATGCTCATTCCATCTTAAATGAGGGTCCAGAGTGACACCTAAATACTTTGTTTTGGTCACGTTTTCTAAAACGGGACAAGGGCAAGGCAGTTGATTACGATTGCTACCGTTCTTGCCATACAGGCAATTTACATTGTGTACTCTTACTGCCTTTAATTGAAGTGTGATATCATCGGGTTGAGTTCTTGAGTTTGGTGAAAAAGTCATATAAACGCTCTTCGAGTAATTTAGTGTCAACGCATTTCTAACAAGCCACACTCTCACACCAGCTAGTCCGATGTTGGTTAAGGATATCACGTTGTCCCATGAAGTCCCCGTAAAAACCAATGCAGTATCATCAGCATACGACAAAACTCTACATCCCTTGATAGGAAGACTTAATAGATCATTCATATAAACTAAAAATAAAATCGGAGAAAGAACTGTACCCTGGGGTAAGCCGAATCCTGTAAAAGTTACTTTGCTCTCTTTTCCATTCAGAGTTATAATTTGTATTCTGTTCCCCAAATAACCAGCAATGAGCTTCAAGACCGGACCATGAAATCCATATTTTTCAAGTTTTTCAAGCAGGTTGATGTGTGGGACAGTATCAAATGCTTTGGCTAAGTCCAGAAACACAGCCAAAGATTTTTTGTTTGTGTTGAAATTAGATGTTATTTCTTTTACAAGTTCAGTTTGTGTTCCAATTTTCAGTGTTAACTCAAGCCGATAGTCCACGTAGTTATTTGTCGTGAAGCTATGTGATGCTGGTAGTCTCTCATACTTTGCCATTCCTACACTCTCACCCGGCCCAAACAGTGATAATAGACAGTAGTCAACAGTAATCGGCTTGAGTTGACAAAAAATCGGCTTCAAATTTGGATCATATTAAGCGACCTATACCATGGGATAACTTCATGCTATCTTTCCTCTATGATAATAGTAACTCTGATAAATCATAGAGTACTACAGAATAGTTTAGCTAGAAATCACAAATCAATACTGTAAATGCGTAATGATTATTTGAGTTATTCATAATAGACAATTATAAAAATGATTAACAAGCTTCAGAACAGAGAGCAAATAGCAATCATAAATCATAAGAGAATCAAATTCTGAATTTTCTTCTTTTTGAATACATGACTGAATCCATATGAGTGAGATTTTCAGATCTTTTTGATTATGATTGATTTACAATCATAATATTACAAATAATGAAGAATTCATGACATGAATTTGTAGCTCTGATTCATTTTGACCGCTACTGATGGAACTACGAGTACTATTCAATACAGAGCGCATGCGCCAACGTTGGTGCTTGTGTCAAGTTAGGAGAATAGAATATCTTAGTAAATATAGACGTGACTCACCGCAGACAATAATTGACTAATAATTGCGGAATCAGTATCGGTTGTACGTGATGATGACGTCACGCCATATGCCGAACCATTCTGGCTCGAAGTGCCCAACACGCATTTCAGTCTCGTCTGGTGTATCTCTTTACCTTCCACATTCTGAAACACAAACAATGTATTCAGGATAGTAGTAGAACCAAGAATAATAAAACCTATTCAATTATAGTTGAGCCTCGATAATTCGGACATTTTATAGTTAGCAGTGGAAGCTCGGTCCCTTGAAAGAATCCTCTATAAGTCGTTGATTTATACAGAGCTGAACAGCTTGTTTCCCCACCAGACGCCCTGTGTACGAATGTGGCCAGATCGTCAATTGTAGTCGAGTTATAGACCCACAAACATGGCCGCCTTAATTGAGCCTCCCGCCAAGTGCTAGGTTTTTCTAATAACTTTCGCGTAGTTTTGCAAGCAAAACGCAATAGTTCAGTATAAATCTACCTACTGAAGAATGATTGAAGTTCACGCAGTGATAGTGATGATATTGTGCGTGAATTGTGTCGGAAAATTAAAGACGTTAGTCTAAAATTAAAAAAAACTTCCGAAACCATAGTGATGCATGACAACTCGGCCTCACAGTGCTGGTGCAACCAAACAGCTTCTTCGGCAGATTAATTAAATGGGATAATTTCGATCACCCACCACACAAACCTGACTTGGTGACTAGTAACTTATACCTTCTCCCCAAACTCAAGACAGGACTTTGAGGGCAGAGCTTCCAAACTAGCGAGGAGCTCCAAAACAACGTCATAAGCCCACTTGATCTCATTTGGCGGCAGCATTTTATGAAGGAGTATTTGATAGGCTGATTCACTAGTATGACAAATGCTTCAAACTTCACGGCAAGTATATGTTGAAGAATAATCATAAGTGTAAGTAACTTTTCGTGAAAGAATTATTTTTTATATACATTCGTCTTTCATTTATGGCCATTCGGAGGTTGAAATAAAAATGGCCATCGTATATGAAAAAACTGTCAGAGCACCGCCTCGGAAGAGATATACACTCTAACCACACAAGAGGAAATAACATATTGACATTTCATTCAACATATTATTATTAAGGTGCGTACAGATATACGCGCCGCTTACATGAGCAATTCACTTTTAATCAGCTGATTATATCTGTATTTTTACAGAAACGGTAAGATACAGATATAAAAAGATTGGCATCAGCTGATTAAAAGTGAATTGCTCATGTTCGCGGCGCGTATATCTGTACGCACCTTTAGAGTCGATAAATAGCTATGTGGCATAATGTTATTCAATAGACAGCTTAGACAGAAGATCCGTTCCACTTGTTCATACGAAAATAATTTCAATAACAATAATTATTAAACGAAAATGAAAAATTAAATGCTGTAAATCACCCCGAAGACTTCTGCTACTGCAAATATTGACAACAGGGTAAACAGCTAGATGGAAATTCGATGAGTGCTACTATTCAAAAATTATTTTGTCAGCCCGGGAATCGAATTTTTGAATAGTAGCGCAGAAGTCTTCGGGGTGATTTACAGCATTTGATTTGGATTTTCGTTTAATAATAATTATTAATTCATTAGAATTTGAATAAATGCAATTTCTCAGTAATTTCCGTCTGTAAATATAATATTCTTGGTTGGTCAAAAAACATTTTTGACGAATTTTTTGAGCAATGAAATTTGATGACCTTTAGCTGTAATGTTAATTCCAACAGATCACCAATAGCTTCTAAGCTTTGCACGGCATAATTACAATAGAAAAAAAGTAAATTCGTATGGCTTTTGTTGGTGGGGAATCCCTTGCGGGAAGGTCCCACCGCCTGAATATATAATTTAAGCCGTCAATGGGCCTTACGACTGTCATACTTCAGCCGGGTCCGACAGTTTAACGTGCCCATCCGATAACACGGGAGTGATCTGGTTAAAAACTTTTGGTATTGAGAGGGTTTGAACCCGGGATCTCTATGCTGCTACGCAAGCACTCTATCCACTAGACCACGGATCACTCCATAATTACAATATACTATTGTAAACTATTGAAAAAATAATATTTTGAATTTTGATGAAAACATTAATTTGTCAGATACGACTTCATTTAGATGACAATACAACTTGTGAATTCGACATTGCTCATAGCATGCCTTGATACTTGACAATAAAATTATATTTATTCAGAAAATAATAATGTCATAGTACCTTTTTCAAAAACCGTTTTAGAATACAAATCAAGTGGCCCTGGAGAAATATGTGATTAGATTACATCCATTTATTTATTTAATGTCTTGACCGAGCTTGGTGGAACCGGGTATAACAGGTGAAAACTCGAGATCAGTTTATAAAAAAAAATTGATGAATAATAGACTAACCTTCCACAGCTCTGCTACATCACTAGGGTTCTCAACATCGGTTCGAAAGCTGAGTATCAAGAATTTCTCCCTGATTAGACCTTGTGCCGAATATCCTGGCTGCAATGAAACGTTGACAACCTGAGAGGCGTTGGGCGCTAGCACACCATAGCTGGGTCGAACTCGGAACTTTTCCGGTGATGTAGTTTTCATCTGAGGAATCAATTTTAAAATCAAACATAAAATTCATTAAAATCAATCAATAAAATCTGCAGAATTAGAGAGATAAACAGTTTTGAGGTTATCCTGTTGATTCTCCAAACATTGATTTGATTTTGTGTAGATGAATGAAATAAAATCAGATGAGGAAACATTGAATTACAGAAAAAAAGGAACAATGAAGGAAGAACGTTATGTGGATAAACACAACAAATTTTGAGTGGGAACAAACTTTGGGTGGACGTGATTTGGACTGGTTGCTATGATCATAGAGAAACAATAGCGTAAGTAGATATCCCATGGTATAGGGCGTTTATGTCGCAACTTTTACGTTTAAGCCCATTACTGTCGACTATTGTCGATTTTTACTGTTTTGACCGGGTAAGAGTGTATGAACGGCAAAATTTGAGAGACTACCAGCGTCACACAGTTTCACGGGAAAGAACTACGTGGACTATAGGCTTGAGATAACAGTAAAAGTTGCGACATAAACGCCCTATACCATGGGATATCTACTTATGCTATTGTTTCTCTATGCTATCATATAGTGAGGTCCACGTTATAATGGCAGTGTTTGATTAGCAATGGTATTGCCATCCTTGTCTATCATTTAACAAAGCGGATGGCGCTTTCTCTTTCTTGCTTTGCTCTGTTGCCAGATCGTCTTTTAACAATGTATAATTAATAATTAACAAAATAGTTCATCTTAACTATGAAAATTCATTACGAAATTATTGGAAAATATAATTTCTTGCTTAAAAAATATAATTGTTCATTTTAAACGAGAATGAACAGTTAATATTTCATCAATAAACCTGTATCAGCTACCGTATATAGAAGGCATTGACAAGACAGTGGATCGGCAATGTTGTTCTCCTATCTACGTCATAATTATCTGGGGAGCTACGAATTTTATACATGTTGAACCTCTCCATAAACTTCAAAAACGAATACTAAAAATAATAGGCTTCAAGGAGAATCAATTCCCCACGAACATTCTTTTCAAGGACAGTAAAGTACTGAGTGTAAGACAACTCTACATCCAGGCTATCATCACGCGAATGAGGAGAAACAACGAACACATAAGACTGGCAGATCATAACCATCAAACAAGGCAGAGAAACACGCATTCAATAGTACCAAGGATGAACACTACATTTGGGCAAAGAAACTACATATATTTGGGACCAAAAATTTACAACTCAATACCAAGTTACATTAGGGCTGAATTCAATAGACACAGGTTCAAGAAAAGTTTATTTTCCTGGTTGGTTGATATTGGGGTGGAAATTGTGAAAATTTAGTTAGACTGTAAATATTGAAACTATTTATTCTTCATTCTTCTCTTTACTGTTTTTCATTTTTCTAAAATAACTTTTCTTATTATTATCCTTAGTAAAATATTAATATTTATCTACTAATTCCATAATTTTGTTTGTATTATAAATTTTTACTAATTTTATTATAAAAAACTTTAATCCTATATCAGTGAATGAAGTTTGTAAATAGTAATTATAACACGCAATAAGCAACTAATTACTTATACCCCAACACATATAATTTATAGTGGGGTGTATATTTATTCATTGAAGTTATCATTTATTCATTGTTGAAACACCGCTGATTTATGTACTTACATTACAATACTATATTATCAATATTCTAATGTTCCATTCAATCTTCATTGTAATTAATAAGTTTTCATAATATGTGAAATTTGTTGCATAATTAGTTGTTGTACTGTAATTTATTGTAGATTCGTGTATAGACCGGAATGTATTGTGACTTACTTGAATAAATAAATTTTGAATCTTTTTTGAATCTTTTGAATCTTTCTCCACTGCCATTATAACGTGGACCACACTATATTCAATCTAGTTTTAGTTTAGTTTTAGTTTTATAAGTCATTGACCAGCGCTGCTGGATAGACTGTGTCAGGGTTCATAAAACAGTCACAAAAAAGTTTCAAAATGTCATTTCACTATCAAGAAATTCACTCAGGCTATAGAATGGATGCTCCACCAAGAGGGATTTCAAAACTGCTCGGAATTGTCTATCACTTCCACTATTCTTGACCCACTCTAGCAGCTTATTAAACATTTTGAAGGCAATGAAAGGATAACTCCTCTGAGTCCTTGCTAAACGGCATTTTGACATGTTGATAAGGTGAGTCTGACGGGTTCCATAGCCAATGACATCTCACCACGAGTATCAGCACTCCTAGCCCTGATGCGAACCACACATTCAAGAATGAACTGATTTACAACAGTAGACTAAGTGCCGGTTGCACAACAGCCGGTTAAATTTTAACCTTGATTAATTCCACAAGAACCAATCAGAGAAGCCGTATTTTCAAAAACGCCTTCTCTGATTGGTTCTCGTGAAATTAATCACGGTTAAAATTTAACCGGCTGTTGTACAACCGGGCCTAAGCATTTTTAACCTCTTGAGGAGTGGTCTGCAATGAGCCATGTAGTCACTGGCCGTCAGCACTCGAACAGCCTTTTTCTGCAGAAGCAGTACATCACCAAGTCGGCCAGAGTGTCCTCACAGGTCAAGTCCATAACAGACATGGCTGTGAAACATGGCACAGTAGACAGTAAGGAGGTATCCGGCGCCGAATTCCGATTTCATCTTCCGCAGAAGATAGAGTGCACTGCACAGCCTGGAGCAAACACTGACAATATGACTTGTCCAGCTTATTCTGGTATTCAAGGAAAAACCCAACAACTTCACATCAGTTTCAACCACTCGACCAGCCCGTCCCAAGGAGCAGCGAAGAATCTAGTATATGGAACATCTATTTTTGACTTGTTTCATGTGTTATAACTATGAATGTCTGCAGCTATATGAGCCTAAATTATTTCTTAGCATTGTTACTAAAAACATTAAGCAATGGTTTTTCCATTTTCACGTTCTTGAACCAGGTATTGTAAATGTTCCCACATCATCTTACAGGATTTTTTTTATTGTATTATTTTATTTATTCTCCTTTGTGAAAGATTCACTTGATGATGGCCTCATGACGTCATACTGGTCAATTGGATACTACTTTGTCATATAGTATGTACTATTCTTAAGTTTTTAATTTTTTTTCTGAGCTTCGAGACTTTTGTATATTGGTGTAATACTTTCTTTAGCTCTTTTTAATTTAATTTGTATATCTCTTCTAACTTGACTAGAATTGAAGCAGAATAAGTTAACTGCAACTCACTACCAACACACAAGGACTTTTATGTTGGCAGTGCCGAATTTTACATTGATAATATTATTGTTGTGCAAGTTACAATCAATGTCTATTTGCAGGTATTTATTATACTCTAATAATTGTATTGTACAAGTATTTGTATGTGATTTTTGGCAATAAATTCAATTCAATTCAATTCAATTCTTACTAGCTGGCCCGGCGAACTTTGTACCGCCAAACAGTTAATAGTCGATAGGCTACCATTCGATACTTCAATATCAATATTACCATTGATGCTTTAATACTATCAGACGAACTTTAACACATTACAAGTATTAAATACCTTAATTACCTTAAAATAACAGGTGTAATTACCTTGAAGGTTGTGATGGAATCTGCAATGTTGGTAATCTTGGCTGAGCCGCTCAAATCTGAAGACCATTCCTGACTGAAAGAGATATGATCGGAGGGTGTGATCTGTAGCAGTGGTTCTAGAATCAAAAATTATTTATTCATTCTTTATTCGAGCAAATAAACAAATAAATACATCCTAAAAAGCAAAATAACAGCTAAAATTGATATAAAAACATTGAAGATTTGAGCTGGATTCCCAATCAACAGTGAACGTATTCAGTACAGAGAGAATATTATTCTTCATTTATACATTCACAGATACTATATCATTATTATTTAGCGTATGGAAGATACACTATAAATATATAGCTCATGAGTCTCAAATGCCTATATATACACTGTATATTTCCAATTTCTTTGCGACGTTGTGTAGTTTTCAGTCAGAACATAAGTTTGTCTGACCGCCATTATTTGCTAGTCCATTTAGAATCACCCAATGTGCACCATGGAGGCGAACTAGCGTTATACATAATTAAGTTAAGGGGAGCAGACCAAAAAATAACTCCATAAGCCGTTATGTAAAAATATGTACCTTTTTATCAGGAACCCTTCTTTGAGGTAGTCGTCTAACATTTTGTACAGTACCATTTAGCACTATTATAATTTAGAAAGGTAGGAGGTTTAGAGAAAGGGAGGTAATTTAGAAATAATTTTTAAATCCCATTCCATATACCTTTTTGTAATTCAATAATGTATTTTCGAGTAGTCATTCAGAAAAATCACATTTAGTGAAAAAATGGTTGAAAACTGAAAAGCGTGAGCTAAAATATTATGTAAAAATGCCATGTTATTCAGTATTCAAAATATCAGGTTGATCGGTTGGATAGATCTCTAGTAAAAGGTATGTTAACATTATAGCATATGGAGTTATTTTTTGGTCTGCTCCCCTTAAAAATCTGATTGCTGGAACAATTTTGAGGTTAAAGAATGTTAAAACTCAACTTTCAATTTTTACAGAAAAACATTTTCAAAATCATCTTCACCATTACAAATGTCCAAAATTGCTTCAAATTGTAATTTATCACATAAAAACAATCCAAATATAGAAATTCTGTTTGAAATTTGCACCCAAAAAACTTTTAGCTATGTTGCTAAGCTGATTACTAAAACTGCGTTTATAAACTATATCATTTTCAACTCAATATGAATGATTGGGAAGAGAATAACAGACTTAGGCCCGGTTACACAGAAGCCGGTTAAATTTTAATCATGATTAAATTCACGAGAACTAAACAGAGAAGCCTTTTCGAAAAGGAGGCTTCTCTGATTGGTTTTTGTGAAATTAACGACGATTAAAGTTTAACCGGCTTTTGTGCAACCGGCACTCATTACCATACGTTCTAATGAGACTATTCATACTTGCTCGGCCGAGCTGAGTGAGAACAGTCCAATTGGAACTCATAGGGATCATATTTTCACTGGGCCGGTCACTTTCACTGACACAGGGGTCCAGGTCAATTGTGAGAAAAGCTCATAAAAGTCAGACATAACAAATATAGGAATAGTTTAAACCTAATTTTCCTTGAAAGAATAAAAACAGTACCTATTTATTGCATCAGGCTTCACAACTGCAATAAACACCCACTACACTCAATATAACAGTAGAGAAACGATAGCATAAGAAGATATCCCATCGTATAGGGCGTTAAACCGATAGTCCTGGTAGTTATTTGGCTAGGACATTATAGATATGAGAATAATTTCAACTAATTGTCCTTGAAATAGTAAAAACAGTACCTATTTATTGCATCAGGCTTCACAACTGCAATAAACACCCACTACACTCAATATAACAGTAGAGAAACGATAGTACAGGAAGTGGCTTGTATAGATAGTAAGGCATTTTTCATCCACTAGGCCAAACTTCAAACAAGATTCCAACAACAGAGTTGTGGCGCCTCAAATATTATTATTATTTATGGTGATATTATAGAGAAAAGATAGCATAAGAAGATATCCCATGGTATAGGGCGTTTAGGTTCCAATTTTCAATGTCAACTGGAACCGATAGTTCTAGTAGTTATTTTTGTGAAGCTGTGTGACGCTGGTAGTTTCTCATAATGTGCCGTTCTTACACTCTTCCCCGGCAAAAAGTGTAATAATAGTCATTAGTCAACAGTAATTGGTTTGAGTTGACAAAAAATCGGCTTGAAATTTGGAACATAAACGAGCTATACCATGGGATATCTTCTTATGCTATCTTTTCTCTATGATATCACCATAGATGATACAGTATCAACACTCTATGATACAGTATCATCTGAACTTGATACAGTATTATCTCAACTTGATACAGTATTATCTCAACTTGATACAGTATCAGCTTAACTTGATACACAACACATTTTGCATCATAATTTGATACAAAACTTCCAAACTTTGAAAGAATTATTCTGCAAACCATGGGATATCTTCTTATGCAATCTTTTCCCTATGATATAACGTGAAATCAGTGGGTTTCTGTTTTTGTTCAATGTATGTATGTATGTTTGTTTATATGTATTCATTTTGTTTTTGTTTAGTGTATGTTTTTCCAGTTGCGAGATCTCTCTCATGTTATAAGTAGGTACAGGCATAGAGAAAAGATAGCATTAGAAGATATCCCAATGGCTTGTAGAATTCATTCAAAGTTTAGAAGTTTTGTATCAAATTATGGCGTTGTGTATCAAGTTACGATGATACTGTATCATGTATGGTGATACTGTATCATTTATGGTGATAACATACAGAAAAGATAGCATAAGAAGATATCCCATGGTATAGGTCGTTCAAGTCCCAAATTTCAAGCCGATTTTTATTATCTCAAGCCGATAACTGTCGACTACTGTCTATCATTACTGTTTTGGCCGAGGGAGAGTGTAAGAATGGCACAGTATGAGAGACTACCAGCGTCACATAGCTTCAATACTAGGACTATCAACTCGAGGTACTATAGGTAACAGTGAAATTTGGAACATAAGCGCCCTATACCATGAGATATCTTCTAAAAATAAACTATCCTGAGAAAACTATAATAGCCAAAGAATAATTATAATAACTATTAGAGAACTATAATAACCAGTACGGTAACTATGTCAGCCTTTATTACTCAACTACAACATATTTTGAACGAATGAACAAATTTTGAGAAATATTTTATCAACTTGTATGTATAAAGATAAATCTTACCACTATTGGGAAATCCTTCTTCAGATTTGATATCTCCGAATCCGGAGGGACTGGTAACAGTAGTTGGGGATCCATCGGCGAAGTGAACCTGAAACCAGAGACAAGAAATATAGATGATTATAGAAGACATCTTCAATTGAATTGAAACTATGTTTAAAAGGCAGTCGATTGACATTAACGATCTTGGTGAGTGGATACACCTGCTTTCTAATAATTACTAAGAATCCTGATCTTTGTTTGAAACTTGTGATATGATAATATCATAAACAAGGAATATAATAAAATGAAATTTGATTAATGAACAAGAAATATAGATATTTGATAACCTTATGCTTATCCTTTATCTATGCTGAAACCCAGTAGAAAACAACTGGAAATACGCATTCACATTCAAGGCAAAATATAAAATAATATACAGTGTCCCACGGAAGTTATAACAGCCGAATACCATAGATTCTACATGAAATTTGCAACAAAAACGTAGAATATAATTACAGGCACAAGCACAAAGCTTCTTCTCTTCTAAATGTAGTTAATTAACTATTAAATTAATAAATTTCCACTTTCACAAGACAAGTAACTGATATCATAGAGAAACAATAGCATAAGTAGATATCCCATGATATAGGGAATTTATGTCGCAACTTTTACTGTTATCTCAAGCCGATTACTGTCGATTATTGTCAATTTTTACTTTTTTGTTGGGGTGATAGTGTTTGAAGGCACAATTTGAGAGACTACCAGCGTTACACAGCTGCATAGGAAAGAACTAAGTGAACTATCGGCTTGGGATAACAGTAAAAGTTGCGACATAAACGCCCTATACCATGGGATATCTACTTACGCTATCGTTAATCTATGCTGATAAATATTCCATGCTTATAATATTGTGAAAGGTTGATATAAACTTAATTATACAGAGTGTGGCATGATATGTGTAACAGACAAATACTATAGATTCTACATATTATTTGCAACAAATCAAGTCCAGTGAAATATTCTTTTATCGGCCACAGTAATCAAGATAAATATATTTTTCGATATTTTCTAAAAACGTCAATAGCTAGAAAACTAAAAGACAAAATATAATTCACTTTATTATAGTTCAGACACTGTGTTACTTGTAAATATTTGAAAAAACTTACTTTTCTTGGAGTATTGAGGTGTTTTTTTTTTCAAATATTTACAAGTAACACAGTGTCTGAACTATAACAAAGTGAATATAGTGTTTCGTCATAGAAAGCAACATCAGAATATAATTCTAGGGATATGGTTGGAAAGAGAAAGAGCTTCCCAATAAGATTCATATAATTTGTTCTGTTGTTTGATGTTTTCAAACTTTTTATGAGAGCTCGAAGTTGGAAAAGAACATTCGTAGAGTTCAAAGCCAAATTTCAAACAATTTGAACGCTTTTAAAAGTTCAAAAACGTCAAACAAAGGAACCAATAGCATAGAGAAACAATAGCATAAGTAGATATCCCATGGTATAGGGCGTTTATGTCGCAACTTTTACTGTTATCTCAAGCTGATAGTCCACTTAGTTCTTTCCTGTGAAGCTTTATGACGCTGGTAGTCTCTCATATTGTGCCGTTCATACACTCGTACCCGGTAAAACCAGTAAAAATCGACAATAATCGACAGTAATCGGCTTGAGATAACAGTAAAAGTTGCGACATGAACGCCCTATACCATGGGATATCTACTTACGCTATTGTTTCTCTATGCCAATAGTATGAATCTTATTGGAAATTTCTTCCTCTTTCCAACTATATCCTTGAAATTGGATTTTGACTGATAGTTTTCTAGTTATTGACGTTTTTGAGAAACATATAAAAAATCGATAAATCTCGAAAACTAGGGTCGAAATAAGAGAATTTCACTGGCATTTTTTGTTGCAAATGTTATGTCGAATCTATGACTGTTGCTCCGTTTGTGTGACACTCTGTATATTTAACTTTCATATCAACCTTTCAAAATTAAAATTATGAAATTTATATCAGTTATTTGTCTTGTGAAAATGGAAATTTGTTAAGCCGAATCTACATGTTGGTCCAGTCGCTGGTCCAGACTACACTAGTGCTAAACGAAGGCTAGCGTTGGCAAACCGACCATCCTGACGCTGGTCGACATTGGCCCTCATTGGGCCAACATGTGGATGCCTCATGAATGTGATTAACATAAACCTACTTTGGACAGTTTTAACTAAATTCAGAAGTAGGAAAAATTGTTATAGAGCTACTTTAATATTTAGTTACACAGAATTACTAGTGTTCTTATAATATTTTATTTCCGATACAACTTGTATATAGTGAGGTTCACGTTATAATGGCAGTGGAGAAAGATAGGAGATCAATGTTGCCGACCCTCTGTCTAGTCTACTGGAAACTATTCAACTTGAGTCTAGAAACTCAAACTTACTTCTAAAACAACAGCTGTATTTATATCCTATTATTAAGCGAGCAATTTCTGTATTTATATATCTGGTTATTTTTATATCTGGCTATTTTTAAATCTGGTTATTTATGTTTTACGGATCTCGATAACGGCTCTAACGATTTTCACGAAATTTGGAACATAGTAGGTTTATGATATAAAGATTGGATTGCACTAGGTCTCATTCTTTGGAAAACTCGCTGAACGACATTAAAAGGATAATTCATCCTTGGAAAACAGATGATAATTAATTTCGTCATCTCTCGATAACAGAAGATGCGTGTGCCTGTGTGGAAGAGAGACAGAATTATTTGCAGCTGTGTAATCATAATCAATAAGCGAGAAATTTTATCTAGTAGGCAATTTAATCGATTTGATCAACATAATCTGATTTGTTGACATGATAATCCTCCTAAACTGGAGTATATCATAATTTTCAGAATTGATCATTATTTGACAATTTCAAGTGATTAGTGAGTGTTATTTTGTTATGTGTATAATCTAAATTATAATCTTTTTGTTTTCAAATGTTTGGACAGAAAATTGAACCTGAATTCAAGTGTATGGAACATAACCTACTTTCTGGACTATTTATAGTGTATAAATCAAAATTCGGGAAAGAAACAGTTTTGGGCTGTGCCTGTTAGTACTTCCCCAATCATTGTAAAGAATCATGTTCGGCATATTAAAAGTCAATAAATAAATAACGAGCGAAGCTCGGGGCCCCGATATTGTATTATTAAGTTAATGTGAGATTGCATTTGAGAGCCACTTTAACTCAGACGGTTCGGAACAACGTTGCCGATCCTCTGTCTAGTCAATGCCTTCTATAGACGGCAGATACGGCCTTTATGTTACTCATGTTACTATAGTGAGGTTCACGTTATAATAGCAGTGGAGAAAGATAGGAGATAACGTTGCCGATCCACTGTCTAGTCAATGCCTTCTATAGACGGTAGCTGATACAGGTTTATTGATGTAATATTAACTGTTCATTCTTGTTTAAAATAATCAATTATATTTTATCAAGCAAGAAATTATATTTTACAATGAATTTTCATAATCAAGAATAAATATTTTGTGAATTGATTATATATCTACATTGTTAAAACCCGATCTGGCAACAGAGCAAAGCGACAAAGAGATAGCACTATCTGCTTTGTTGAATGATAGACAAGGATAGCAATACCATTGCTAATCGAACACTGCCATTATAACGTGGACCTGACTATAAGCAAATTTGTCATTATCATGCAAATCAAACTGTCAAAATCATTTGAGACCTGAAAAAATTTGTAGTTGTGTCTGAAATTGAATATAATAAGTGTACTAGCACTTTTTTGTAATTAGTACACATGGGAGTTTGTCAGATCTGCTAGTTCTCAAATTGTCTATAGGGAGGTCCACGTTATGATGGCAGTATTTTATCAACATTGGTGCTGCTATCCTTGTCTATCAATCGACATAGCAGATAGCGTAGTCAATGTAGAAATATATTACTAATTTACAAACACTTGATCGCAATGATAAACTTTATTTATCCTTCACGTTAATCAAGCCACTGACGTTTTGACAAGCCACTTTCAAGTTACTTTGAACTCCCAACCCAACTTTTTTAACTTTTGGATTATAAAAATCTAGAAAGAACATAGAAGAATAAGAATCATGGTAACACATTCAGGTATGATAATTTAATAGAATTTTAACAAGTTTTGTCCAATGGAGTGGAATGTATTCACAATCATAAGTCAAGAAAAATTTAATAAAATTACAGTTTGATCATCAGGTAAGGAAATCCAGTATCACGTTTGAATTTATGCGGCATTGTAAATGGAAATCGGCTTGAGGAATTGTTTTAATTTTGTTTGTACAGAAATTTTTTTCTAGGGTTTAGTTTCTTGTTACATATGTTTGTTTTGTTATGTTACTCATAGAGACAAGCAATTTTGTCTTCAAGGCCATCCATAAGCTGGAAAAATAATTAACAAATTAAATCTCAATTGGAATGATAATTATCCAAATTCAATTCTGTAAATTAAATATAATTATCAATTCATTAGCATTTGAATACATGCAATATTTCAGTAATTTCCTTCTGTAGAATGATGGCTGAATAGAATGCCCATTATTAAAGTCCATTTCAACAATGATTAAATGGTAAAAATTTCATTTTCTAAATATTTTTGGGTCCTCAAGATGTACCGGTACAATCTGAAATAAGAAGTTGTAATTTTTCGTTGCCGGATTTCAACAATGCAGAAATAAAAATGATTAACAAAATATTCAATTTATTGTTAAATAAAAAAAATTATATGTTCTTGGCGAATAAAATTGAATAGTTGATTATTTTTTTAACCAAGAATGAACAATTGATATACCGGAATCAGCTATCTTTTATAGAAGGCAGTGGCAAGGCAGAGAATCTGCAACGCTGTTCTCCTATCTTTCTCTACTGCCAATATAACATAGACCTCACTTTGTATCTTCTCTGACACCATTAAAATGCAGGCAGGATAGGATGATAATATGAGATAGCATTTGAGAACCAAGTTACATCAGACAAGTAATGAGTCAAGGCAGAAAATTGGTAACCTGCACTACTTATCTAGAATTGTAACCGCTTTTTTTTTGTACATAATACCTTTTTACACTTGAGGAATGGCCCCACAATCTAATACCGTAAGTCTAGTTACACACACATCGATTTTTGGACGTACACTTTTTTGCCGTCCTTAAGAATTCTATCAAATTGAACGGACCTTAACAAAACATCAACTTTTTAATCTGGTAGATTTCATAAGGACGACAAAAATCAAACGTGTTAAGCCACTATCTCCTTAAACAAAGCCATAGTGCATGACAGGTGGTTGATGATAGCTTTATAGTGAGGTCCACGTTATAATGGCAATGTATGATTGATAATAGTGTTGTTATCCTTGTTTAACATGCAACAAAACAGATAGCACTATCTCTCTCTCTCTCTCTCTCTCTCTCTCTCTCTCTCTCTCTCTCTCTCTCTCTCTCTCTCTCTCTAGCTTTGCAATGTTGTCAGTTTACCAGAAATATTTTATTTCACTTTTGACACTGACTGTACAGAAGTAGACAAACAATAGTCAGCCGCTAAGTTTTATTTTGATTTATAACAAAATTATTAAGTAGAGGAGTAGTCGTATGATTGATTTTAAATGTATTTTTGAATAAATGAAATTATTTTTAGATATTACCGTATGAGAAACACAAATTATACTTGAAATGCAACTTTGAGACCATCCTAGACTTCAGTTTACCGGAATAGGTTAGGCCTACACTGGTACCGGTACATAAATAATATTGAAAGGTCATTTCATCATTATTTCCATTGAAATTATCTTATTATAGATATAATTTCTATTTTTCTATCATTTGAAAAAGAAATTGGGATAGAATACCTAGCGAAAAACTTAATTGCTGTTGTTTTGAATCACAGATTGGTGAATCAGCCGCCATTTCAGGCTTGTAAATCTGATCTCAGTTATGAAAGCAAAGTTTAGAATCAAATTATGAAAAAATAGATTTTATTGATGAATTTAATTAATTTGACATGAAATTTATAATTTAATCAAAGGAATTGAAATTAATATCACATCAAATTTAATGGGATGAATTGAATAACAGCTGTGTACACTCAGTGGCAAAATGGAGTCAATTTGGCAACGTTGTTCTCGTATCTTCCTTCACTGCCATTACAACGTGGACCTCACTATAGCTCAGGTAGGGCTCCTACACCAATAAAAACACTAGCTGATATAGATCAGCTGAAATCTACAAATGTTGATGTAGGAGCCCTACCTGTGCTGACGTCACCAGAATGCACTATGACTTTGTCTTCGGAGGTAGTGGTTAAGCCCTGCACACACACATAGATTTTTGTTCGTACAATATTTTGCCATCCATATGAATTCTATCAGATTAAACATCATTTAATGTAATGTAATTTATAAGGACGGCAAAATACCGAACGATCGCTGTGTGAATTTACGTAGTATTAATAATTATGTGTTTGCCATGTTCCGTTTAATCTGATAGATCTCATAAGAGCGGCAAAAAACTTGACGTCCAAAAATCAATGTGTATGTAACTGGTCTTAGACATAATGGAATGTAAAAAAGCATAATATGCCTGCAGAACAAACTGGACCGATAACTCACATTTAAGCCTTCTTAATAGATATTTATATTGTTTTACTTAGTTTAGTACAAGCATAGAGGAATGATAGCATAAGAAGATATCCCATGGTGTAGGGCGTTTATTTTCAGAGTTTTGATGTTAACTCAAGCCGATAATCCTAGTAGTTCATTTTCGTGAAGCTATCTGATGCTGCTTGTCTCTCATAATGAGCCATTCTTACACTCTCACCCGGCCAAAACAGTAATTGACCGAGCGAAGTGAGGTCTAAGATTCAAGTCGAAGGTTTGGCATTTCTCTTAATGTTTAAATGTTTTTATGTTGCGCATTTACGGCGAAACGCGGTAATAGATTTTCATGAAATTTAACACCTATGTTCCTTTTTTAATTGCGCGTCGACGTATATACAAGGTTTTTGGAAATTTCGCATTTTAAGGATAATATATAAAAGGAAAAAGAAGCCTCCTTCATAGGCCAATATTGGAGTAAAAATCAGATTATAGAATTATTCATCATAAATCAGCTGACAAGTGATTACACAGATGTGTGGAGAAGCCAGTCTATTGCTGTATTTCCATAAGGTCTATAGTTTCAATCAGGTACTTGTGGATGAGAATACTGCGTGAGGTCTACTGTTCACAGAACTACTAGTAATAGACAGTAATCAACAGTTATCGGCTAGAGTTAACAAGAAATCAGCTTCAAATTAGTAACATAAACGTCCTATACCATGGGATATCTTCTAATGCTATCTTTTCTCTATGCTACAAGAGACAAACCTTTTTCTTGCTATCATCGAAGCGCGCACTGAGACTGTCAGCTGATTCAGGCTCGAATTCGAAGACGTAGGAGTCACGACCTCCCCACGAGGCTAGCGCCTGGTCTACACTCACGTATTCTTTCAGGTTGGACTTCTGCACAAACTTCAGTTTGGCAACACCCTTAGCAGGCAACCACGCTTTGATCGCCCTGAAAGCGGCTGAGAATAACAATTGAGACGATTAGTACATGGATTGAGAATGGAATGAAATGTTTATTAGCTTTATTGTGACATAAAAACCAAATATATTCTGGAAAAGTACGTTACTCGAGTCAAAAATGAAAAAAAAATTGAAATCACTATAATTCAAATAGAGTTTAAAATAAACATTTTGTTGACACCTTTGGTGTAGACGTGGCTCAAGAATGATGTATAATAATTATACTACTAGCTTACCCGGCGAACTTTGTACCGACAAAAAGTCAATGTATCTCATGTCACGCTTGACTTTAACTTATTTGGTGAATCATGAAATTTATCTGACAATCAATATTTTTATTTACCTACATCTCAATACGGACTTCCTATGTGATTAAAACTACTGTTTTAATACCAGTAAACAATTTTATCACAAAGTCACGTGTTTATTACAGCTGGTAAGTTTACATGCTAAATCATATTATCACAACATGATCTCGAATCATGATGATCTTCCCGTTCTACGTTAGCCGCTCGGTCGACAATTTCGAAAACATAGGTCTGTAAAATGGATAATATATCATTATTATTAGCCCCCCTATTAAAATTTCTGGTCAGAAACCATCCCCAATATTCATACAACATATTTCCAAAGTTTCATGCCGTTCTGAGAATTAGTTTTCGAGTCTATAGGGAACAAACAAACTAACACACAAACAGACATTCATTTTTATATATAGAGATTATAGACTAAGATGTACACTATTATAATATATATAATATTATATATATTATTATTGACAGTTGATGTCAATAATAAGGAATTCAATTTTTTTAATGTCTGAACGCATAGCATCCTTTGTTCAAATTCACCGCCACCTTAAGCTAGATACCCACATATATCAGTGAAAGTCAAGGCCCATGTTATACAAGCGCTAATGCCGCGGCGTAAACGCGGCGTTGACAACGCTAAACCACAGCTACACATAGCGTTCTTAGCGCGCACTATGGAAGTGCCATTGCCCAGTCGCTGACGCAACGCTAAGAACGCCGCAGCGTTAGCGCTCGTATAACATGGGCCTAAGGGCCAAGCTACACGAGACGTTTTGTCAGGCGTTTTCAGACAATCCGGCAGGGTCGAAAGCTCTCCGATAGGGTTGGCCGGTTGGCGTTAGTGAATCAGCTGATAATCAGCCAATCGGAGAGCTTCCTGCCCTACCGACTCGTCTAAGAACACCTGACAAAACACTTCATGTGGCTTAGCTCTAGGTCAAGGTTACTAGTTCAGCTACTAGATTTAAAAGCTACTTTAACTTGGTGGAATTGATGAATGAATAATCTTGAATGAAAAAGACTTATGAATTGTCAAAAAACCACAGATTTATTGATACTTAGAAAGACCGGTTTCGGTTATTACACCATTGTCAATCTCTGATGAGCTTTTATCAAACTTTTCTGTGAGTTTATCAGAAATTGACAATGGTGTAATAACCGAAACCGGTCTTTCTAAGAATCAATAAATCTGTGGTTTTTTGAGAATTTCTTAGTCTTTTTTCATTCAATATGAATAATTACCACAAAATCAACTTCTCAACTACACAAAAAATGAATAATCTTTTCGATTGTAAATGATGTGGTTGGCCACTCACACCACAACATCCTATTGATTTCGAAGAGCCTAACCTAACCGAAATAATTCATAAACTGTATACAATTTAGTAACACTTACCGTTCAAGATCCAAGGCATTTCGAAAATGAGTATATTATTTAGGAAGTTTGGATAATACAGTTTGCATAATCCAATAAGGTACTTGGTGAATTCCATATCTACATTGTTGAGGCCAGAATCAGCCATATCGAAGAACAGTGTTATTTGATCGCCATTATTCATTCTGTAAATCAGAAAAAAATCCATTTTCAGAATTAGTTATTCTAATAACGTTTTAGATTAAAGACTAAAGCTGGATTCGCTCACAATATTAAATCAAATCAATTCAAGAACCATTGGCAAAGACAAATTACAATTTAATAAAAACAATATTGAAACATGGAGTACCCTTTAAAATATTACAACGACTAGTTTCGATCATAACTTAGGTCATTTTCAAGTTGAAAAAAGTTTCCATATTGTTTTTATGAATTTGTAACAGCCCACTCAAGTGAAGTGGTTTTGAATTACAATTTGTATAGGCCACGTCATGAGAAAATTATATATATAATCATACCACATAAAAACAACAAGAAATCATCACATCAACGTCTTGGAAATTCTCCATATTGAAGGCAAAATATTCATCATTAGTATAAAAACAGTTTCTTATTAGAAAATCCTCAATTTTAAGTTTATACTCACTCACTAGTAAGCCTCTTATATGTAACGGTAAATGATTATAAAACTTTGCACAAGCCCTTAAACTAGACTAGATTTCACTAGAATATGACTAAATTTGTATATATTCGTAATATATATATATATATATATATTATATATATATATATATATATTATATATATATATATATATATATATATATATTATATTCGTTTCTATGTATTTTTCATATATATATGTAATATTCGTTTCTAAGGTTCAACCTATTTCAACTGTGTTGTGCGAATGAACATCAAAATGACTAGAGAATGAGAGCAAGCTAGTCTTTACAAATAATAAACATTGAAAAATAAAAATACACGGCAAACACATAGTTCTCAATCTAAGAAATAGCGGTTTGCAGTGCGTTAGGGGAGGGTGGTCATTACACATCATTACTCGTTTTTGTAACACAAAAAGTGAATGGGAATCACTACAATTGGCCCATAATATAGCAGCAAACAAAATATGTGAATGCACATAACTATAGTAGACATTTACTATAATGAACATACTTAGTTTAGCTTATATTCATCTCAAAATGAAAGATGGGAAGAATATGGAATTCTGTGTGATTCAACGTATATCGCATATTTCCTGGATGATAAACAACTATGAACGCATCAAATTCATCTTTGAAACACTGATTTAACCTATCTATTTGTTTTAATTCAAAACTTCACTGATAGCTATTACTGCCAATTGATTGAGAAAAATAGGTTTTCGGAATAATAAATGCTGCATGACAAAGGAAGCACATATAAAGCACATAGGTAGTCCGTATTTAGATGTAAATGAAAATATTAATTGTCAGATAAATATTTGATGATCCACCAAATAAAGTCAAGTGTAAAATGAGATACAACGGTACGAAGCGGTACGAAGTTCGCCGGGCAAGCTAGTACCTCAATATTAATACTGTAATAACACAGTATAGAGCTGGGTTTCCACATATCAGTTTCAGAGACCGTGTCCGGTTCAGTGAAAGTACTCTTCCCATGAGTTGTAATGTATCTATTCACACTCGTTCGGCCGAGCTATTTCAATTGGTCAAATATATCAATTTTCAAAATTACATCAAATAAATATAGATATTTCCTTTGTTAATATAATAAATTTGAGATATAATGATCATTATTGACGAGAACTAACAATTGTATGATTGTATCAGATATACCGTGATGACAGCTATAGTGTGGTTCACGTTATAATGACAGTGTTTGATTAGCAATGGCATTGCTATCCTCGTCTATCATTCAACAGAGCAGATAGCGCTTCCTCTTTCTCGCTTTGCTCAGTCGTCTTTTAACAATGTAGAATTATTAATCGATTAAAATTGACAAAATATTCAATCTTAATCATTAAAATTCATTATGAAATAATTATTGAAAAATATAGTTTCTTGCTAAATTAAATATAATTGATCATTTAAAACGAGAATGAACAGTTAATATTACATCAATAAACCTGTATCAGCTACCGTCTATAGAAGGCATTGACTAGACAGAGGATCGGCAACGTTATCTCCTATCTTTCTCCACTGCTATTATAACGTGAACCTCACTATAGTAACATAAGTAACATAAAGGCCGTATCTGCCGTCTATAGAAGGCATTGACAAGACAGAGGTTCTGCTATCTTTCTCCACTGCCATTATAACGTGGACATCACTATATCTACGCTTACTATAAAAAGTGATCGAATAGAAAATTGACAACCATGTAATCCTTTCATTTACATTGTCTTTATAATGTCAATCTCGCTGTATCAGTATTTGATAAATTACTTTGGGAATGTCTTATATACGACCAAAGAAATAATTCATCTATTTATTCATGCACATACAATTCAGGTAAAAGCATCAGGCATTCTCTACACTAATTACATACATTATAATTAGTGAAACTGGACTCATGCAAGGTAAACAAGTGAGTTCGGTCTTTTTATCCCCAAGTAAAAAACTGGAATAACGTTATTTTTAGTGTGAAAATGAGAACCAGTACTAATGTATTCGTCACGTGTATTCCTTGTCTTTGTTAAGCCATTTAAGCCCCGCACACACACATCGATTTTTGTTCGTACGATATTTTGCCATCCTTATGAATTCTATCTAATTAAACATATGATTTCAAACAGATGATGTTTGTCAAGTTCCTTATAATCTAATCTATATTATAAATAAAAGCGAAATGGCACTCACTCACTCACTCGCAGAACTAAAAATCTACCAGACCAAAAACGTTAAAATTTGGTAGGTATGTTCAGTTGGCCCTTTAGAGGCGCACTAAGAAATCTTTTGGCAATATTTTAACTCTAAGGGTGGTTTTTAAGGGTTTAAAGTTCTTCTTTTAGCATGTATATTCTTCTTATTCTCTTAATTATAATTGAAAAATGTCCATACCATATATTAATATAGAACTATAATCTAGAGAGAGTACCTCTTCGAAACAGTTATTAACTGGTAACTAAATTAGTAATTTTGTAAGGTTGGCATTAAGTTGAGTTGACTTTGTTAGGTTGGCACCAAGTTGAAGATTGAAATGCATTTATCGCGGAAAAATTATTGAGCACTGCTACTTCAATCAGAGCTATTCCTGGGAATATTATATTACTAGCCGTCAGGCTCGCTTCGCTCGCCATATCCGTTTAGCCAGACGTTTAGTCTGGACCCCCGACTGGATCGTTCTAACATATGATAAAAATTCTGAAATGAAAAATGCAGGCGAGCGAAGCGAGCCTGCTGATTTCACTCTTGGACGATCCAGTCGGGGGTCCAGGGGGCGGAGCCCCCTGGCTACACGAAATGGCAAGCGAAGCGAGCCTGACGGCTAGTTACATTATAATTAGTGAAACTGGACTCATGCAAGGTCCTTATAAATTCTATTAGATTGAACAGATGATTTCAAACAGACGATGTTTGTCAAGTTCCATATAATCTAATTACATTATAATTAGTGAAACTGGACTCATGCAAGGTCCTTATAAATTCTATTAGATTAAACAGATGATTTCAAACAGATGATGTTAGTCAAGTTCCGTTCAATCTGATATAATTCATAAGGACGGCAAAATATCGTACGAACAAAACTCGATGTATGTGCGGGGCTTAAGTAACGTTCAGACCAAACTCTGCTGTACTGCAGAGTCTGTGGATGGATGGATTTAAAAAGGTCTGTCGCCGGCTAAACAATGCAGGTGTTCACACCGACATCTGTGTATCTTTCAGCCGACGTTCCAAGAAAACTCTGCTCGAATGCAGATGTTATCGAATCGCTCTGGGAGCAATTTCTCAAGGCATCTGAGCGGATGTTTTCGATAAAGATCTCTCATCAAAAACCTAAATCACGTAACAATGGAGATGGAAGAGTTCTATTCAGATTCGGATTCAGCGTCTTGAAATAAATAATTTGGATTGCGTTTGCTCAAAAAAATGAAATAATTAAAAATCTGGTGTGGCGCACTCTCACAACTTACCTTGCCGTTATGAAAATTGATCAACTGACGCTAGTGTTCACGCGCATCTCAAGTCTACTATTCTAAGATCTGAGCCAGCTGGTGACAGGACAATAGCGCTGCAGACACTCGAAGTCTGCTATCTCTTCATAGTGAATGATTTAATAGAATCAACCGTTGCCAACAGTTTGCAATATTGAATAGTCTTATTTTCTCGAATTTCGAGCTTATTTTCAATTTTAGGTGAAAATGTTACTGGACATTAATTGTAGAGATTTTTATGCTCAATCTTTTCCACTTGAATTTTTTTGTTTAAATTGTATCTGAAGCCTGATAATTGGGAATCTAAAATCAAACTTTGCATAGATGGGGCGGTGCTCCTGAAATTTTTACAGATATGGGACTTGTGGCAGTTGATAGAGCTTATCAATGACTTTTTATCTTTTATCAATAACTTTTTAGGTAAGAATTTGATTAGAAACGTTGGAGCCGTTTTTGAGAAAATCGCGAAAAACCCTGTTCTTGACTTCGCCATTTTAGCCGCCATCTTGAATTTCATTTGATAGAAATTGTTCGTGTGGGATCCTTATAGTGTAAGGACCAGTTCCAAATTTCAAGTCATTCAGTTAATTGGAAGATGAGATATCGTGTACATAGACGCACATACACTCATACACACACACATAGACAGACCAATACCCAAAAACCACTTTTTTGGACTCACGGGAACTTGAAACGTATAAAAAATTTAGAAATTGGGGTATCTTAATTTTTTCGGAATGCAATACTTTCCTTACCTATGGTAATAGGGCAAGGAAAGTAAAAATTTTTGAATCAGAGTGCAACTGAGAACAGAGCGAAAATAACTCTGTCGACCCACAGAAGTTTTTGGTGTGAACACAAACTCTGTGGACGTTTGCTCTGTTGCTCTGCAGCGTAAAATAGCTTGGTCTGAACAACGCTTCTAGGTCTGTTCACACCTAGCTATTTTACTCTGCAGAGCAGCAGAGCAACAAAGCACAAATATTTAAGCGTCCGAAGAGTTTGTGTTCACACCAAAAAACATTTAAATTTAATTTTATTAAGCCAAAACACTAGAACTGGCCATGTCAACAGGTATTGAAAATACAGAAAATTAATAAATAGATTAAGCATTGCTAAAGCCGGCGACAGGTATTTTTCCATCCATCCACAGACATTTCAGAGCTACAGATTTTGGTGTGTACATTACATTACACACACATCGATTTTTGAACGTTTCATTTTTTGCCGTCCTTAGATATTGATCCAGATTAAACGGAATACAGGGTCTGAATAATAAGTAACCGGACTGACCTCAGGAAATTTCTTATTTGCAAAATATGTACAATTTTTCTTCAGAAATCTTCAAAGTAGTCCCCATTGGAGTAGATAACACGCTGATACCGAATTTTCCAATCCCTGAACGCTCCCTGGAAGTAGGCAACCTCTATGCTGTCTAGAGCCCTCGTCGTAGCACGTTGAAAGTTTTCCAGAGTCCTGAACCGCGTCCCCTTAAGTTGTCTCTTGATCTTGGGGAACAAAAAGAAGTCCGGTGGTGCCATATCCAGGCTGTAAGGAGGATGTGGTAACATTACCCTCGACTGTTTGGCCAACTGCTCGGTGACGAACAGGCAGGTGTGCGACGGAGCATTGTCGTGATGGAGGATCCACGAATCGGCAATCCCCGGACGGACTCGATGAACCCGGGCGGTTATCAGTTATAATTTTCCCGGGCGGTTTATAGTTTGGCCGAGTCGCACAAACTCTTTGTGAACGGCCAGTACTACAGAGAGGTGCTCCGTCGACTAACCACCTAGGTTCATCGAGTCCGTCCGGGGATTGCCGATTCGTGGATCCTCCATCACGACAATGCTCCGTCGCACACCTGCCTGTTCGTCACCGAGCAGTTGGCCAAACAGTCGAGGGTAATGTTACCACATCCTCCTTACAGCCTGGATATGGCACCACCGAACTTCTTTTCGTTCCCCAAGATCTAGAAACTCTGAAAAACGTTCAACGTGCTACGACGAGGGCTCTAAACAGCATAGAGGTTGCCGACTTCCACGGAGCGTTCAGAGATTGGAAAATCCGTATCAGCGAGTTATCGACTCCAATGGGGACTACTTTGAAGATTTCTGAAGAAAAATTGTACATATTTTGCCAATAAAAAATTTCCTGAGGTCAGTCCGGTTACTTATTATACGGACCCTGTAGGCCTAATCTGTTTAACAACATCGGCTCAATCTAATAGAATTTATAACGACGGCAAAAAATCATACGTACAAAAATCGATGTGTGTGTAACTAGCCTTACTGAGCTATCTGTTGCTACTCAAGCTCTATTGCACTTGGAATTGAAATGAAATGAAAATAATTTCAAGTGAATGTTACCTCTCAAGACGTTCAAACCAATAGATGACACAGCGTTTGATTTCCTCAAAATCCCATTTTCCTTTCACATGTTTCTTCCATTTGAATATAAGAAGGCTTTTCCCATCCAAATCTCTGTTCCTCACAAAAACGTGTCCTTCCTTCATGTAGTCCATATTGATGTTCTGCTCACAGATTTCTGAAAAATCAAAAAATTGATAGAATTTACAAATTTGACTATTTTTTTTCTATTTCAATTGGCTAACAACATACACTATAGTGAGGTCCACGTTATAATGGAGAAAGATAGGTATATAATAATAATAATATCGTGTGACCTGGCTGGCTCAGGTCTGGTGTCAGAGTTTTCAGGTCGCAACTGATCAATTTCAGGGCCTCTGACATGCATGACCTAACAACTGCTTTTTAGACAACTGGGACCGACGGCTAAGATAGATGGGTGAACAGGGTTGCCGATTTCCTGCCTTCTATATAGGATAGCTGATACTGGTATTTCTAATGTAATCAACTGTTCATTTTTGTTTAAAATAATAGATTATTCGACAGGAAAATATTTTTTTCAATAATTAAGTACGGTAAGCCTAACAAATGTTCATAATTTAGATTAGATATTTAGCTGATTAATTATATTTATGCATTGATAGATAACGATCTGGCAACGTCGCAGTGCTAGAAAAGGATAGCATTATCTGCTTTGTTGAAGAATAGACAGCCATCATAACGTGGACCTCTCTATACAACTTCTAAAAACTGCATAGTATGATTTGAGTACAATCTATCTAATTGGCAGAATATTCAAATTTAATTTGTCTAATCTGACAGAAATGAAATGAAATGAAAAAATTCTTTATTAGGCGGAGTTAGGACTTAGGAAGTCCTCTCTACGACCCAACCTCAAACAGAGAGATTTCCTTTCAAATAATTCTGATTTGACAACGCCAGAATAAATAAAAAACATTATAAATTATAGTAAAAACCTAGAGCCATTTTCACAAAGTTTTAATCTTCCGGCAGTCGAGCTGTTGTAAAAAGTACAACAGTGTCAATTTTTTTGCTGCACAAAACTATTGAATGGGGTGGTGTCAGTGAATGAGACACCTATGCATTCCAAAACTTCCCCCCCCCCCATCACTCAACTGAGTTGCAGTATCAACCGAGCAATGGTTCAGTCTTTAGGTGCCATTTAGTCGCAACAGTGCATAAGTCGCATAAGATAGGGAGACTGTATACGGGGACTGTAAACGAACCAATAACACAGAATATTGATGGCTTTGCTTGATGTACCTTATTGGGCTATGAAATGGTAATCATCCAAATGTTTATAGGCGTAAAATAATCCAAGAAGATGGAAAAAGTAATTATACAATTAATTAATATGTTTTGACAGTAAACAGAGTACATAACACTTTGAAAATTGGATGTTGTAAAAAGTACAACACCCGACTGCTCGTGTGATTCAGTAGGGCGCGACTACCGGAAGGTTAAGCTAAGTTATAACAATAGAAAGTACGGTTCAGTTATGAGAATAAATGTAATTTCAAAATTAGATATTTATTCTGTTCCTATCATTAAAGTTTCTCTGCTTTTTAAATATTTCAATTTCAATTCTTCAATCCCTTTCTTGTTTAAAAGTAAAGTTTCAAACACTAAAAACAATTTTTTAAACCAAAACAATATTTCTCTTTTGAATATTTCTCGATTTGACAAAAGTCGAGAAATATTTGTTTACAAATATAAGAATTATGAGAAATAGGATGAACACGACTAAAACAACAACAGAATGACGATTCCTTGATGAAATTTCTGGTTTCTGGCAACATTTCAAATAATAATTAAACTAGCTACGTTACGATCGAGTTAAAATGTCATGACATTTTGCCAGTCTCCCTCGCTGAGCCGTTTCCAGTAATCTGGAACTCAATTCTAGGGATACATTATGAAGTTTGCTGTTGAGGGTTTATAAAATCTACAGACAGCAAGTCCAGTCAAGTCAATAAATTATGCTGTCGAATGAAATGAAATTGTCGAATGATAGACAAGGATAGTAGCACCAATGTTAATCAAATACTGCCATTATAACGTGGACCTCATAAAATGAATTTGAATGAATAGAATAGAATGAGGACCTATAGAGTGGTATTTGAGTGGACCTATAGAATCAATTGGAATTAAATTTATAAAATTTGTATATTTTATATCATTTGTTCCTGCCATTTGGATGCACCTGGTAAATCATATCTACATTGAAAATCTGTCACCTGATCAGGTAAAAATATTGTGTCCTATTGAATGAAAAAGACTAAGAAATTGTCAAAAATACAATATGAATAATTACCACAATATCAACTTCTCAACTACACAAAAATTATTGTGACCTACATTAGTAGCCTATGGGAAATGTTAAAACATCTAGAGAATTTAAAACAAGTCAATGGTAATATATGAACTTCAAAGACAAACGAACCAGGCTATTGAAGTTTAATAGCGGATGGAATAGCTATTTAATTATGAAGAAAATCAAGTTCTAGTCTGATTGAGCAGCATAGTTAAATAATGGCAAGCTCTACAAGTTTAACAATGATAAATACTACATTTTAGTTCAGTCTCAATACAAAATGAATAATCTAAATAATAGGCTTCGGTTTGTCTTTGTTAATCAGAAAGTTTGATTACAATAATTCATTATGGTTATTGTTTGATTTTTAAATGTGAATTTGTGAGTGAAAATAGTGTTCTTGATTTTTAACTTTATAAAATAAAAACTCAGAAAGTTAAAGTGCAAATTTCTAGTGAGAAAACATGAAGAACCGAATACATAACCTATTAACTTGAATGTTCATAGGAAATGACATTGGGTAATACGGCAAGGCAGAACATCCGAGAGAATCTCTCTGCCGATAAAAGCCATAATAAAAATTATGGATTCTAAATCTACACCACTCAATTCACAGATATTAATTTACAGTACATTAAAATCAAAAGGTTAAGGATATGAATTCTAGAATATTTGATTAAGATTTATTTCGTGAGTAACGTTAAAACATTGTTTCTTGAAATAATATTATTCAGCAGCTCAAGTATAAAAGAGAGATTTACAAGAAATTGAGATCTGGAAATGATGTTAATATAAAATCATCATGGATAAAAAAAATGAAGCTTTCATCTTGCGCAGTGATAGTATAGCACCTGAAGCTTTAGACCTTGCATAAAATTTTCTCAGGTTTATTTAAAACTGTTTGTAGTTAAAATGTTTTGTTAGTATGTTTTAAGTATTCGCTATATATTTTAAGGGTGGGGACTCTCCCCCCCGTGGGGCGGTAACCCCCCCCGTAAGCCATAACCGGAAAATAAAAAAAAATAACGGAATCGTATTTTACATATTATTTGAAGAAAAAAACTTCCTTACGACTTTTCCTGAAAATGCTTTCCCTTGGAGTTACAGCGGTTTGAAAATTTGAATTTTCACCCCTCAAATCCACGGTTTTCCCTTAATAAATCGAAAAGTACACGTCAGAAAATGAAGTTTAATGGCTTAAAAGAAAGCTAATTGAAACTGGAAAAAAATCAGCTTTTTTTCGGCTATTGGGAAAATAGTTACAGTTCATCAAAGATGGCGCTGTCACTGACAACTCTCATTTTTCACTCTTTACCCCCAATTTTCTCAGAAATGGCAATTTGTACACAAAAAATTGTAAAGACCTTTTTTTTAAATATTTAAATTTGCTTCAATTTGAGACCAGTTAGAGGTCTCTAACATTCTTCAAAGGAAAGTTATGACCAAAAAAATAATTTTTTTTTTTTGGCCGGAAGAAAATGGCCTGTGGAAAGCGAGGGAAATTTCCGAACTGAAAATCCAAATAGCAGGTGCTTAAACATATAATTTCACATACTCACACAAATTTTGATGTACTTGCTAAGTACACTTTTTGATCCAGACAATTTTATGTAATTCGAAACGTGCATTTTTTCAACGAATGTTACAGTTTTCCAGAGAGAATAAGAGTGGGAAAATGTATTCAGTATACAATAAAATTACACATATGTTTGCCGCCATTTCCACGAGTTTTCCGAAACTTTTTTTCCCCGTGTAGGACCTGCGTATCTTATAACATGGCCATTTTTAGCCCTAAATTAAATTTTAACTGCTCCAATTTTGTCCATAAATTTTAAGCTGAGAAGTCTTGTATTAAAAACAAAAATACTAACGACAAGTAATTTTTTATAAATAAAGGAAGATATATGGTTTTAGCCTACTATGGTACACTTTCAGTCCATCAATGATTTCAGGTGCCATTCTTATATAACTGGTGTTATAAGAAATACTATCAGAGGAAGCTTGAAACTAGAATCTTTAATACCAACTGAAGATGCTTGCTTACAAAATTTTAAGCGAACATATTTACAGGTTCAAACGTGGTTAGGACAGAATCTAGACCCTACCCAATGGGGTTGGGAAATGAAAAACTCTTTACTGCTTCCAATTCCAATGGAAAAAGCTGCAGCTCCTGATGAACTACTGAGAACTTTATTTTGCAATTGTGAGACAGGATGTGGATCCAGATGCGGGTGTAGAAAGGGAGGTGTACACTGTTCACCAGCTTGCTTAAAATGCAGAGAATTTGGTTGTACAAACAATCCACAACCAATCCTCAACAACAACGCTGACATTCTAGAACAACAATTAGCAACTACTATGGGAGAGGATAATACTGTTTGAATATTTTAAATAATGTAACTTTTTAAACAATTTAAAAAAATTGTAAAAATATTTTATTTATTAATAAAGTGTACTTTGGTTTCATTAATTATTGTTTCAAATTATTTTTTATATCGTTACCCTTTAAAATAAAAAAAAAAAATTTCATGAAAATCGAATGCAATTTAGCACTTTTGCCCTTAAGGGTTGCCCTTCGACCCATAAAATTGCAGGGAAAATTAAATTTATAAAATTTGTGTTCTAATTCTTTAAGTTGCTTCCCATTAAAACAACATTCAAATAAATTTTTATGATAATTTAACGCTACATACACATTTTGCCCTTAAGGGCTGCCCTTTGGGTTTTGATGGAATATATAAGTTTCAAACATTTCAATTCATTTTTTAAATCGCTGCCCTTTTAAACACACGCAGTAAAAATTTTATTGAAATATAACGAAAGTTACCAAATGTTGCCCATAAATGTGCCCTTTTTAACCCTTACGTTGGGCTCATTTTGTATCTCACATTGGTATTTAACTAATTTTTAATATTTCAAAAAAATTTGGGCCTTTAATTAATTATTTTCGCATTTTTTTCGAAATTTTATAACTTTTTTTTATTTTACCCATTTTTACCCCTTTTTTAACCCTTAAAGGGTTAAATTCAATTTTCCCCGCCCTGAAAACTTATAGCGTTTTTTCTACACATCCTAACGAACAATTTGAGCTATTAAAGATTAAAATCGAGGCTGTGGTTTTTTTTTTTTTGTTTCACTTTTCGATATTTACGGTTTCAGGTGCTATACTATGACTACAGTTACGGTAACCGTAGCTCCAGTTGGCGTTCCGGTAAACATTTGCGCATGCCGCTATTTACATGTGCATTGTGGTGTTGGTGGTTTTTGGTCACATGGTTATGATTTCTAAGTAACCTATCCTTTCAATGTTTCAATCATGAAGTTTAAATCCTTCCAGGATTTGAAAAAATATAATAGTGAAAAAGAAAAAAAATTAAAGGATGAGCATGTATATTATGAATTGAAGTATAAAAAATGTACTCATGGTGGTGTAATGAAAAGTAAGTCCAAGTGACATCGACTAAAAAAAAATAAGCTCAATGAAAAAGATATGCGAAGAGCCTTTAAACAAATCATTATAGATCTAAGCTATTTATTACCTGAACTCCCGATATTTTTTGTGGGTTGGAGGGGGGTGTAGGGGGGCTCTATACCCAAAACCCCAAAAGATAGATTAGGAAACAACTTCAGAAGTGATACTTTCAGTTTCAGTTGGTGTTCAATTTTCAGCTGCTCTAATAATAATTTATGCTCTATTCAAATATGCAACACCATACATCCGCATAATATACGTACTAAGCTAACCTTGTCCAAATACAGCATTGTAATGCGTGTACGGATAATACAGGCATAACAATGCTGTATTTAGACAAGGTAAGCTCCGGTAATGAGTGCTGTGAAAAAACGAAGTTTGTTGGCGCATGCGCAAACGAAGTCATAACTTTACCGGAACCCGAACTAGGGCTACGGTTACCGTAACTGAAGCCACTGCGTTCATCTTGGATAGATCAAAAAATGTCTATAGTGAGGTCCATGTTATAATGACAGTTAATGACATTGGTGTTGCTGTCCTTGTCTATTATTTGACATAGTAGATAACGCTATCCTTTTCTATCACCGCAATGTTACCCGATCGTGTTTTAACAATGTATACATGGAATTAGTTGACCAAGTATTAAATCTTAATTAGGCTAAAAAAATTTATTATTTGAATACCGGAAAATATATTTTCTTGACGTATGACGTGTAATATTGATTGAATGGGGATTAATTAACGTTAGTTACGTGTGATCCTGACAGTTCACAGTATCAATCTCACTACAGCAATATGAGCCAAACACCTTCTTTCTGTAACTCAAAATTAATTTCCTTAAACAAAACATCAAAACAATGAAAACAGAAGAGAGAGAGAGAAGAAGAAGAAGAAGAAGAAGAAGAAGAAGAAGAAGAAGAAGAAGAAGAAGAAGAAGTAAGTTAATCGTGTGAATGTCAATAAGGATGAATCCAGCCAAACGTCATTAACATAATGATTAAGGACAGGTTTCATTTTCACGCACAGGCCTCAAGATTTTTTATAACTACCGTACTCTTTATCACTGAGCTGAAAAGAACGAGTAATAACGGCGGCATTGACTCCATTGACGTAATCTCAAAAACTGGTTTTTGTTTCTTTTCAGGAGCACAACTTTGTTCAAATTTAACATTGAATTTTTGTTGGCAAGTGCAATGCTTAATCTGGGCTCAGAAAAATTAGAGTAAGATATTGGTGGAAGATTAATATTCAAGTACGGATAATTACTGGAGAATACATTTATGACTCTAGTGAGGTCCATACCTCGTTATAACTTACTCTAGAACATGGTACGCCATAGTGGAGTAGGTCAATTTCCACACAGAAAAAACTAAACAAGTGGAGGACACATTATAAGAATTTTTGTAACTAACTATTGTATGTAATTGTAATTTATCTAATAGTTTGTGTAATTGATGTTGTATTTTTAGGGTTTTTTTTGGAAATAAACATTTATTTATTTATTTAATGGCAGTATTTGATTAGCAATGATATTGCTATCATTGTCTATCATTCAACAAAGCGGATAGCGCTATCTCTTTCTCGCTTTGCTCTGTTGCCAGATCGTCTTTTAAAAATGTAGATTTAATAATTAATGAACAAAATATTTCATCTTAATTATGAAATGAATATTATTGGAAAATAAAATTCCTTGCTTAATAAAATATAATTGATTATTTTAAACGAGGATGAACAGTTAATATTACATCAATAAGCCTGTATCAGGTACCGTCTATAGGAGGCATTGACAAGACAGAGGATCGACAATGTTGTTCTCTTATCTTTCTCAACTGCCATTTCAAGTGAACCTCACTGTAGTAGGTAACCCGTGCTCCGCAAGGGTCTAATTGAAAAATTGACCCACTGAAATCTTGAAGAATTTAAAATAGGACTATAACCATCCTCGGTAAATTGAGAATCTATAAATATACAAAATTTTAGGTTAATCAGCCAGAAGTTGAGACGTGATGATGCGTCATTCGTGAATCTTCTATCCCGTACGTGTATAAGCCAATTCTTTCCTTTATTATATTGTAGATGATCTATTACTTGATGATTTATTACTTCATTATCATAGGGTATTTGAAAAATGATTAGGCTATTACAAGATCATGATCCCAATAAATTGATCATTTGCCTCATAAGTTTTCTAATTATTCATAAATCAATTCAAACTGATTCATCATACACAACGAATTTTATGAGAGGATATAAATTTTGTCATATCATTAAGTTAGTAAAAATCTTATTAAGAGCAATATCCGTTTTTGTTTTTACACATAATTAAATAGATAATATTTACTAATACAATAATTTGTTTCAAACTACGATATCTATGGTTTTAAGGCTCAACTCACACTCACGCGACTCAGGTCGAGAAGAGACTCGACTCTAGTCGAGAGCATGTGTTTTCAAATGGTGACAGTCGCGGAGACTAGAGTCGACTGGTCTGAGCGTTACCATTTGGAGCCTGAGTTACCAAGTGTGAGTTGAGCCTAAGAGTTATCAGTAGTGGAAATCCTATTGATTGGCTAATTAAATGACACATTTTTTATTATTATTAAACGATAATCCCAATTAAATGCTGTAAATCACAGATTCTTGAAAAATAGCTGATCAAAAATGAACTGTCACCGTATTTCATTGTAATTCGAATGGAGAATACATTGTTTGAAGTTGTAACATCTTTTTCCATTCAGTCTGAACTGTATTTTACATAAAATGTAAAGTACAGTACGTAAATGTAAACTACATAAAATGTAAATTTTACAGACCAATGTTATACTTGGTCTGTGACTACATTATCAGACTTCCGGTTTTTAATGCTTTCTGGGACCATTGATATAGTTCATTAAAAGTTCAAGTGCATCATTCATTTTCAATGAATCATGACTCAAAGCTTGTTGTGTTGAACTTCCATTTCCTAGATTGATCAAGAACATTGACGTCTAAAAAGTAGTTGAATCAGCTTTGAATAAGGTGACTGATATACATATATACAATCATAAAATACATAGGCCTATATACAATCATAAAATGCACCTCTGAAAAAGCAAGATCAATATTGTTATAATTATCTTCTATTTCAAGTTAATCCTAAAAGACACGAAAAATTAACAAAGGTTGAAAAACCTCTGAGAATTACTGATCAATCTCTTTATCAACTGGGAAAGACATTTTTAATATTCTTTCCAAAGAATGGACCTTGACATGTCCAAAGCTCCGCCAATTTATGTAGATGCATTACAATATTATTATCTTGTATAGTTATTCCAAATTAATTTTTTTTCATATCATTGTACAGTTCAATAATTATTTTCTTAGACCATGTTATGTGAATTCACCCAAAACTTTGCTGTATTGTAAGATATTGTATAAGTGTATATGTCAGTATATATTGTAATCTACATAAATAAAGTACTCAATCAATCAATCAATAATTTTTATAAATTATCCTCTATTTTGGGATCATATCTACCCTGAAAGACACACGAAAAATGAACTACTTGAAACACTTGAAAAAACCTCTGAGAATTCCAGATCAATTTTTATAATTATCCTCTATTTTACGACCCACTCCACCCAAAAAGACAGAGGCGAGCGTAAAAAATTCACCAAGATACTTATAATTTATTGATTAACCTTTCCAAGGCGGAAGACTAATTCTGAATGTAGGTCAAGTTGAATGTTTTAAGTGCTTTCACCGTTCCTGTGATTTTTCCGACTTGTCAATCAAAGTGGCGCGGCAATTGATTCAATCTCGAAACTCAAGCTTCTACGATAATAGATTCCAAAATAGTCTTAATTCTGTTCAATTTAGAAGTTTATGGATCTATTGATCTATGTAAATTTATACTATAGTGAGGTCCACGTTATAATGACAGTGAAGAAAGATAGGAAAACAACGTTGTCGATCCTCTGTCTTGTCAATGCCTTCTATAGACGGTAGCTGATACAGGTTTATTGATGTAATATTAACTGTTTATTCTATGTTTGTAAAAATATACTATAGTGAGGTACGCGTTATAATGACAGTGAAGAAAGATACGAGAACAACGTTGTCGATCCTCTGTCTTGTTAATGCCTTCTATAGACGGTAGATGAAACAGGTTTATTGATGTACCTAATATTAACTGTCTATTCTCGTTCAAAATAATCAATTATATTTTATTAAGCAATAAATAATATTTTACAATAATTAATAATTAATTTTCATAATAAACAAAATATATTTTCTTAATTTATTATTAATTCTACATTGTTAAAAGACGATCTGGCAACAGAGCAAAGCGAGAAGTAGATGATTTGATAGCGCTATCCGCTTTGTTGAATGATAAACAAGGATAGCAATAATATTGTCAATCAAACACTGTCATTATAACCTCACTTTAGTGAGGTCCACGTTATAATGACAGTATTTGATCAACTTCGGTTTTGCTATCCTTGTCTATCATTCGACAAAGCCGGTGGTACTATCCTTTTCTAGGTCCACAACGATGACAATAAATTATGTTTTTGACGGTGTAGTAATATATAATTAATTAATGCAGAGAATTGACATCGCTATTCTTCTATCTTTATCCACTGCCATTATAACGTGGACCACACTATATATAAGGTTACATCATTTTTCATCTCCCTATAGTTTCGATGATTTACTAATTGTATGAATCAATTAATAAATGATGAATAAGAAGAATAAAGATGATTTGAACAGAATGTTTTTCCTGTGTTGTTTTGAAGATAATGTTGTGGTGGATAACCATATTGAATAGAAACTACTTTATATGGTTAAAATCATAGTTTTATTTTTCTACTTGTGCTATTATTCATTTATATATTTGATGAATTTTTCAAATAGATCTCATGAAAAGAGAGAAAAATTGTGATTACCTTTTAAAATGAAGGAATTTGCTAAAGGAATAGTTAGCGACCGAGCGATAAAGCTTACTTATCAATAACTGTATATTAGATAAGAGTACCGTTCTGTACTGAATATTTTTCTAGGAAAATTATTCAATAAAATTATAATTATTTTGCGAATAAAGCACAAATTATTTATGAATCGCTCACTGATTTTGAGGTTACACTTTGTTTACTATCGATCAGATGTTTTTAAAACAGTTCGAACGCAGCTGACTGATTCAAAGCATTGTCAAATGTCATGCCGGTTTTCATGCAAGGTAAAATATCATTCCTAAAATTATAAAACTATCAATAAAGGATCAAGAATTTCAAAATAAAAAATAAAATGTATGTGTTATTGTTGAAATTATTTATTATTTAAGAAATTATATTATACGTCAGGTCTTATTGTAACTAAATAGGTCATAGCATGAAATTATATTATTGATAAAATGGCAGAAATTAATTATAATAATCTCAAACCTAATAAAAATTGTACAAGAATATTAATTATTAATAATTTAATTCAACTGAACCACATGGTAATTAAATCTCTATGGCAGGTCTAAGCCAATCACAGTGCATAGAAATAGCACCAAGACGGTGATCGTTTGAAAGCAACACATGTTAATCTATTATCAGACACCAACCCTGCCTTATCAGTTACACTAGCACGTGTACATTGTATGAGAGGAACTATGTCTAGAAGATTAAGCAGTTTTAAGAATTACATAAATTAAATTATTATTGTAATTAAAGGAATTGTATTCTACTACTTGCCACTGACGTCATGTTTACGTCACAAGCGTTCTACCAATGGCAAATTTTTATGCAAATTATTACATTGAGATTCTGAGAAGCAAGGTCTAGCCTAAAAGCTTAGAGAAAAGAGCAGCACTTCCTTTTGAAATCCTCACCGTGCAGATCTCTTTTTATAGTTACCAAAGACCTATTTGTGAAAATTTCTTGTTCGATTTTAAATGTTCTATTTGTGAGCCGATATTTTAGGCCAATTATTTGTTATTCGTAAATTTCTGTTCTCATCAATCGATAAATTTAAAAGCTTAAAGTAAATTATCCCTTAATTAATTCGGTGAAGGAGATATTTAAATTAAAATTCCCCACGTGCTGAAACCGAAGCCTGGATTGCCGCCGATCAAACGATTTTTGATCTAAAGAAGAAAACCACGACGACCAAGGAATTTCACGTGAGTTATAAGTCATAAGGGGCCCCAATCTACGCTTCGAAAATATTTCAGTGCAGAAAAACATAAATTTTTCTTCGTTAAATTATGGCCACGCCGACAAGCGCTTTTAGTTATTAAGAGCCTAAAATTTATTCATATTTAATTTATAAGAATTTGTAGTTGATTAACTATCCTCCGCTGCCTGAACCACGACCCCGAGCAATTTTAAAAATATTTTATAATTCATTTTTCACTATTTTTTTTTTCAAAACTGTTCAATTTTATCAATTGTAAAATTCTGTTGAATCACGCATGGTATCATGCAAGCACAAGAACATTTTTAACTCCTTCTGTTAATGCTAAATTATTATCAACCTGTAAATCAAATTCTGAATCTGCACTGTATGATTGCATATTTTATTGTAATATATTTCAGTTTTGTTAATTCGCTTTCTGAGTTCGATTATTTCTTAAGCCTGTCAATTATTGTGTCTGATACGTTCTATATTATCAAGAACCGATCGAATACGATCATTAGAATAATTGAATTAAGCTGGATATTGGAACAGGTCTAAGTGGATGTAGCGAGTGGGGTCAGATCAAGATATTTATTCTTTGTCCTTACCTGCTCATATATCAGCTTTTATCTGTTACCTACCTCGATTTAGGAGCGAACACATCAATTGTACAGCAGAGGCAGCCATAGATCATATAAATTCCTACAATAGAGCTTAAAACCCGACAAGACTCTGTTCTCGAAATATATTCTGAACGATATTTGGTTCAAATACCGTATTTTAATCCTTCAGAACTTATTAGAGACGCAGTCCCGTAAATTAGCTACATCGGGATTTTTGCTCGACCTGTATGATTTTGTATGCTCATTCTTCACAGGTAATAATTTTAAGGTATCCGTATTCAGTGTTTAGCGATCGCTACACTACTTATAAAAATTTCATCATTATACAATTTGTCATTAGAAGAATCAAGGGTGAGCGAGCGTTTAGGCCTCCCGCGATTCCGACAATTGTATTGAATCTTGTAGTGAATCAATCAGTCTGGTGTACACTCAGCGTCCACACACGCAATTACAAAATTTATAGCCGCTACACCATTGACTCAGTACAAGATTCACTCTACATGTGTGAAGCCGTTAAAAAAAAAAAAAACGCTCCACATGATTTTGGCGCCCAACAGTGATAGGCATTGAAGAGGTGGATAATCGACTGCGAGGATTATTTAGTTGCTCAGTATACTATAGCGCTGACAACGGGAAAATTTTTTTTGAAAAATTCATGGTTGTGAATTTCTTCGAATTTAGTATTAACTGTTCACTGTTATATAAAATAACAAGTCGTACCATACCCAATTTTGAACAGAAAAGAAATTTATCGATTGATGAATTTTTAGAGAAAAAATCGAACTCAGAATTTTATTATCGTGTTATTCGAAAATTGGTCATACTATAAGTCATAGGTATAAGAGATATCATAAGAAAGATCATATTATTTGAAGAATATTAGGTCTATATTGAAACAATTTATAAATATTTACAGAAAAGAGGATTGAAGTTATTTACATTTTTAAAAGTTTTTAAAGCATAAAGAGGGAAGTAAAATTAAATCACGGATATATTGTGGAATTCAAGCAGAGCATCACTGCTTTTATATAAAATTTTGCGAAGAATACTAGCCCTATATATATAATTGCGGCAAGAAATTATAAGAATAAAATATTTATAAAATAATAGTAATAAATTATAAGTGACGTACCTTCATTACCGCATGAGTGTCCATTGTATCCTGTATGTGTTATCATTTTATGTTAACGATATTGCTACTTTGATTCACTTCATCACTGAACATATTATCGAAGCACACTTTTGTATTCCTTCACTTCAACGAATTTTTTACACTATTTCAACTTGTGGTCATTCATTTGTAATCTTGCACATAACCCCACATATTTGCGATCGTTTCACTGCACTTACATCTTTATATTATCCGATAAATCATGGAAGATCCACACCGCATCCTGGAACCCACATCGGCGACTTCAAGGACGGAAGATGTCGCGCGGGATAAACGCCCATGCATTGCCGTTCCAGAGGTCCGGACGCCCGCATCTCATGTCATAGAACCATTGCCGCCAACCGAAGACCACACACCCACTCCTTCCGTGTTACAGATGAGTCTCATCCTGGAAGCATTGAACGATATGATCAAAGAAAGGAAACAACTGAACGAAACACTAAACAATATAAATAAGAACTACGACCAAATAAAGGAAGTCAAACAAGCAAGCGAACATAACATATGTATGGAAAACCAACCCACCGAGAATGTCAGGATTGAAGTCGCGCCGCACCCCGCAGAACGCCGAGAGGGACCAGCCGACATCACCCGCCAAGACAAGGACGACATCCATCAGGTAGAGGGACAGCCCGTACAACCGCGCGCCGGACACCAGGAGTCCAAGGACGTTGCCCGCTGCGTAGAAGAGCAGCCCGGACCGCCGACCGCCCACATCACCGTCCATCCACCGAGGACAGCATCTACAACATATAAACCCAGCATTCATGAAGATAGTTCACTAAACAATAGAAATAAAACAGAAACCCACAACAAATCAAAATCAAAACAAAAACCAAAAACTATGAATCAAAACCACAAACAAGAAGAATTACAATACGTCCAAAAGAAAACCAACTAGTAGAGTGCATTTACACCGCCGTCATATAAGGCTGAAATCATACATCAAATCTTTTACCAGCATTCAAGAAAACAGGAAAATAAGATTAAGAAGAATCTATTCACACCGCAGTCATGTCCGGTTAAAATCAAGTAGACTGTACACCGGCATGCAAAAAAGAAAGGATTATTTGAAAAAACGCACAGACACCACCGGCATGTAAGATTTAAGGATATCAAACTACATGTCACGGTAACAAAGAAGGACAACATTGACTGAAGAGATCTACCTACTTCGCCGGCACATTCGTTTTAAGCCAAGTTTAATAAAACGGATAGTTGCAAATTGGAACGGAAACCTTGAAATAAATCAGAAATCAAATTTAGATGGGGGCTTGAGGAGAAAATAATTTCGGATTAACTGAAAAATTGCATTCGTGAATACATCAACTATCAAACTTCTTCATAGTCACAGCCTACCCATTGAATCATATCCTTGCATACTGGCATCTTTTTACTGCAGCCTAATCATAATCAACATAACCTAAACTTCGCCGCATCTCAGCTAATAAGGAAATATTATTAATTCACATCAAATGAAGAAATTATTATCAACTTTAAATCAAGAAATTAAAACTACGAAATAACTCTAAAAATTACCAACCTGATCAAGCCATCTGCCTCATGTACAATCATCACGGAAAAATCGCCTAGTATCATCTACACAACTGAAAAATAGAAACAAGAATTATAGTATCCACGGAAAATAATTGTAAATTAGAAATAACATGAAATTAGTAGTGAATAGGAGGAAAGAAAATAAACAAAGTTTATTTGAAAAAATGTGTAAATCTAACCTTGAAATACAGAATCGATAGAAAAATCTATTCAGAACCAACGCCTGTTCGATAATTTTCTTCGTCCCACCAACCAATGTGTACGAAATCCTAGAGTCAATGTTAATGGAATCAAAGCAATATCGTTAGTTAATTATTGTAACCTATTATTTAATGTGGAATTATAAGTAAAAAACGCAACCAAAAATATATATTTATGTTAATTTGCACGAAATGCGCATGTTCTATGTCATATAAATGTGTTGCTAAAAAACTAAAAAGAAAATGAAATTCTTACCTTCAAATGTGAAATTTATTACTGTTGCATCAAAAGATCATGAATTGTAATTCAAATTGATAAATGTAATCTTAAGACTTAATATTTGTAACCAACATTGATAAAAATCAAGAAAGCCATTTCAAGTGTAACCCTGTTTGTACGCAACGTACTAAGCGCAAATAAGAAATTGCTCGAGTCAAACGGTAGACGATTGTCAAGTCACCGAAGTAAAATCACACTCTCACCCAATTTATGTAAAAGCCAAACCAAAGAGTCGAAACCTGTAATAACTATGAAAAAATGATGAAAGTCTATATTTGTTGCAAATACTGTTCAAATCTTAAGAAGTAATATGTGAAATCTTGTATATTTGTTATAGTTATGGGTCTGCTCATAAGCCACCCATGAATGGAAGTTGTGGAGTTGTTTTAATGAAGGATCCTAAGAGACCTCATTAATTATTGTATTCGATTGTATCCAATGGAAGGAACAATCAATTATTTATTTTCTCGTAGCCAAAAGTGCACGATATATTGTTTTTAGTGTTAAGTGTTGAGTTTTCGTAGAAGTAAGGAGATGAAATAGTGTATTCATCACAATATCGGATTTTTCAAATAGTCATTATTTCGACTCGTCTCCCAATTACCTATTTAAAATATCCTGGGGGCTTTTGTGTGATGAATTTTTCAAATAGATCTCATGAAAAGAGAGAAAAATTGTGATTACCTTTTAAAATGAAGGAATTTGCTAAAGGAATAGTTAGCGACCGAGCGATAAAGCTTACTTATCAATAACTGTATATTAGATAAGAGTACCGTTCTGTACTGAATATTTTTCTAGGAAAATTATTCAATAAAATTATAATTATTTTGCGAATAAAGCACAAATTATTTATGAATCGCTCACTGATTTTGAGGTTACACTTTGTTTACTATCGATCAGATGTTTTTAAAACAGTTCGAACGCAGCTGACTGATTCAAAGCATTGTCAAATGTCATGCCGGTTTTCATGCAAGGTAAAATATCATTCCTAAAAATTATAAAACTATCAATAAGGATCAAGAATTTCAAAATAAAAAATAAAATGTATGTATTATTGTTGAAATTATTTATTATTTAAGAAATTATATTATACGTCAGGTCTTATTGTAACTAAATAGGTCATAGCATGAAATTATATTATTGATAAAATGGCAGAAATTAATTATAATAATCTCAAACCTAATAAAAATTGTACAAGAATATTAATTTATTAATAATTTAATTCAACTGAACCACATGGTAATTAAATCTCTATGGCAGGTCTAAGCCAATCACAGTGCATAGAAATAGCACCAAGACGGTGATCGTTTGAAAGCAACACATGTTAATCTATTATCAGACACCAACCCTGCCTTATCAGTTACACTAGCACGTGTACATTGTATGAGAGGAACTATGTCTAGAAGATTAAGCAGTTTTAAGAATTACATAAATTAAATTATTATTGTAATTAAAGGAATTGTATTCTACTACTTGCCACTGACGTCATGTTTACGTCACAAGCGTTCTACCAATGGCAAATTTTTATGCAAATTATTACATTGAGATTCTGAGAAGCAAGGTCTAGCCTAAAAGCTTAGAGAAAAGAGCAGCACTTCCCTTTGAAATCCTCACCGTGCAGATCTCTTTTTATAGTTACCAAAGACCTATTTGTGAAAATTTCTTGTTCGATTTTAATGTTCTATTTGTGAGCCGATATTTTAGGCCAATTTATTTGTTATTCGTAAATTTCTGTTCTCATCAATCGATAAATTTAAAAGCTTAAAGTAAATTATCCCTTAATAATTCGGTGAAGGAGATATTTAAATTAAAATTCCCCACGTGCTGAAACCGAAGCCTGGATTGCCGCCGATCAAACGATTTTTGATCTAAAGAAGAAAACCACGACGACCAAGGAATTTCACGTGAGTTATAAGTCATAAGGGGCCCCAATCTACGCTTCGAAAATATTTCAGTGCAGAAAAACATAAATTTTTCTTCGTTAAATTATTGGCCACGCCGACAAGCGCTTTTAGTTATTAAGAGCCTAAAATTTATTCATATTTAATTTATAAGAATTTGTAGTTGATTAACTATCCTCCGCTGCCTGAACCACGACCCCGAGCAATTTTAAAAATATTTTATAATTCATTTTTTCACTATTTTTTTTTTTCAAAACTGTTCAATTTTATCAATTGTAAAATTCTGTTGAATCACGCATGGTATCATGCAAGCACAAGAACATTTTTAACTCCTTCTGTTAATGCTAAATTATTATCAACCTGTAAATCAAATTCTGAATCTGCACTGTATGATTGCATATTTTATTGTAATATATTTCAGTTTTGTTAATTCGCTTTCTGAGTTCGATTATTTCTTAAGCCTGTCAATTATTGTGTCTGATACGTTCTATATTATCAAGAACCGATCGAATACGATCATTAGAATAATTGAATTAAGCTGGATATTGGAACAGGTCTAAGTGGATGTAGCGAGTGGGGTCAGATCAAGATATTTATTCTTTGTCCTTACCTGCTCATATATCAGCTTTTATCTGTTACCTACCTCGATTTAGGAGCGAACACATCAATTGTACAGCAGAGGCAGCCATAGATCATATAAATTCCTACAATAGAGCTTAAAACCCGACAAGACTCTGTTCTCGAAATATATTCTGAACGATATTTGGTTCAAATACCGTATTTTAATCCTTCAGGACTTATTAGAGACGCAGTCCCGTAAATTAGCTACATCGGGATTTTGCTCGACCTGTATGATTTTGTATGCTCATTCTTCACAGGTAATAATTTTAAGGTATCCGTATTCAGTGTTTAGCGATCGCTACACTACTTATAAAAATTTCATCATTATACAATTTGTCATTAGAGGAATCAAGGGTGAGCGAGCGTTTAGGCCTCCCGCGATTCCGACAATTGTATTGAGTCCTGTAGTGAGTCAATCAGTCTGGTGTTCACTCAGCGTCCTCACACGCCATTGCAAAATTTATAGCCGCTACACCATTGACTCAGTACAGGATTCACTCTACATGTGTGAAGCCGTTAAAAAAAAAAAAAAAACGCTCCACAATATTGTGCAAGAACCCTTATCATTAAAATGATATTGAAGAAACAGGCGAACCCTTTAATATTCCTCTCCCAAATTTTTCAGTTCGAAATAAGGTTGCATCACTATTAATAAGATTAAGGCCCAGTTGCACAAAAGCGAGTTAAATTCAAACTGTGATTAATTCTATTACCTATATCTATGCCTGTTAATAAATTAATCAATGCATAAAACGTCATTATTATAATTGTATTAAATGTTATAGTAGGCCTATTCAAATTTGGATTGTAATTGTTTTTGATGAATAAACTTTGATTTGATTTGAATTCCACGAAAACCAATCAGAGAAGACGTCTTATAAAAAAGGCCTTCTCTGATTGGTTCTCGTAAAATTTAACCGGCTTTTGTGCAACCGGGCCTGAGTATTATTAATTATTGGGAATAACAAAGTTCAGTCACAATTTGAGATAATAGTTTCGGTTGTTACACCGTTGTAAATCTCTATAGCAAGGTGGATCACCTCATTCCACATCAATGTGAATCACTTCATCATAGAGAGGTCCACGTTATAAAGGCAGTGGAGGAAGATAGGAGAACAGCGGTGCCGATTCTCTGCCTTGTAAAGAGGATAGCTGACACCGGTATATCCGATGTAATACTAACTGCTCATTAAAAAAATAATGAATTATATTCTATTCAGATTTCAGAGAATGGTGTAGGCAGTAAATCTTGAAGATTTTTCAAGAAATTTGGATAGTTAGAAGTAAATGAAGACTGAAGACTAAAAGAAGTGAGGTCCACGTTATAATGGCAGGGGAAAAAGATAGAAGAACATCGTTGCCGATTCTCTGCCTTTCCACTGCCTTATATTTTATGCTGATAACGGTGTATATAAGATTATAATATTAACTGCTCATTCTTGTTGAGAATAATAAATTATATTCTATTCAGATTTCAGAGAATGTTGTAGCCAGTAAATCTTGAAGATTTTTCAAGAAATTTGGATAGTTAGAACTAAATGAAGACTGAAGACTATAAGACTCTCTCTCTCTCTCTGTCTCTCTCTTGGTAGAGAGTTACAGGGAAGGTAAAAGAAATAGAGTTAAATAATTAAGTAAAATTAATTAATTGATGACTATTAGGAAATATGGTTGAAGTAAAGTTGGATGTACATACCGTTCACTTTGTTATCTTTCCTCCATTGGCAAGCTTCAAAGACCATATTTAGAGCTTCTTTCATATCCAAATCATGATGAACCAGGATTCGGTTGAGCCAGTCATCAGAGTCCAAAATGCGAGACATATCAGCTGGATGGAATGAGCCTGAGAAATTCAAACAAAATCAGTTAGGCCTATACAAGGCTGAAGTATAAGATGTACAGGATAGGTAGCATACCTTCAAAATCGTTTATGAATTAACGACTATAATAAAGTCCACGTTATAATGACAGTGGAAAAAGATAGGAGACCAGCGTTGCCAATGCTCTAATTGTCTATTTATGCAGCTTCAGTGTGGAACATTGTTGTGAGAAATATCATAAATCACTTTTCCAACTTACAATAAGGTACTAAAAGCTTGTACTGGTATTTTTGTTAGAATTCAGGATTGATTTTGAGGCTTAAAAATTGAGTTTTCTATTCAAATGTTTCTATTTTCTCCCACAAAAATTTTAATTAAGGTATTCCAAAATGATGATAGCAAGTCAATGAGAATTCAAAGTTAGTTGGCTACCGTAATATTCAACTAAGCAAAAAGAATTTGTCAAAGTTGAATCATATCTTATTTCATAGGCCTACTGTCTTTGGCAAATACGGTAACATACCGTGAACAGTAATTTATTCATCAAATAAAAAGCTTAGTTATTCTGACTTAGCTAAATGTTTGTAGGTATTAAAAACTAAAATAAAAACAAACCTTCTGCAGATCCATGCTCACTTTCCAGTTTTTGAAGAATTCTGGAACGTAAATCCACAACGTCTTGAGCTGTTGGCTCCATAATAGAGAACTCTTATTTTAAAAGTTTGATTTGAAGTATTTACCGATGAACGTTTTATTTAAACCAGCAAAAACACGTATAATTACTAACCGCTATGGAGAAGTGATCAAGAGATAAACTATCATTATTTTAACAAATAGCTATATACTGACTGATCAATGATCTGAATTTCAACCGATTAAACTTATAAACATGTTATGACTCGTGTAATCTTATCAAATCCAGTTTTAATTATTTCTTCCTTCTCAAAACACCAAACCGAAATGATCAAAATCAAATCCACTCCTGTTTTTGTTCCACTGCCACAAAGTAGGATCAGCTGAGTGACGCTCAATGGTTCACAGCCATTACAATCATAGCTCTTTTTATTTCAAACAAGATGAAAGAAGAATCAGTTTGATTTATCTCACATTCTCCATTCATCAACAGTGATTTCCAAAATAATTATTGAAAAAAGAGAATTAAATGCTATTTTGATGAATAATATTGTGAATCATCGGAAGAGTAAAAATTTGGCAGTTGGCAGTTATGGCTGTGAATTGAACGCGCGAGAATTTGTAATTGTGAGACAAATAGTGTATTTAAATCGGTCTTCAATATAATTTTTACAACTCATTTTTGTATTCATTATTTTTCAATTTTATATAAGTTAATATTAAAAAATGATGATAGCAAGTCAATGAGAATTCAAAGTTAGTTGGCTACCGTAATATTCAACTAAGCAAAAAGAATTTGTCAAAGTTGAATCATATCTTATTTCATAGGCCTACTGTCTTTGGCAAATACGGTAACATACCGTGAACAGTAATTTATTCATCAAATAAAAAGCTTAGTTATTCTGACTTAGCTAAATGTTTGTAGGTATTAAAAACTAAAATAAAAACAAACCTTCTGCAGATCCATGCTCACTTTCCAGTTTTTGAAGAATTCTGGAACGTAAATCCACAACGTCTTGAGCTGTTGGCTCCATAATAGAGAACTCTTATTTAAAAGTTTGATTTGAAGTATTTTACCGATGAACGTTTTATTTAAACCAGTAAAAACACGTATAATTACTAACCGCTATGGAGAAGTGATCAAGAGATAAACTATCATTACGGTATTTTAACAAATAGCTATGTACTGACTGATCAATGATCTGAATTTCAACCGATTAAACTTATGAACATGTTATGACTCGTGTAATCTTATCTAATTCAGTTTTAATTATTTCTTCCTTCTCAAAACACCAAACCGAAATGATCAAAATCAAATCCACTCCTGTTTTTGTTCCACAGCCACAAAGTAGGATCAGCTGAGTGACGCTCAATGGTTCACAGCCATTACTATCATAGCTCTTTTATTTCAAACAAGATGAAAGAAGAATTTGTTCAATTTATCTCACATTCTCCATCCATCAACTGTGATTACCAAAATAATGATTGAAAAAAGAGAATTGAATGCTATTTTGATGAATTGAATCATCGAAAGAGTAAAAATTTGGCAGTTGGCAGTTATGGCTGTGAATTGAACGCGCGAGAATTTGTAATTGTGAGACAAATATTGAAATCGGTCTTCAATATAATTTTTACAACTCATTTTTGTATTCATTATTTTTCAATTTTATATAATATTAAAAAACTTGCAATTCGGTTTCTTATTGCGGCTACAGCATTGAAAGAACTAAAGGCGTTTATTTTGAACTTTTTATTAAAAAATAGTTTATCTTGAGTCTTGAGTCGTTTATTTATCTGCAAATGAACCTGGTTCGAGCAGTACAACTAGATATAAACGAGATTTTACTGAGATTATGAATAGGGATGTCAATCCCGGGTTCCCGAATTTATTTTTAATACCTAACAATCCCGGGATTTTAGGGACTAGAAAACCTGAAATTGTTAATCGTATTTTTCTAAAAACAATTCAATATAGAATTCATTTACGGTGATAAATATGAGTTTTGCATATCTAATTTATTTATTCTACAGTACAGCGTAGGCTACAGTTGCATACCATACAAAATATACTTCACTCTGTACTGGCTAAATAGAATTCGTATTATCGGTTCGTATCATTCGCAGAATGGTTGTTGATCGGTTATGCCTCTACGTTTTTTTCTGTTTACACAGCACCAAAATTACCAGTCTAGATAGGCGGCGCAATATTTGCAATAGGTAGTACTGATAAAATTTTCCTGAAATTCACTGAGAACTCTAATATTTATTCAATTTTACAAAGTATGAAAAATTTTATTAATCGATAAAGATTGAATGCACTTTAAAATGATTATATAATATTGTGATTAACTACATAAATCAGTGGTGTTTCAAAAATAATTTATTATCAATTCTCTGAAAAGGATGTGAAATAATTTTTTTCCATTTACACACTACCAGGAAATTAACACCTGAATCAAGGTGACAAGTACTGTATTATATCGGTATGGTTTTTGTATTCTTATGATAAGAACAAGAATGAATAATAGGCCTAAATGAATGGAATCATTATTATTGTACTGCGCGTATTTTCTCAAACTCAATATATTCAGAGCAAACGTGATCACTCAAATGCTATTGATAAAGAATAACTCAACATATGATTACAACTTGACCTTTGAAAATCATTCCAGATCAAATCAGACATTTAGCTTTGATATTGAATTCAGTTCTTTGTTTCACATTCATTAATATTGATAAACTTTGTAGCTTTTTTCCTTATTTGTTCTATATTCTGTATGCAAAAGGCTACATTATTATCTATTTTGTGATAAAGACTACATTACAGTCTTGGATCTCTGCACGAAATGTTCATTTATCGGCTCCAGATTTTTTCTTTACTACTATTTGTAGGAATTGAAGGGTAATGTTAATTCAGCATAATAATAATAATAATAATAATAATAATAATATAATAATAATAATAAGTAGTAGTAATGTTATAATAGTAATTGGACCTAAACACTGTAATATTTTCACCTATCAGAAGACAGATGAAAACGTCTCTAAATCAATAGGAGGTTGAATTCAGTTTCATAATTCTCAGTTTTATAAAATATCGCAAAAATATTAGTACCGGTAGCCTATGTACGGTAACAATAAATATGTGTATACCAGTAACAACTGAGTATTAATAACTCTGAATATACGTTTCAATATTGCATGATACCGTAGTTCATTAAAAACATTGATTCTCTTTTATTATTGTTTTTGATTGGAGAAGATTGTTGGATGATTCTATTTATAATTTTCTATTTTATTCTATTCTTACTCAATCAGTTTCACCCACCCCTTCTTTACGTACCCGATTATAGTATATCTATTATAGGTTGTAATTTTCCCTTTCCAGAATTAGAAGATAATTTTTCTAGGCACTAATAAATCTGTAAAGTTTGTTCATGTTGGAGAAGCATAATGTTTGGGTATGCTTTACTTCCAAAAAAAACAGAATGGATGGATTTCGTTGTTACAAAAAACTTTGATTTGGAAAACAATTGGCTAAATTGTTTGCTAATGCGTAGAATCTAACATTATCTGTCAAATAACAATTAAATTATTTTTAAGATAATGGGTAGCGATATAGGATGATGAGGATATAGCCTGGTGCATAGATACATTGAAAGAGAAATCGCCACTTGTATAGTAGCACTTTTAAGTTTTATTAGTTCCTATTTTTCTTGTAGATGATGCGCAACTGTCAGCTCAAAGCTCAGCAGAGTAATTCATTTGCTCAGAAGTCTATCCGGTATAGTACCTATGAAATATTCAAGAACGTGGCCTATTTTTCTTTCTTTCATAGTATAATATCTTATGGCCTCATCCTTTGGGGTAATGCTTCCCAGATCAATGATGTTCTACTCATTCAAAAGAAAGCTTGAAGAATTATAACTAATTCATCATATCTTGAGCATTGCAAACCATTGTTCATTAATCAAAAAATTCCAACTGTGATAAACTTGAATGTATATCATGTCCTCATTTATACCCGTGAGATCCTATCCTGTTTGCAGTTAAGAAGTGATGTTCATTCAATTAACACTAGGTACAGAAATCGCATTGATATATACAGCACCAAAGACTGCTGACAAAATCTCTTAATAGTTTTGAGATCACAGGACAAAAAAACTGTTCAACAAACTGCCTTCCCATTTACATAATGTGTCACAAAAGATATTTAAACAAAAGATATATAGGTAGTTGGCTAGTATTAAATCCGTTTTATAAATTGACTGAATTTGATGACTGCCTATAGTGAGGTCCACGTTATAATGACAGTATTTGATCAACTTTGGTTTTGCTATCCTTGTCTATCATTCGACAAAGCCGGTGGTAAACTATCCTTTTCTGGGTCCGCAGCGATGCCAATTATGTTTTTGACAGTGTAGAAATATAATTAATCAATGAAGAGAATCGGCATCGCTATTCTTCTATCTTTATCCACTGTCATTATAACGTGGACCTCACTATAGTAAATATATATTAGTAAATAATTAGTACCCTTCTATAAGTGTTGGTTACTCTGATTATCTTGTTATCTAAATTCAACTTATCTTTACCACTCAACTGTGATACTATAGTAGAAACGTCCAAATGTATTTATTGTTGTTGTTATTCTATTTGTTAATATTAACCATCATTACATGAGCATTATTGTGTATATACTACTGTAGAAGTGTGTGACTTGAACTTATCGTTGTTATGTTATATTTATATTGACGTTGTCTATGCTGTAAAGGCTTTTCGACAATAACATTTTATTTATTTATTTTAATTAAAAGTAACTACTTATTGAAACTTCTATAGTGAGGTACACGTTATAATGGCAGTATTTGATTAACATTGATGCTGCTATCCTTGTCTATCATTAAACAAAGCAGAAAGCGCTATCCTTTTCCAGCTCTGCTACTTTTCCAGATCATTTTTAACAATGTAGAAATTCATAAAAATTTGATCATAAAAATAATTCACAGATTTTTTGCATATTTCAACTTTTTTCTCAATAAGCCGACAGTTCACATAGTTCTTTCCTACGCAGCTGTGTGACGCTGGTAGTCTCTAAAATTGTGCCGTTTATACAATATCACCCCAACAAAACAGTAAAAATTGACACTGACAGTAATCGGCTTGAGATAACAGTAAAAGTTGCGACATAAATCCCCTATACCGGTACCATGGGATATCTACTTAAGCTATTGTTTCTCTATGATATTATCCCATTCCAATGATCAAGATTTGATTATTTTCATGCTACATATCCATATAAATTAATTAAAATGTTTTACAGTTCTATAGCCAGCCCGACAAATGCAGCCTTTTCGTCAACAATCATGGAAGAAGCAAAAACATTAACAGAAGATTCAATCAAACATGATTCGCCTCAAACAATTGATGTGAGTAATTGACTTCTCAGAACTGTTGAAGATTTATTTGTATATCTGATCCTGAAAAATCTTTGTCTAATCCTACAATTTCCTCTCGCCTAAATTTCAAAACTGATAAGCTTTGATTATCATTTTCTCAAAATCTTAATCCTTAAATTGAATACTAACTTACTCATCAAATGAATTTAAAATAAATGTTAGTGTAGGCTACACACTTACACCCAGGAATAAATATTGTAGGTGTAGGTGAGTACACCCAGCAAAAAAATAATTCAGAAAAAGAGAAAATTAGGCTTGAAACTATGCTACCTCTCTACCCCAGTTATAAGGGTGGAGCTTATATTGTCAATTCATTCTAATTTATTTATTATATCTGATTGGGGAAATTAGGATATATAGGCCTATATAATTATATTTTAATGCTATATATTTTTTAATGCTCAAAAGCGGTTCCTCATTGTGCTTATTTAGTTTTTTTTATTAGTTTTTGCTTATTAGTTTATTGGTCAAGGAAAGAATGTCTTCCTCATTTTACCGGTATATATATATCACCATTGATGAAACTAGAGGAGATAATTTGTTGGTTCTCAAACGATTTTCCATTAATAGGCTATACTTTTTGGTCGTGAAAAAATTTATTGCTTTTTTCATAATAAGGCCTAGTAATGGATAAAATTGAGAGTTGATATCTGCTAATTTTCACACACGGCTTTCAATATGCTTAGTGATCGTGAAAGAATTTATTGCTCATTCTAGTGATAATGATAGAATTGAGATGTATTTTTGTTGTTCTCAAACGGTTTTCCATGAATATATGTTTCTTGGTCGTTGAAGACTTTATTGCTGTTTTCATAATAGTAGGTAATATAATAAAATCAGTAGCTGAGATATTTGTTGATTCGCAAACGGTTTCCTTATATAGCTCGTGAAAATAATTCATTACTCATTCTATGATATATATAGTAATTGATACAATTAGGATGTATTTTTGTTGATTCTCATGCATTTGCCCATCATATATATGAGCTTATTGTTTGTGAGAAGAGAATGTCTTTTATCATGATAGTAAATTGATACAGTAATAAATAAGGATGTAACTGTCAATTCTCATACGTTTTCCCATCATGCTTAGCCTGTCATTTGTGAAAAGAATGTCTTGCTTTTTTCATGATAGTAATTGATGAAGTAAGGAGATATTTGTTGAAAAGCAGGCGTTGAAAGATTGAAGCACTTTTTCAAATATTACTCGCTTGCTTTCAGCAAAAGGAAGAGGAAAATCGGCACCAATGGGACTGTACATCCGAATCGAACTACGTCCAAGAACAACTAGCTCTGACATCCACACTGCTGGAAGAGGGCTACAAAATCACACACAAACAAAAGGATCTTGCAGCTGATGAAGTTATACTTGTACTAGGTAAGGCTGGAAGTGGCAAGACAAGCATAGTGCAGTTCCTGACAGAAAATCCAAAATTGCAATCGAAAAAAGTGAAAGCAGAGACCGGTGAATTCATAATTGACGATGGAGAGAAGATTGGAACGTCAGCCACTGAATCGTTCACACTCTACCCTGAACTGGTCAACTATAACTCAACCATCAACTTCTGCGATTCTCCAGGGTTCCATGACTCGAGGAGTTCTGCACATGAAATTGTTTCCATGGATATCATGAAGACGATAACAAAAAGATTCAAGAAGGTCAAGATTTTACTGCTCGAAAAATATAGCTCGTTACAGTATGGATTTTCAAAAGATAATTTCCTCAACACTCTGCGACATTTGAATGAATTTTTGGTGGATTTCGATAGGTTTAGAGAACACATTGTTCTTGTTGCTACAAAATTACAATTTTCTTACAGAATGACAGATGATGCAGGGGTTGTACCAGAGTTCATAACAGATGAAATGCACATCGACAGTATTCTAGAATACTTGAATCACACCGAAATATCGTTGACAGAAAAGCTCTCACAGAAAAACAGTAAAAAAACGGAAGATTTCTACCAGAAAGCTATAAGATTATTGCAAAGCTTTCAGACTAGAGATGAGAATGGGAAATCAAATAGAATAAATGTATTCCGCCGACCATATAAGTCGGGACCTTTGAAAAACATGCCCTTGTTAGACAAGAATAGGAAGTCACTATCTGAAACTATCATGAATTTGGAATATGTAGAGGTGAAAGAGAATGATTTCGACTTCACTTTGTCAGATAAAGCGAAACTGTACCTGGAATGCTTGCTGAAGTTGTCAAATGATAATTATAAAAATAAGATCAATGAATTATCTTTCAAATTGAAAGAATATGTTACTCAAAAAACTCAGAATTACTCAAGTTTCTACCAGATTTCGACAGAGTTAGACTTACTGTACAGTGCATTGAGAGATTTATCAGGAAATCTTGATGAAACTAAAGATTATAGCCAGTTCTTTGAAAAGGTTCAGAGTTTTATCTCTGATCAGAAAATTCCTTTGCAGTACAATTATTATAATAATAGATTACAAACTTTGGAGAAAATTGAAGAAATGCTTCTCAAGTTTGTTGATACAAGTACGGTTTTTATTCCATCTTCATGGACTCTCCCCATAAAACATCTAGTGAAATCTGTAGAGAGTGAGTATGAATGGTATAAATCTCTCATCATTTACATCGAGAAACTTTCAAGCTATGAAACACAGAAAAACAAAACCGAAACATACAGTGCAATATTTCAAAATACGTTCACAGTGACGAGTAATTTGATGGCAGTTTTTATGGATGCTACAGGGAGCAAAAACGTTAAACAATTTATAGATGCACAAGCTGATGATAGGAGAAAACTAGAAATGGAAACTATTACAAAAACTTTACTGCAGAAAAGCAATATCACTTGTGATGCCAATGGAAGATTGATTGTGAAAGGATTTCTAATTAGATTATCAGAAATCAATTCAGAGAGCTTGATACGCTTCCACTGCAATAACATTACTTTGAAAGAAGTTGCCTTGCTGGCGGTTGACTCTGTATACTTGGATGAGGACACCATTGATATGTTCCAGGAAGTGAACCTGTTTATAGCGGCACCCAAATGGCACGTGATTGGACAGAGGCAAATAGTTCTCAGTGGTAGAACAGGGATGAAAATTTCCGAAAATTCCCTCATGTTTAATGGGAAAGATGGAAAACCTGGACTTCCAGGCGGCAACGGGGGAAATTTCGTTGGTATCGGATTGCAGTTTTCAAATGGGGAAAATTTGCTTGTAGAGTCTAATGGAGGCAGAGGGGGCCCTGGAAGTAATGGTGGGAAAGGGGAGAGAGGCACAAGAGGTGAGGATGCTGAAAAAAAGTTGAAATTGGGCATTTATGACAAAAATTATACATTCACCAAAGGAGTGGAGACTGAGAAACTTGTGAACAGTTTCTCATCAATAAGTGAAACACAGTTTTATGCTTCTGGTTATCATTGCTCATCTTGTTGCTCTAGTTATAAAAGCGAAATCAATTTGTTGAGGCAAGATGGTGACTGTGGGAGTGATGGAAGTATTGGAGGGTTTGGTGGAGAGGCAGGGTTTGGAGGACTTGCAGGAGACCAACAATTGGTTGAACTAAGTGACTCATCTCAGATTAGATTTGAAAGAAGAAACGGAACTGAGGGTTCTCGTGGGAGTATGGGTGAAACTGGAGACCAAGGCATGAATGGTATTGGAATGATTTGCATTCATTTAGTTACAAAGTATAGTAACTATGAATCTAATTTGAAATCATACTGGAAATGCGTGTCTACAGATAACACAACATGCAATACAAGTACCGGTAGTGACAAACCTGAACAGATTCTTGAAAGCCAGCATTTTACAACAACAGGAATTCAACTGCCAGCTCCTAAAAAATCTTCTGATTCCAGCTATTATTCTCTAGACTATTCAATCCTACTCAAACGTCACAGTAGTCACATGATATTCAGTAAGATAATTACAGATTTCAATCAAGCAATAGGAAAAAAATTCTCCTATGATTTAAATGGAATTGGTATGCTATTTTTCCAGGATAATTCTGACTGATAATGCTCAGTAATATTATTCATAATATACAAACATCATCTACTGTTCAGTTACCATAAGAGCTTAAAAGAAATATATCATGAGAATATAATGTACAAAAGATCATTTCGATAATTCACGTATTTTATAAATGAATAAATGAGATATCCTATAGTATATGGGGCGTTTATGTTACAAATTTCACTGTTAAAAAAGCCAATTTATTTATTATTTATATACAATGCAAATGACACTTATGTAATAACATTGGTAGATAAAATAATAAGGTAGTCCTTTTGTGCTATTTTTCTTCCAAATTCATAGGTGACAAAGTCCAAGATAAGGTTAGAATTCAAATAGTAATAGAATTTTAAATATTTCTTTTTCGTGAAGCTATGTGTGACACTGGTATAGTCTATCATACTACTGTACCGTTCTCTCACCCGGTCAGTACTACACAGTATAATAGGCCTATAATAGACAGTATAGATGACAGTGATCGGCTTGAAGTTTGGCACATGAACGACCAATTCACAATGGGTGGTTATCTTATTATGCTTCTTATCTTATTATGGGTGGTTATCTTATTATTAGTTCCTCTACATGGTAGGAGTGGGCATATTCAAGCCTTTATAGACCAAAATCGATATTTTTACCGCTGAAGACATGCAAAAATCATAATAATATGTATATCCGTACGGTACCAAACCGTAAATGACCCGTACATACACCAATAAAAAAGTCCAAGTGCCGGTTGCAGAACAGTCGGTTGAATTTTAACCCTGATTAATTCCACGAGAACCAATCAGAGAAGCAGTCTTTTCAAAAACGCCTTCTCTGATTGGTTCTCATGAAATTAATCACAGTTAAAATTTAACCGGCTGTTGTGCAACCGGGCCTAAGGAATTCAATAAGGAATTACCTACTTCAATTTTCTAATAGGTAATCGAATCACCACTACACTTGTATGGAATACAATATAATGAAGCAGAGTAAAGTGAATGATCGAAGAATAGCCTATACGTGCAAAATTATATAAGAGATATAAAAATAGATTATTACAGTAGCCTACCTGGTCCTCGAAGTTTCACTGTACCGTACATTTTTACTGTGAATGATGAATTATATATTTACTGTAATTTATATGATTTATTATATTATATAAAATATACTGTACTTGGAATAGACGCCTCCACCGGTAGGCCTACCCTTTGTTATTCAGCAATATAATATGAAATATTTCCTGATATAGGCTACCTGTTCTTTTACAACTGAAATATCAATACCTGATCTTTTTTACATTTATTTTGTACCGTATTGTACAAGTTTACAAGAGTCATTTGTATTGTTTCTATTATTAATAAGTATATAGATGAATCAAAACGTAGAGGCTGATAGTTGTTTTACAGAAATTCTTTATTCGCATTATCTCCTTCAAGGCAAAGTTGGAACACACAGCACCTCCATTTAGAAAATCAGCTATACCTCCCTCCATTGCAAAATTTATATGTCCACAAAGTACTCAGGAACTTCTTTCATAGAAGTTTTAATGGCAATGAGTAGGCCTATTTTAATTTGAGAAATAAATACGAAGCTTGTATACCTAAACCAAATAAAAGTTACTTCATGAAATTTTTCCCTTATTTAACTCCAAAGTTCTACAACCTGCTGCCCTTGGAGATAAAGGCAATGCAAGATACGATCAAGGTTTTTGAGAGATGTCGAGAGATTTGTAATGGAATGTGAGAATATAGATACCTTTTTTAGAGTTCTCATGTAGCATAATAAACTAGTTATCATAATAATGTACAATACACTTCGAAGCTAAAATTGATCAATCATCAGTCTATATACTGTTATTAATATGTGTCACTTCATATGCGGCTGTCGGCCTCAGTATAACTACATTTTAGCGCTATAGTTTTGTAATAAATTTTTATATTACCATCTCAAACAGGTCTAGTAACTTAAGATGCAAATACTCAATTGGAATTTCATTTTATTTTGTAATACGGTAGTAATTATAATAATGTATAGTGATCGTCAGTATAAGCAATTCATTTTGTAATTCTGAGAATAAAAAGGATCAATAAATTGAATTTCAATGGAAGATTATGAAAAATCAATAACCAGTCCAGTCCAGATATACTGTATATAATCAATCAATTCATGCAATAATATTAATCTAACAAAATCACTAGGAGGCTACTTTTTATTTAAAATTCTACTTATGTAAGCTACATAAATGTTTGAAGCGAAAAACTTTATCTAATTCAACTACCGTACTATCTACTTCTAATATTTTTTCTCAATGATTCATTTTGGATGATTGTATGTTTGGTGATCATTGTCATCATTTGGTGACATCTGATTCCATTTCTCGGAAGCCCTTACTTTTTTACTTTTTTGGTCCCTTCGGGTTTTGTTTTTTATCCTTTGATTCCGTATCCTTGTCAGGCTCTGATCCCTTTGCATTGTTTGATTGACAATCACTAAACATAAATAAAATTTATTCAAATTGGATCAATCATGATTATGCTATATAAATAGGATATCAGTAAAACAATCCTTGTATAGGATATAGGTAAAACAATCTACCAATGTTATTACATAAGTGTCATTTGCATCGTAAATATTGTAAATTTGTATAACATAGGCTACACATATACCTAATAGCCTATAAAACCACTTCATTCACATGGGCTACTTTTTAAATTAATAGAACAATATTAAATCTTAAAGCACCCTTTATTTAAAAAAAACTTTAAAATAGTTTAACAAACTATAAAAGAAGTATAAAACTCCTCCAAGGCAAAGTTGGAACACAGAGCACCAGCTCTTTAATAATTAAACTATTTTAAAGTTTTTTTTAAAGAAAGGGGGCTTCAAGATTTAATATTGTTTTATCAATAAGTAGCCCATTCAAGTAAAGTGTTTTTATAGGCTATTAGGTATATGTGTAGCCTATGTTATACAAATTTACAATATTTACGATGCAAATGACACTAATGTAATAACATTGGTAGATAGAACAATAAGGTACGGTAGTCATTGTGCTATTTTTCTTCCAAATTTATAGGTGACAAAGTCCAAGATAAGGCTAGAATTTCAATTATACAATTTTTTAAAAATTTTAGTCCAAAATAAACATATAAATATAAATTTTGAATTAAGATGGTTTGAATTAATAAATTGATTAGAAATATTCACTCAATATAAAAAAATCAAAAATCAAAGTGTGCTAACTTACCACTTTTTAATATTCGATTTATTACTATTGTATTGTTGGGTAGAGCGCTTAATTTGGGAGCTGATGGATTTATGTGTTTGAGGTGCTTTTTGTGGGTATAAGGTAGGCCATGATGTGTTGTGTCTGGTGGATGACATTCTTTATTTGGGCCTGGTATTTGAGAGTGGGGTCCTGCTCTAGTTCAATAATGTTGGTGTGTGTGATGAATTGCTCTACTTTCGAGTCTAGAGTATTTTGATTTATTATTTTCTTATAAAAAAATAAAAATGAAAATCGAAATACTCTTTATCCACAGATAGAAATAAATTGGAAGTTGAATTTGTTCAAAAGCTTATTAATGATAAATTATTATTAAACAAAAATCCTGTTTACCCTCTTTTCAATATTTGCAGTAGAATAAGTATTTAGTATTCACAATTTGTAAAATTAGTATTTTGTAATATTTGTAGTCTTCGGGGTGATTTATATACAACATTTAATTGGGATTTCCCTTTATAATAATAATTAATTACTCTTTATCCATCTTTCTTTTCAATAAATATTAGGAAGCACACTTTCATTTTCAATTTCTAATTTGATACAAGTAGCGCTAATGAAAGTGAATAATATGTGTAGGCCCAGCCTATATGGGATATTGCTCCATCTAAAACATACAGGTAACCCGTGCTTTGCACAATTAGGCATTGTAAAATTCTATCTCCTTTTATGTCCAGGAAACATGGAAAAATAGAATAATTATTCATTTTTACTTTGATAATCTTCGCCAGAATTGGAAATTCTTAGAAAAAAGGGTTTGATATGTCTCAAATTCGCAGCCTTTGATTCATTGACCGCGCTCGCCACTAAAAGCTACGGAGTTACTAGAAGAAAGCCCTGTTTGTTTAGACTTTTATACTTACATGAAATTTGAATGAAAAATTAAATAAACTTGTTCCAATTTATAGAGGTAATTAATTGATAGCAATACAAATAAGCTTATCAGAGATTGACAATGGTGTCAAAACCCAAACCGGTATTTCTAAGTACTTGTTATCGGGTACTTTTGGATGAGAATACTGCGTGAGGTCTATATTTTACTGTTCACAGAACTACTATAGTGAGGTCCACGTTATAATGACAGTGGATAAAGATAGAAGAATAGCGATGCCGATTCTCTGCATTAATTAATCATATTTCTACACTGTCAAAAACATAATTGGCACTGTTGTGGACCTAGAAAAGGACAGTACCACCGGATTTGTCGAATGATAGACAAGAATAGCAAAACCAAAGTTGATCAAATACTGTCATTATAATGTGGACCTCACTACAGTATAGTATAAAAATTTGGGAGAAGACAGTTTTGGGCTATGCCTGTTGTCTTCTCCCAATCATATTATACTGGTAGTTCTGTGAACAGTAGACCTCACGCAGTATTCTCATCCACAAGTACCTGATTGAAACTATAGATCTTATGGAAATACAGCAATGGACTGGCTTCTCCACACATCTGTGTAATCACTTGTCAGCTGATTTATGATGAATAATTCTATGGTCTGATATTTACTCTAATATTGGCCTATGAAGGAGGCTTCTTTTTCCTTTTATATTATCCTTAAAATGCGAAATTTCCAAAAACCTTGTATATAAGTCGACGCGCAATTGAAAAAGGAACATACCCATAAAATTTCATGAAAATCTATTACCGGGTTTCGCCGTAAATGCGTAAAATTTAAACATATAAATATTTAAACATTTAAACATTTAAACATTCAAACATTTAAACATTTAAACATTTGAACATTTAAACATTTAAACATTTAAACATTTAAACATTTAAACATTTAAACATTTAAACATTTAAACATTTAAACATTTAAACATTTAAACATTTAAACATCATTTAAACATTTAAACATTTAAACATTTAAACATCATTTAAACATTAAACATTTAAACATTTAAACATTTAAACATTTAAACATTTAAACATTTAAACATTTAAACATCATTTAAACATTTAAACATTTAAACATTTAAACATTTAAACATTTAAACATTTAAACATTCAAACATTTAAACATTTAAACATTTAAACATTAAACATTTAAACATTTAAACATTTAAACATTTAAACATTTAAACATTAAACATTTAAACATTTAAACATTTAAACATTTAAACATTTAACATTTAAACATTTAAACATTTAAACATTTAAACATTTAAACATTTAAACATTTAAACATTTAACATTAAACATTTAAACATTTAAACATTTAAACATTTAAACATTTAAACATTTAAACATTTAAACATTTAACATTTAAACATTTAAACATTTAAACTTTAAACATTTAAACATTTAAACATTTAAACATTTAAACATTTAAACATTTAAACATTTAAACATTTAAACATTTAAACATTTAAACATTTAAACATTTAAACATTAAACATTTAAACATTTAACATTTAAACATTTAAACATTTAAACATTTAAACATTTAACATTTAAACATTTAAACATTTAAACATTTAAACATTTAAACATTTAAACATTTAACATTTAAACATTTAAACATTCAAACATTTAAACATTTAAACATATAAACATTCAAACATTTAAACATTCAAACATTTAAACATTTAAACATTTAAACATTCAAACATTTAAACATTTAAACATTTAAACATTTAAACATTTAAACATTTAAACATTTAAACATTTAAACATTTAAACATTTAAACATTCAAACATTAAACATTTAAGCATTTAAAAATTCAAACATTTAAACATTTAAACATTTAAACATTTAAACATTTAAACATTTAACATTTAAACATTTAAACATTTAAACATTAAACATTTAAACATTTAAACATTTAAACATTTAAACATTTAAACATTTAAACATTTAAACATTTAAACATTTAAACATTTAACATTTAAACATTTAAACATTTAAACATTTAACATTTAAACATTTAAACATTTAAACATTTAACATTTAAACATTTAAACATTTAAACATTTAAACATTTAAACATTTAAACATTTAAACATTTAAACATTAAACATTTAAACATTTAAACATTTAACATTAAACATTTAAACATTTAAACATTTAAACATTAAACATTTAAACATTCAAACATTTAAACATTAAAACATTTGAACATTAAACATTTAAACATTTAAACATTTAACATTTAAACATTTAAACATTTAACATTTAAACATTTAAACATTTAAACATTTAAACATTTAAACATATAAATATTTAAACATTTAACTACAGCTACTACAAGCACCGTTTTCAAAATAATTCTTTGCTCACATTCACTCCATCGTTTTGGTAAACAAAGTATAGTGAGCCACTACCTTCACTAGCTAGTGAGTGAGCCTCGGGCTGAGGAGCTCGCTAAAACACTGATATTGTCAGCTGTTCTATTGAAAGCAGTTGAAAGTCAAGATAAATAGCTCAAGTTGCATTGAGTTACGAATTGTATGGAACTAATAGTCGTTTGGACAACTAAACACATGCACTTACCCTCAAGGACTCTGGCACTTTGAAGAATTGAAAACTGTTTTTTCCCTTTCGCACCAAACCAGCTGTAGTCTTTGGCTAATTCATCACCAATAAGTCTTCTCATTAATCTTTTCGTCATGTCATTTATGCTTTTTTCGCCAATTTTACTCAGGTAGTTGACCTGGGGTGATTTACAGCATTTAATTGGGATTTTCGTTTAATGATAATTTCTCTTTTCCCTTTTTTCTTTTCAATAAAAATATTAGGAAGTGTGTACTTTCATTTTTAATTTCCAATTTAATACAAGTAGCGCTAATCAACAAAGTGAATACGGTAGTAGGCCTAGACTATATGAGTTTGACTGCTTGTCAAAAAGAGATTGTCAGTTTGGTGTAAGGGTGAGCATTCCTGACCGGCAATTAGGAGGTACTGGGTTCGGCTGACAAATAGTTTTTGAATACGGTAGTAGCGCTCATCGAATTTCCATCTAGCTGTTTACACTGTTGTCAATATTTTCAGTAGAAGAAGTCTTCAGGTGAATTACAGCATTCAATTTGGATTTTTTTCGTTCAATAATAATATTATTAATTCATAAGCTTCTGAATCATTGCAATATCTCAGTAATTTCCATCTCTAGACTGGCTGGCCGCTATGGCTTCATATAAAATGAGCGCTGCTATCCAGAGATTGTCATTTTTGTGTAAGGGTAAGCATTCCTGACCGGCAATTAGGAGGTACTGGGTTCGATTCCCGGGCTGACAAATAATTTTTGAACATTTAACATTTAAACATTTAAACATTTAAACATTTAAACATTTAACATTTAAACATTTAAACATTTAACATTTAAACATTTAAACATTTAAACATTTAAACATTTAAACATTTAAACATTTAAACATTTAAACATTTAAACATTTAAACATTTAAACATTTAAACATTAAACATTTAAACATTTAAACATTTAAACATTCAAACATTTAACATTTAAACATTTAAACATTTGAACATTTAAACATTTAAACATTTAAACATTTAACATTTAAACATTTAAACATTTAACATTTAAACATTTAAACATTTAAACATTTAAACATTTAAACATTTAAACATTTAAACATTTAAACATTTAAACATTCAAACATTTAAACATTTAAACATTTGAACATTTAAACATTTAAACATTTAAACATTTAAACATTTAAACATTTAAACATTTAAACATTTAAACATTTAAACATTTAAACATTTAAACATTTAAACATCATTTAAACATTTAAACATTTAAACATTTAAACATCATTTAAACATTTAAACATTTAAACATTTAAACATTTAAACATTTAAACATTAAACATTTAAACATTTAAACATTTAAACATTTAAACATTAAACATTAAACATTTAAACATTTAAACATTTAAACATTTAAACATTTAACATTAAACATTTAACATTTAAACATTTAAACATTTAACATTTAAACATTAAACATTTAAACATTTAAACATTTAAACATTTAAACATTTAAACATTTAAACATTTAAACATTTAAACATTTAAACATTTAAACATTTAAACATTTAAACATTTAAACATTTAAACATTCAAACATTTAACATTCAAACATTTAAACATTTAAACATTTAAACATTCAAACATTTAAACATTTAAACATTTAAACATTTAAACATTTAAACATTCAAACATTTAAACATTTAAACATTTAAACATTTAAACATTTAAACATTTAAACATTTAAACATTTAAACATTTAAACATTTAAACATTTAAACATTCAAACATTAAACATTTAAGCATTTAAACATTCAAACATTTAAACATTTAAACATTTAAACATTCAAACATTTAAACATTTAAACATTTAAAATTTAAACATTTAAACATTTAAACATTAAACATTTAAACATTAAACATTTAAACATTTAAACATTTAAACATTTAAACATTTAAACATTTAAACATTTAAACATTTTAACATTTAAACATTTAAACATTTGAACATTTAAACATTCGATCATTCAAACATTTAAACATTTAAACATTCAAACATTCAAACATTTAAACATTTGAACATTTAAACATTAAAACATTTGAACATTTAAACATTCAAACATTTAAACATTTAAACATCTAAACATTCAAACATTTAAACATTTAAACATTTAAACATTTAAACATTAAAACATTTGAACATTAAAACATTTAAACATTTAAACATTTTAACATCATTTAAACATTTAAACATTTAAACATTCAACATTTAAACATTTAAACATTCAACATTTAAACATTTAACATTTAAACTTTAAACATTTAAACATTTAAACATCATTTAAACATTTAACATTAAACATTTAAACATTTAAACATTTAAACATTTAACATTTAAACATTTAACATTTAAACATTAAACATTTAAACATTTGAACATTTAAACATTTAAACATTTAACATTTAAACATTTAAACATTTAACCATTTAAACATTTAAACATTTAAACATTTAAACATTTAAACATTTAAACATTAACATTTAAACATTTAAACATTAAACATTTAAACATTTAACATTTAAACATTTAACATTTAAACATTTAACCATTTAAACATTTAAACATTTAAACATCATTTAAACATTTAACATTAAACATTTAAACATATAAACATTCAAACATTTAAACATTAAACATTCAAACATTTAAACATTTAAACATTTAAACATTTAAACATTTAAACATTTAAACATTCAAACATTAAACATTTAAACATTAAACATTTAAACATTAAACATTTAACATTCAAACATTAAACATTTAAGCATTTAAACATTCAACATTTAAACATTTAAACATTTAAACATTTAACATTTAAACATTTAACATTTAAACATTTAAACATTTAAACATTTAAACATTTAAACATTTAAACATTTAAACATTTAAACATTAAACATTTAAACATTTAAACATCATTTAAACATTTAAACATTTAACATTTAAACATTTAAACATTTAAACATTTAAACATTTAACATTTAAACATTAAACATTTAAACATTTAAACATTTAAACATTTAAACATTTAACATTTAAACATTTAAACATTTAAACATTTAAACATTTAAACATTTAAACTTTAAACATTTAAACATTTAAACATTAAACATTTAAAATTTAAACATTAAACATTAAACATTTAAACATTTAAACATTTAAACATTTAAACATTTAAACATTAAACATTTAAACATTTAAACATTTAACATTTAAACATTTAAACATTTAAACATTTAAACATTTAAACATTTGAACATTTAAACATTTAAACATATAAACATTCAAACATTGAAACATTCAAACATTTAAACATTTAAACATTTAAACATTCAAACATTTAAACATTTAAACATTTGAACATTTAAACATTTAAACATTCAACATTTAAACATTTAAACATTTAAACATTTAACATTTAAACATTTAAACATTAAACATTTAAACATTCAAACATTAAACATTTAAGCATTTAAACATTCAACATTTAAACATTTAAACATTTAAACATTCAAACATTTAAACATTTAAACATTTAAACATTTAAACATTTAACATTTAACATTTAAACATTTAAACATTTAAACATTTAAACATTTAAACATTTAACATTTAACATTTAAACATTTAACATTTAAACATTTAAACATTAAACATTTAAACATTTAAACATTTAAACATTTAAACATTTAAACATTAAACATTTAAACATTTAAACATTTAAACATTTAAACATTTAAACATTTAAACATTTAAACATTTAAACATTTAAACATTTAAACATTTAAACATTTAAACATTTAAACATTTAAACATTTAAACATTTAACATTTAAACATTTGAACATTTAAACATTTAAACATTTAAACATTTTAACATTTAAACATTTAAACATTTGAACATTTAAACATTCAAACATTTAAACATTTAAACATTTAAACATATAAACATTCAAACATTTTAACATTCAAACATTTAAACATTCAAACATTTAAACATTCAAACATTTTAACATTGTCACATATTTAATTTGGATTGATAAATAAAAATCCCTAGTTGAAATATTTATAGGTCTAAGTGAAGTAATTGGCTAATATCGCCAAAGAGATAACCTAAAGATTAGATAATATCAGACGTCCTGGCTAAACTGTACAACAGCCTAAGAGGAATGGAAATAAATTTTGCTAATATATAATATTATATAAAATATTGAAAATTGAGGTTAGGCATAAACATTTAGTGATCAGCGACCTAACGATTGACTGAGCCATACAACGTAGAATCTGACCAAACACCTTGGCAGAAATTTATTGTGGCAAAACAGTATGCAATTTGAGGAACTTAAAGTCTCACGTGGCTAATTATTGTAATGTATGAAACAACTAATAATCTATAAAAAATTACTTGGCATGTAAAAAGCATATTTAAAAACCCCAACAAAAATAATTGAATGTATTAAGGAAGTAGGAGGTTACTGGGCGCATGAATACTGTAATAATTTGCATGCACCAATCAAATAGTGGCAATTGACAGGCGGCAATAGTGAGCCGATTCAAAAATATTTGTATATATTTCTACAAATAATAAGAATTTGTAAAAATTGTTGTATAGTCTATGTTTTGGATATGGCCCGAAGACAAAGAAATTATTAAATATATAACATAAGTAATAATTAAATTTTAGTATGGTCTATTTGAGCCTTGAATGGCAGAGGAATAGAATATTCAAATTTTTATGCAAATTTAGAAATCGGAAATGAGAATTGTAAAATTGAGAAACGAGAATGACGCTTGCCTGCCAACTACCACCATGAGAGGTCACCAAAAATCATAGAGCGTAATACCTTGTAATAATTTAAAGTTAAATTGAATTACTAAATTTCTTATAAGACTTTGTGATGCTCTTATAAAGCAAAAGTCATTTTTAAATAATTTTGTAACCCCTTGGAAGAGACGACTCCGGCTACAATAATCCAGGACCACCAGGAGTTGGATCGACATCAGCAGCTCATAAGAAAATTCCGACACGTGAGTGAAAAATATTGAAATAGTGATAGGGCGCCCTCAGTGCTTCGACATTACATAAGAATCAAAGCTAGCTCATCGAAAGGGTTTCTTATAAATTAAGAATTTGGTAAAAATACTTGCGCAAGTAAATGTAGTATAGAAGGTATTTTATTAGAAGATAACGAATCAATCCATATATCAGAAGATCTATCAATCAATGAAGTATAAAATCTAGGCTGTTAATACAATATTCATATGATCATTAATTTCTGCAATATAATTTGCGATAGTTTATTGTAGCTCTGATTCACTAGATGAATTGCTCTATTTATTCCTTCAGGTGCCGAATCTCGCACCCTGAGATAAAATATGTATTTATTACAAAGAAATCTATTAGATACTATAGAATTTAATATATATAAACATTCAAACATTTTAACATTCAAACATTTAAACATTTAAACATTTAAACATTCAAACATTTAAACATTTAAACATTTAAACATTTAAACATTTAAACATTCAAACATTTAAACATTTAAACATTTAAACATTTAAACATTTAAACATTTAAACATTTAAACATTTAAACATTCAAACATTAAACATTTAAACATTTAAACATTCAAACATTTAAACATTTAAACATTTAAACATTCAAACATTTAAACATTTAAACATTTAAACATTTAAACATTTTAACATTCAAACATTTAAACATTTAAACATTTAAACATTTAAACATTTAAACATTAAACATTTAAACATTTAAACATTTAAACATTTAAACATTTAAACATTTAAACATTTAAACATTTAAACATTTAAACATTTAAACATTAAACATTTAAACATTTAAACATTTAAACATTTAAAATTTAAACATTTAAACATTTAAACATTTAAACATTAAACATTTAAAATTTAAACATTTAAACATTTAAACATTAAACATTTAAACATTTAAACATTTAAACATTTAAACATTTGAACATTTAAACATTTAAACATTTAAACATTTAACATTTAAACATTTAAACATTTGAACATTTAAACATTCAAACATTTAAACATTAAACATTTAAACATATAAACATTCAAACATTTTAACATTCAAACATTTAAACATTCAAACATTTAAACATTCAACATTTTAACATTGTCACATATTTAATTTGGATTGATAAATAAAAATCCCTAGTTGAAATATTTATAGGTCTAAGTGAAGTAATTGGCTAATATCGCCAAAGAGATAACCTAAAGATTAGATAATATCAGACGTCCTGGCTAAACTGTACAACAGCCTAAGAGGAATGGAAATAAATTTTGCTAATATATAATATTATATAAAATATTGAAAATTGAGGTTAGGCATAAACATTTAGTGATCAGCGACCTAACGATTGACTGAGCCATACAACGTAGAATCTGACCAAACACCTTGGCAGAAATTTATTGTGGCAAAACAGTATGCAATTTGAGGAACTTAAAGTCTCACGTGGCTAATTATTGTAATGTATGAAACAACTAATAATCTATAAAAAATTACTTGGCATGTAAAAAGCATATTTAAAAACCCCAACAAAAATAATTGAATGTATTAAGGAAGTAGGAGGTTACTGGGCGCATGAATACTGTAATAATTTGCATGCACCAATCAAATAGTGGCAATTGACAGGCGGCAATAGTGAGCCGATTCAAAAATATTTGTATATATTTCTACAAATAATAAGAATTTGTAAAAATTGTTGTATAGTCTATGTTTTGGATATGGCCCGAAGACAAAGAAATTATTAAATATATAACATAAGTAATAATTTAATATTTTAGTATGGTCTATTTGAGCCTTGAATGGCAGAGGAATAGAATATTCAAATTTTTATGCAAATTTAGAAATCGGAAATGAGAATTGTAAAATTGAGAAACGAGAATGACGCTTGCCTGCCAACTACCACCATGAGAGGTCACCAAAAATCATAGAGCGTAATACCTTGTAATAATTTAAAGTTAAATTGAATTACTAAATTTCTTATAAGACTTTGTGATGCTCTTATAAAGCAAAAGTCATTTTTAAATAATTTTGTAACCCCTTGGAAGAGACGACTCCGGCTACAATAATCCAGGACCACCAGGAGTTGGATCGACATCAGCAGCTCATAAGAAAATTCCGACACGTGAGTGAAAAATATTGAAATAGTGATAGGGCGCCCTCAGTGCTTCGACATTACATAAGAATCAAAGCTAGCTCATCGAAAGGGTTTCTTATAAATTAAGAATTTGGTAAAAATACTTGCGCAAGTAAATGTAGTATAGAAGGTATTTTATTAGAAGATAACGAATCAATCCATATATCAGAAGATCTATCAATCAATGAAGTATAAAATCTAGGCTGTTAATACAATATTCATATGATCATTAATTTCTGCAATATAATTTGCGATAGTTTATTGTAGCTCTGATTCACTAGATGAATTGCTCTATTTATTCCTTCAGGTGCCGAATCTCGCACCCTGAGATAAAATATGTATTTATTACAAAGAAATCTATTAGATACTATAGAATTTAATATATATATTTGGATTACTAGTTTGTCAATTTGTCATGCTGATTTTAAGAATTTAGTTTAAATAGAATTGTCCAAGTCGACAGGCATTAGCAAGCTGATATCGAAGCTACATGCAAATGAATGCATATGATCATAAAAATGAAAGCACATGGTAACGCTTCGTGCTATAAAATTTAAAGAATAGTATTGGCCTGTGATATTTTATTGATTTCGATTATTGTTCTATCTTATATTATATATTTTTTGTCGCTCTATATATTTTTTGCTCTGATTTATTTTTTGCAATATTTGTTAATCTATGTATCAAATTGTTTATGGTGTGCGATTTATTTTTATTCCTCAATACTATAGAATTATTATTATATATATATTTTTTAATGAATTATCAGAACTATTGTGGAAGCTCATATCCGGGCCCATCAAGATTTTTATGAGACTGTATCCTATAAAAAAAAAACCACGACCTGATTTTCATAATTATTAAAATATTTCATGCTCTACCGATTGATGCCAAGCAGGAGGCTAATCGTTATTTAACTATAAAAAATAACGTGACAACATCAATTGAATTGCCAAACCGTCAACTTGAATCTTAGACCTCACTTCGCTCGGTCAATTATTATAATAATTATGATTTCTTGTCAATGAAATAAATAAATAAATTCTGTTACCTATATAGATTTAGATTTAGTGTCATTAGCTTTCAGTATTTTCAGTGTTGTCTAGTGTGAGATAATATAGCAACACCCTTTTCTCATTTTACATGGTGTACGGTAATATAATATAAAAAAGTGTGTTTTGATTCATCGCAGCTCGGAATGGAAATATTATAGAAATCATTATCTATAATATATTGGTATAAAAAACAGCAGTGTAGTCCAAGTTCAACCGAATTTAATTCATGAATTAGAATTTAGAAATTATAAGCTTGAAAAACTCCCTGAAATATAATCTATATCTCTTAAATGGGCCTAGACAATATGGCTTAGCCAGGCCTACTTTAGAGATGAGATAATATTATGTGTGGATTCTTTTCGGGAGTTTTTTAAGGTTTATTTCTTAATTCTAATTCAGAATTTTTTCAAAAATTTGTAGGCAAATGCAAATCATATAATATTTGTCACTGAAAATCATAATTTGTCACTGAAAATAATAATTCATCACTGAAAATAATAATTTGTCACTTAAAATGATAATTTGTCACTGAAAATAATAATTTGTCACTGAAAATAATAAATCATATAATTTGAAACTTACGTGAATTTTTTCATCACTCTGTTGAAATTAGCTCTAGTCATCCTGCCTTCTACTGGGTCAAGTTTCTCTTTCAGGGCATCCACTACTTGATCTGAAATTCCCAAATACAATAAATGAATACTGGTGCATTGAAATGAGAAAAGTGAGTGAGAAATTGAAATTTAATGAATGACGTATTTTCTTGTTTGCAGCATATGAATATTAATGCATGCTCCTTGTGGATTCTAACCAAATCAAATCAATTTATTCTCACAAATTTACAAATAATACAGTACAGTAACAGTACATTTATATATACCCTTACATTGTGATAGACTCACATGTAGGCTTAAGCCTGTGTTTGTGAGGGCCTGGCGTGATTCGCAAAATTTAAAATCGATGAACTAAATTATGAAAATTAATATTATATTAAACTAAATTTGAGAAAAATACAGATTAAAAATGTGATATGAATAAATGTTGATATTATAGAAAAAAAACAAATAATTGGCTGCAGAAACGCAGCCAGCAGTTATAATTAATGACTAAAAAATCAGTAGAACTAAAAGATAGTACACTATAGCAATGCAATTAAATATACTAAGTTATAAAGAGTTTTTCAAAACCTAAATGAATGATGGTGATGACGATGGACGATCTAATCAAAAACATTTAATATTATAACAGTAAACTAAACTGGCTACAAAAAGAATAAGCACTATGGGACTTGAATTCCGAAGGTCCACAGACAAGATTACCAAGTTCAACATTCCCTACCTATTTATACAGAGAGAAGCACGCGTTCAGACTCCTCTTGGTCACTTAATAATAAACACTTTTCAACAAGTCGGTTATACTGGCATGATCTGTAATTTTGAAATGTTTTAATATGACCAGGTATGTTTCTAAGTATTATGTGTGACAGGTAGTGAATATTAGTTGTTGAATATTATGTTTCATTTAATCTTGGAGTCTGTATATTGTTTATATGTGATTCTCATCTGGTGGGGTATCTATTGTAACAATTCAAACACCCCACTCTCATAGGTTATTAATTATTAGAATAGCGGAGTCATCACTCAGGCCACCAGTTTGGACTCTTGTACCGGTGAGCTGAGAAAGTGATGACCGCGTAGAGGCGAAACTAGAGGGTGAACGTTCCGAGACGAGCTAGAGGAAAAATGATAATATGCAAGCAAGTGTAATGGATATTTCTAGTTCAAGAATCTATATTATTTGTTGATGGAATTTTATTGTGTATTTTTACTCATCTATGTTATTTATAATTCAAACGGTACATTATTCTATACATTGTTCTGTTTACAGTTAGGCATAAATATGCCTCACATTTCAGTCCATATTGAAGAACTAGGTTGTCAAATGAAATGGATGAAAACGAATAGGGGGACCACTTCAAGAGTTGAATTCCTCCAAATACCATTATTCATTAGTTGAAAAACAGTTTCCCGGTGGTTCGGAACCCACCTAAAGCTTTAGGTCCACACACCTCTCATCATCATCCGTCTCATTACCCACGCACAAGCCTTAAGCTCATGTGAGCATCATAATTAAGCTGTGTTTACACCAAATTTATCAACAAAATGCTTATTTTACCGTCCTTATAAGGACGCTCAACTGTTTATTTTAACAGTTGACTGTTAAAATGTTAAAACTTTCAACTTGTTGCTGTTGAAATTGTCAAGTTTTAAATTCTATCAAGATATTTTCCAATTTGTAAGCTTCTTATTTTTTTCTAAAGCTGCGTTTACATCGAAGTTATTAACAACATGTTTATTTTCTCGTCCTTATAGATTCTATTAGATTGAACATAGCTTATCATAAACAAGATGAACATATGTGTTTCTCAAACACAAATGTTCATAATGTTTATGATAAGTTATGTTCAATCTAATAGAATCTATAAGAATGGAGAAATGAACATTATTTCTATTAATAGCTTTGGTGTAAACGCAGCTTTAGAAAAAATAAGAAAGTTACAATTGGAAAATATCTTGATAGAATTTGAAACTTGACAATTTCAACAGTAACAAGTTCATACAAAAGTTTTAGTCGTATCTGAAATAAAATAAAATAATGGAACTAGTGATCCTTTGTTAATTGGGAGAAAAACTGCTCATATAAAACAACATTATTTAGATAATTCAATAACATTATCTGTATATAGATGGGAATATACAAGTAATGTGAATTGTTCTAAAAAAGTAGCCTACATAATTCATAGAACTTCAAATTTACTCACTTGCAAGTTCCTGGCTTCCCCACAGATCTCTGAACTCAGGGCAAATACGGATTGTTTCGAGGTCATCTCCATCGAAGGAATCATGATCATAATTTTGGCTCTTATTATTGAAGTTATAAACGTCGAAGTCTGTGGAAAATAAGGGCGATTTACACTTTATATATATATCATAGATAAAATTATATCAATAGTCAATGAATATAAATAAAATTGAATAGGAACCATATTTTTGAAATAACCAAAAGATTCAAAAGAATAAACTTTTAAAAATTATATCAATATCCACTGAATATAAATAAAATTGAATAGGAACCTTTTTTTGAAATCACCGTTTACCCTTTTCACAAAACAATAAACTTTTTAAAATCATAAAAAATTAAAACAAATTTTGTAACTATATGCATTTTGGGAAGTTTCATATAATTATGTCCCATCCTTAGTGGATGCGATGCTTAGTGCAAATGCATATATATAGTGAGGTCCACGTTATAATGGCAGCGGAGAAAGATAGCAGAACAACGTTGCCGATCCTCTGTCTTGTCAATGCCTTCTATAGATGGTAGCATATTCAAACTAGGAAGAATAATGATTATCAATGAGATTCCAGATTCAATGTTGTCAACCACCCCAAAGGCTTCTGCTACTGCAAATATTGACAACAGGTAGATGAGTGAAATCTTCGGGGCGGTATGAAGGCATTCAATTCGGATTTTCATTTTATAACATTAATATTATATGATTATATAAATTAGTATTCGAAAGAATGCAATCTCTCATTTACCGTATTTCAATCTCTAAAAAATAATGGTTTTTGTAAAATAAAATAATTTGACACAATCTCACGTTAAATAGAATTCTGGTGATATTTTTCAATGTTATTTTAATAAATAACATTTATTAAAATAAATAATAAATGAATAAAATATAAATAACTATATTTTATTTATTTAAAATAAATAAATAACAAATAAATTTGTTATCTAACAAATAACATTTTAGTTTAATAGAATAATTTGACACAATCTCACGTTAATAGAATTCTATACCTAATCCTATTTTGTAAGTGACCGGCTGAAAAAACTTTTTACTGGTGATATTTTTCAATGTTATATTTTTCCTATTTGTATAGGCAAGTTATTTATTTATTTATTGGACAGAGTAAAAAATACAGTAGTCGGGAAAGAAAAAACAGGCTACTGCCCAAAACTTCTTCAATTTCCTAATTTTGTCATAAATTGAATTTTCATTTTACCAACATGAAAAAAGTTTTCTCAGGAAAATTTTTATTTTCCTGTTATTTATTACGTTTTGAGATACGAGCGCATATACAATTAAAATATTTGGGGCAGATCATTTCAAATTCGGTAAAAGATAAATTCTTAAAATATTTTGAGTCAAAAATTTTCCACGATAAGCCTATTGTTGATTGAATCAAAATTAATTTCTTGAAATATTAATTTTTGAGGAAGTTAGTCAAATTGAAAAAAATGACCTGAAATAACTCAATTCAATAAGCTATTTTCAGTAGGTATGTTTTTAAAAAATGGAATAACTTCCTCAGAAAATGATAATTTGAGGATGTTTTTTATTCAATCAACAATATCACGAGGAATTCCTCCTCAAAATCTAATTAATTCATCTCTTACCGAGTTTGAAATGATCTGTTCCAAAGATTCAAACTTTAGAAGCAATCTCAAAAAGTAATGATCGGAAAAAAAATCTTGAGACAATATTTTAATTTTGGTAGCTTGATAGTAGGCCTATACAAATCGAAGATCTTTGAAAAAGATCACCAGTAAAAAGTTCTTTTAGCCTGTTGCACAGCCTTAAAACACACTGGACTGTTATTTAGCTACATTTAGACTGTTGTATAAATTAGAATTAGAACCGTTTTGGGCGTATAAGCCTGTGGTAATTTTCTGTAAGTTGTGTAATTCTCATTGATTGAATCTATATGAAAGCGAAATGGCACTCACTCGCTGACTGACTCACTCACTCGCAGAACTAAAAATCTACCGGACCAAAAACTTTCAAATTTGGTAGGTATGTTCAGTTGGCCCTTTAGAGGCGCACTAAGAACGGATTTGGAAAAATTTTAACTCTAAGGGTGGTTCTTAAGGGTTTAAAGTTCGTCTTTTAGCATGATTGTATAATTATTATTCTTCTTATTCCAATCTCTTAATAATAATAAATTGAAATGTCAATACCATATGATAATATAGAACTATAATCTAGAGAGACTACCTCTTCGAAACAGTTTTTAACTGGTTGCTCAATTGATAATTTCAAGGGTTGGCATCAAGTTGAGTTGACTTTGTTAGGTTGGCAACAAGTTGAAGATTGGAATGCATTTATCGCGGAAAAAATGATTGGGCACTGCTACTTCAATCAGAGCTATATTCCTGGGAATATTATATTACTAGCCGTCAGGCTCGCTTCGCTTGCCATATCCGTTTAGCCAGACGTTTAGTCTGGACCCCCGACTGGATCGTCCTAACATATGATCGTCCTACAAATGAAAAATGCAGGCGAGCGAAGCGAGCCTGCTGATCTCATTCTTGGACGACCCAGTCGGGGGTCCAGGGGGCGGGGCCCCCTGGCTAGACGGATATGGCGAGCGAAGCGAGCCTGACGGCTAGTAAATAAATAAACCACACTACTGGACTTTTACACAGTACAAGTATAGGATCCCTCCATTTTAGAGCATACAACTAGCACAAAATTCCTAGGTTTGGTTATTGATGAACATTTGTCTTGGAACGAGCATGTCAATCATGTGCTGAAGAAAATATCACCAGGCCTGTTTGCTCTTAGGCGTATGACCAATGTGTGTGGGCTGAATGCTCTGAAAGCTATTTACTACGCATTGGTTCATTCCAATATAGCTTACGGCCTGTGTATCTATGGCTGCACATCAAAAAAAAACTTGGACAAAATATTAGTTCAGCAGAAAAGAGCACTGAGAATTATCATGAACATAAAAAGGAGGGACTCGGTGAAACAAATTTTTTTTCAGCTAGGCATATTGACAGTCTATGGGCAATATGTTTTTGATGTAATAATGTACTTTAAAAAATTCACTGATTTAGAAAAGAGAAGTAGTATTTCACATAGATATAATACTAGATCCGGAAGAATAGTACAGAGACATAATTTAGAATTTTTCAAAATGAAGACAGCTTTCTTGGAAGAGAAATATTTTAACATGCTGCCCCGAAATTAAAAATCCATAGAGGAGTTGACAATCTTTAGAGCCAAGCTGAAGAAATATCTGATAGGATTGTCCTTATATTCATTTGAAGAATTTTTACATATTTGATTGTGATGAATTTGTTATTGACTGTTTTGTGTGTTTTCTTATTTTATTATGTATGACGTTATTCAATGTATCTGTACATTTGTTGAATAAAATATGATTGATTGATTGATCCTACACATACCCTAGAGAGTATTTGAAAATATTGATAACAAATAATGAAAATATGTATTGTGACTTACCAAACTTAGCATCAGTTTTTCTCTGTGTAGCCTCATCGTTTTTTCGTCTTAGATTCGTACAAAATCTACAGTTGCATCGTCTACCAGTTGGTCCATTTTTTCCCGGCTCTTTACCTTCTGAGATCTGAATGATCTGAAAATGATGTTGTGTTTGTAAAGTCTTGTTCATGATGATAATAATTCACTCAGCCCATGTGAGTGGAGTGTTTTCATAATAATTATGTATTCGTTTTGTCAATAAACTCCTCTGGTTGTAATTCATTGGCAATCGGAGAAATTATTATTATTGTTTTAATCATGATAAAGAACATATTTTAGAAAAAAGTTGCAAATTTCTTATGAGTTGACCTAAAACTTACTATAGTGAGGTCCACGTTATAATGGCAATGTTCTATTAGCTATCCTTGTCGATCATTCAACAAAGCGGATAGCGCTATCTCTTTCTCGCTTTGCTCGGTTGCCAGATCGTCTTTTAACAATGTAAAATTAATAATTAATTGACGAAATATTTCATCTCAATTATGAAAATTCATTATGAAATTATTGGGAAATATAATTTTTTGCTTTACGAGATATAATTGATTATTTTAAACAAGAATGATCATCGGTTAATATTACATCAATGAACCTATATCAGCTACCGTCTATAGAAGGCATTGACGAGACAGAGACTCCTATATAATTATGTTGAAACATGGATTGATTGATTGAGTACTTTATTTATGTAGTAGATTACAATATATACTGGCTTATACACTTATATACAATAGCTTACAATACAGCAAAATTATAGATGAATTTACATAATATAGACTAAGAAAATAATTATTGAACTGTATATGATATGAAAAAGTAATTTGTAATATAATAACTATAGACAGGCCCGGCCCCAGGGGTGGGCGGACCGGGCGGCCGCCCAGGGCGGCAGGTTTTGGGGGCGGCAAATTTAAAGGAACGGAAAATTTTAAAATACAAATAAATAATAGATTCATAATATAAAATGTGAATGGTGAAATTATATAAGAAGCTTTTCAACCTCGAGCTAATGAAGACTTTTCTAAGATCAACAATGTCCCAGGAACGTCTGAGTGGTCTAGCGAACATAAAATAGTTCAGTCCTTAGTTCTTGAAGAATTGGTGAAGGAATTTCCCCATGCAAAGGTCAGACGAGTTCTACAGGTGTGTTAAACAAACTTGTAGAAATTGTAGTTCTAATTACTTAGCAATAGGCCTAATACTATGTTGCAGTCTACGTCTTAAGGCTGTGCAAAGGCTAAAAATAAACTTTCTTGTACTGGTGATATTTTTCAAAGTTTTTCGATTTGTACCAGTATATATCATTCTTAGGAAAACATTTTTCTCCAATCATTACTTTTTGAGATATGAACGCCTAAAGTTCAAATTTTTGGGACAGAACATTTTAAATTCGGTACGAGATGAATTCTTCCTGGTATTGTAGATTGAATAAAACAAGAAAATTTTGAAACATTTTCTGAAAGTATCAATTTTTGAGAAAGTTATTCAATTTACAAAAAAAACTCAACTAAACGCTATTTTTGGTAATTTTAGTAAATTGAATAACTTTCTCTAAAATTGATATTTTCAGAAAATATTTGTCTTATTAAATCAAAAATACCATGAAGAATTTATTCTTTGAATTTTATGGATTTATCTCGTACCGAATTTGAAATTTTCTGTCCCAAAAATTTAAACTTTGTGCGCTCATGTCTTAAAAAGTAATGATTGAAAAAAAGTTTTTTCAAGGAAACTTTTCATTTTGATAGCTTGATCCTTAGCGATCCTTGATCTTGTCCTTAAGCGCGCCTCTCCACTAGGAAATACTGACGTGCAACTGAAGTGAAGTGCATCTAACGGGTGATTCTCATACTACATAATCTCATGAGCTTATAATTATCATTGTGCGAAATATCACTGTGAGGACAATATAGATGGTGATAATGGTTGAAGCTAAAAATGAGGTGTTTTTCACAATACAAGGAGCATTGTTGTCAGGTGTACCTGGAACTCTATATGAGATAGAGCGCTCTACCTGATATCAGATTGTAGAGCACAAAAATACGCCCAGAGGAATTTTGAATTATACATATAAATGGTAACAATCGGAAGATATTGTTGATCAAAAACTAAAATTCATCAAAATTGATTTTTTCTTCAAATTTCACTCATTTTTGAAAAATCATAACTCAGTACTCATTGGAGATAGAGAGTTCCGAATCATCTCATTTCATTCAGAATTCTATGATCTTGAAAAAAGGCAAGAGCAAATTATTCTAATCAGCAAATCGCTGAAAACTGGAAAATGAACCTAAAATACGAGGTTTTTGGGCCACTCTGTATATAGCACAAGGGAATTTTACATGAAGAATTTGGTTCTGAACCTCTCTCATTTATCCAAATAAAATATTAAAAAATCAGAACTACGATATAAATTGCAAGCACACCCCCTTTTTTATGTCTATATTGACTGGACTTAACTGTTCCCCAATATTTATATTTGTCAAATATTTGTTTAAATGTCAATAGATATATATTGTAAAACATATTTTTTAGAGTTTATTGAGACTCTGTGGTGTCACATCACAGCGGAGACACAATAGTAACGCTGGTTACACACTGGGCGGTTTATGCCGCGGCGGCGAAACTGCTGTCGCCGACTCGAAAAAAAGTCGAGCTTACAGATTCAGCGGAAAAAATACCGCCAAACATCGAGCGGCAAAATTACCGCCACATATGATCAGTAGCAAAAATAATTCTTGTAGTTCTTCATCGCAAATGTGTTGTGACTTCTCTGTTTCATGAGTGTTCAGTTGCACATTTTTTAAAAGTATATATTATTAAGTGTTTAACTCAAAATGGAAAGGCAACAACTTTTACCACTTTTGTTGTACCATCGAAGGAAAAGAGAAGACAGCAGAGAAATCGCCTTGTTTGGATTCATTGAAATGAACGTTTTTATTAAATCGACAGCGATATACAGCATATTACAGTTTTTTCCTTGTCATCCAGAGTTTCAAAATCCCCCCCTAATCTCCATACACACTTCCTTCCAAGCATTCCTTTGCTTCTCGATCCTTAAATATGTCGAGGGTTTTGTCTCACAAAACTGGTCTCTGTTCTACAATGATATTAACAACTCATTGTCTATTAACTTACTCATTTTCTCACATTCGTCAACCACAAACACTTATAACAATAAAAAAAATAAAATAAACAGCTTACAAACTTTCAACAAGACACAATTTAAAAGGCTGATTTTCAAAGACCTCTGACTTGGAGCAACTGGGAAAGACGACTGATCAGCGGCGACGGTAGACAACCGCCAAATTTGTTAACGCCCATTTGGTCACGTACGCCACTGCGTAGACAAGAGCGGCAAAAACACCGCCAGCTGCAGTGGCAGTGGACGGCTGCACAGCTGCCGCCAACGGCAATATAACCGCGCGGCGTTTCTGCTGCCCAGTGTGTAAGCTTCCATTCAAGTCCATAGACTACTGCTCGAACGGCGGCGACGGCGAAATTACCGCCCCGGCAGAAGCCGCCTAATGTTAACCGGCGTTAGGCGATCGCTCAAGGAAGGGGTGGAACCCGGGATTAACAATTAAAGACGGGATACTTGCGGGGGGGGCGGCAGTTGCCGATCTCGCCCAGAGCGGCAAAGTCCCTGGGGCCGTGCCTGACTATAGATAATTATATTGTTATGCATCTACATAAATTGGCGGAGCTTTGGACATATCAATAACCATTCTTCGGAAAGAATATTAAAAATATCCTCCCCACTAACTCTCTACCAAAGGAGAATTTTAGTGAAAGTTGCATATTTCTAATGAGTGAACCTAATAAACTAACTTTCAATAACTAGGTAGTGGAATACTTACTACAGGAATAATCAGCAAAGCCAATAAGAATGTTTTGTAATTCCAATTGTATCCCTCCATGGTCGAATGAATACTTGATAGCCTAGTATCAAAACGCTGAAAGTAAAACAGAAACAAATCAAATAAATTTGGAAAACAGTAATAATCTAATGGAAAAAAGCATTAAACTGAATCAATAGACGCTGCGAATAATAATAGTAAATTACAATAATAATAATAGTAGTAGTAAATAATATAATAATAATAGTAATAGTAAACAGTATGCCTATGTATAGCATGTATAGGGTTTTCTAGAATATTTCAAAAATTCTCAAAAAACATGGAGCTGAAGATACCAATTAGGCTATTTATTGGAAAAAACTAAAATTAATATGCCTACTAAAGTACCTACTCCCCAGTTGATAAACTCACAATATTCTCTTCTCCAACAAACTCGTGCGATAGGTACCAGTAAATGAATAAATGAATAAATGAAAAAAACATTATATTTAGAAAATGTAGAATACTTTTCAACTCCAAAAAGGAGGCTGTGTAGCGCAATTTCAATACAGAAAGCAATAAATATTTATCATCCAATTTATTGATAAATTTTATCAAATTTGCTTCAAAAAAAGAGAAGCATTCAATTTACAAAATTCAGAATATTTTTAAATTTCAATAAGAAGGTCATGTAGCGTAGTATCAATAGAGATAGTAATAATATAATTTCAATGATTTCCTTCTTCAGAATTTCAAACGAATTCTTTTCTAAAACATTGAGTGTTTCATCCTTCTGAAATAATAATAGTAAATCAATAAAATGAAAAACAAAACAGTTCGTTAAAATAAGAAATTCTTGAAAGTGAAGTGGTGTATATTTTAGAAATGTTATAAAATTCACTGGTTATAAAATTTGGAAGATTAGGTACCTACAGTTTAAGCTGAACCTGTTGCTGTATCCCAGTCTTTATAGATATATAGTCTATTAAAAGTAGATTTATATAAATAGTCTATGAGAATATTAAATTATATTAGAGAAAACTGCGTGAGGTCTACTGCTCACATAACTACTAGTAGCTATAGCCCAGTTTATTGGGATAGCCATATAATTTTTCAATTGTATTGTATTATTGAATGGAATTCCATGAAAGTTACAATTGAATAATATAGAGAGGGCTAGTTTTATTCATATTCTACATGTATTCAGTCATAGTCTACGCATAGATGAATTTTTAATTGAAATTGATAATTAAAAAATAGAAGAATAAAATTTCAAAACTTTACTTTATTACTGAAGACATGGTTTCAACATATTGATACAATTTTCAAGTGGGTAAATCCCAATTGAGAGAAACATGTCGTGAGTAATAAATTCAAGTTTTAAAAATGGTACTTTTCCAATCATTTTATCCAGTAAAATTCATTAAATATTTGGTCCCGCTAAACCTAAAATATTTTCAGCAGATGCATACAAATGATAAAATACATGAATAGAATGATATGCTAACTCAAACAATAAACGAAGGAAAAACATTCTTTAATGAAAGTAGAAGTTTAGGAATTCAATCTTTAGTTTAATACAGCAGTGTAACCCTCACCAAAATAGTTACGGTAATGAATTTGGAGAAATTACTGGAATGCGAATGAATAACAAGTTTTGGTAGTACCATGAATAATGAAGAATAAATGGAAAAAAATTCCATAAATAATAGATAAATGGAATAAATGGAGATTTGGAAAATTCAAAAGTCTACATTTGTAGTCCACTTACCCCGAATTCGTTGGCCACTACGGTACTGGAGAGTATCTTCAGAAGAAAAACATATAACTTTACTCTGAAACTTGGGAGATTCTTCCACAAACTGCACACAGTATGAAGCTCAATCGCAGAATATTGAACAAATTGGTAGATCGAGTAGATACACATCAGTATAATTGATTATTCGAATCAAATAAGTTTCATTCAATGTCACTTAATTGAACAAAATTGACACATTATTTTCTGACGGATACGATTACCTATACAACGAGAACAATATAATTGAAGCATCAGCTTACCGTTAAACTCTGTTTTATAATTTCATTTTTAGCATTTGCGATTTTTCGAAGGTGGATAGAATGCAAAATATTTTATCTTAATAGAATAAAATCATATTCTATCTACCTTGGCTTCTCCTGATATACTAGAATCTACAAAATAATAATAGAAGTAGAAAATACCTTTTATTTTATATCTCTTGGCTTTTCCTAAAAAAATATATTAAAATTTACCGGCTGTTGTGCAACCGGGCCTAAAAAATTCGGAGAATTATTATACCTACTTCAATTTTCTAATAATCAAATCACCACTACAATTAAGTTAGCCTACATAATTGTGGAATACAATATAATGAAGCAGAATAAAGTGAATGATCGAAGAATACATGCAAAATTATATAAGAGTTATAAAAATAGATTATATTATATCAGTATTTTTATACCTATAATTAAAGTTTCACGGTACCGTAGGCTACATTATTACTGTGAATGATAGATTATACATGGTGATTCTTAATTATGGTAAAATAATTCAATACGTGATAGTAAAGGTAAAAATAAGAAAAAAAGTTCTTATAAACATATATCCATAAACGCTTCATTGGGGAGCTATACAGAGTGAAAGATTTCACCCGGAATTCAGTTCCTCTGGTGAAATACACCGATGCTGAATTGTTTGGGGACTAGTTTTTGAAAAACTTATGGTGGATTCATAAGGAAAAATATCTGAAAAATGAATAAAACTAGTCTGGAAGCTGTAGTGTGGGTAGTTTTTGAGAGAAAAGTTGAAATATGCAACAAATCTAAGTGGAAAAACACAGACTTCTACGTTTGATGCCCAATAACTTTCTTTACAGTAATGACTAGTAACAAATAATTTTTCGCAATAAAAATTGTAGAGAATTCAATTCTGAAAAGAATTATGTGAGCTGTGCAATCTGAATTTAAATAGAAGTTGAATAAAATGTATTCTCATGTAGTACATTACACCACAAAAATTTGCTGTTCTATGAGGAGAGAACTAATAACTCATAGGTTGTAGCTACAACATAAAACAGCAAATTTTTGTGGTGTAATGTACTACATGAGAATACATTTTAATCAACTTCCATTCAAATTCAGATGACACAGCTCACATAATTCTTCTCAGAGTTAAATTCTCTACAATTTTTATTGCGAAAAATTATTTGTTTACTGGTCATTAAAGGAAGTTTTTGGGCATCAAATGTAGAAGTCTGTGTTTTTATCAAAAACTACTCGCACTACAGCTTCCAAACTAGTTTTATTCAATTTTTCAGATATTTTTCCATAGAGTTTATATGGAATTATATGATGGAATTATGTATTTGACCATAAGTTGTTCAAAAACTAGTTTCCAAACAATTCAGCATCGGTGTATTTCATCAGAGGAACTGAATTCCGGGCGAAATCTTTCACTCTGTAACTTATAGCTCGCTAATGAAGCGCTTATGGATATATGTTTATAAGAACTTTTTCCTTATTTTTAACTCTACCATCACGTATTCAAATTATTTCACCATATTAAGAATCACTCTGTATATTTATATAATTTATTATATTATATTAAAATAAATATACTGTACCTGGAATAGGCGCCTCCACCGGTAGGCCTACCCTTTGTTATTCAGCAATATAATATGAAATATTTCCTGATATATAATGAGTATGATATTTTCTGAAATATCTATTCCTGTTCTTTTCTACACTTATTTTGTATGGTTAATTAATAAACCTAACCCATGAAGTGAAGATGATGATGATGATGATGATTTTGTATTCTACGAGTTTATAGGAATCATTTGTATTGTTTCTATTATTAATATTAGTGTAAGATGTTTGTATAGTTGAATCAATTATAATGTTCTTAAAATGTATGAATTCAGGACTACTCTCTTGTATTCATGAAATATAATTATAGTACCCTTTGAAATTAATAAAATAACAGAATAAGTATATAACTGGAGAATTAAGAATATAAGGTATCTCTTTTTCTGTGTTATTTTTCTGCATTTTTCTAATATTGTATATTATTTATAAATATTTCCTGCTGGTACCATCTGTTTTTCTATCTTATTTCTATGTAAAATTTGTGTTGTACCATTGGAAGTTAAATTAATATATGTAAGTATATTTTTTATTGTATTATACCATTAATTTCAAAGGGTAGCGTACCTTACTATAATTCTATTTTATATATATAATTACAATGTATAGTGACATAGCCACCTCTAATACCTGTATTAGAGGTGGCTATGATAGTGATCGTCAGTAAGCAATACATTTTGTAATGCTGAGAATAAAAAGGATCAATAAATTAAATTTCAATGGAAGATTATGAAAAATCAATAACCAGTTCAGCCCAGATATACTGTAAAATCAATCAATTTATTCATGCAATGATTATTAATCTAACAAAATCACTAGTAGGCTACTTTTTACTAATTTCAAATTCTACTAATGCAGGCTACATAAATGTTTGAAGAGAAAAACGTTATCTAATTCAACTACTATCTACTTCTAATATTTTTTCTCAATAATTAATTTTGGATGATTGTATGATTGGTGACCATTGTCATAGTTGGTGACATCTGATTCCATTCCCGGAAGCCCCTACTTTTTTGGTCCCTTCGGTTTTCGTTTTTTATCTTTTGAATCCGGATCCTTGTCAGGCTCTGCACCATTTGCGTTTTTGGATTCAGACTTCCTAAACAGAAATAAAATTTATTCGAATTGGATCAACCATGATTGTGCTATATAGGCTATTAGGTATATGTGTAGGCCTATGTTATATATAAACAAATAAAAAATCAAAGTGAGCTAAATATTTAATAAATCATTCAATTTGGATTTTTTTCGTTTAATAATAATAATTAATTCATAAGCATGTGAATAATTGCAATATCTCAGTAATTTCAATCTCTAGACTGGCTGGCCGCTATGGCTTCATATAAAATGAGCGCTGCTATCCAGAGATTGTCATTTTTGTGTAAGGGTATATGTATTTTTGTGTCAGGCATATTCCTGACCGGCAATTAGGAGGTACTGGGTTCGATTCCCGGGCTGACAAATAATTTTTGAATTGTAGCGCTCATCGAATTTCCATCTAGCTGTTTACCCTGCTGTCAGTATTTGCTGTAGCAGAGGTCTTCGGGGTGAATAATTATTACAGCATTTGATTTGGATTTTCGTTTAATAATAATTATTAAAGCCCTGTTAGTTTAAGCTTTTAAAGTTACAAGAAATTTGAATGAAAAATTCAATAAATTTGTTCAAATTTCTAGAGTTAATTAATTGATGGCAAGTTAATCATTTCAGTAGTTCAGACGTGGTGATGCGTCATTTGTGTATTCCCTATATCATACATGTAGAGGCAATTTTTCCTCCTATAATATTATATAGATTAGATCAATTCATTAAACAGTCATTATTATGGAATCAACTGCATTCATGTGCAATATATCTCATTATAGTTCAATATATAATTTATATAGTATTCTTTTAGGTATCGCCTGTATTACTATAGATTTAATTCAGATTCAGTTACATCATTTTCAAGTATTTTCTGAGTTATGATATCTAGTGTGAGATATATAGCAATAACACACTTTTTAATGTATTTTACACGAAATACAGTCAATTAATTGAATTGTCAATTCATTAATCACCTACCTATATATATAAAGCAAACAGCATCCTATAGTAGTCCAAGTTCAACTGAATTGAATTTATAAATAAGAATTTAGAAATCATAAGCTTGAAAATTATTTCAATGGGTTGAGGAAATAAAGCTATCTCTTTTGCGTATTTTAAAGGACAGACGGCATCTTGGCTTGGCCATATATTTAGACACAACGAATTCACGCTAAGAACACTGAAAGGTATATTATAATGATTGGACAAAGGGCTCGTGGAAGACCCCGGCTACAATATCTGAGGCGAGTTACCAAAGATCTAGAGATCCAGAGCTACATCCAACTGAAAAGTACAGCTCTGGACAGAAAACGATAGGAAGCTGCCTACCAATCGAATGATTGAAGCTATATGCCAGGCATATTTTAGATTCTATTGTGGAGTCTTTAAGCCTTGATTTCTAAATTCTTATTCAATTTTTTTTCTTAAAAATTTGTAGGCAAATGCAAATTATATAGTTTGTCACTAAACTTACTTGAATTTTTCCATCACTGTGTTGAAATTTTCTCTAGTCACCCTGCCATTCGTGTTGTCAACTTCCCCTTTCAGGGCATTCAATACTTGATCTGAAATTCCAAAATAAAATAAATAAATACTGGTGCATTGAAATGGAAAAAATGAGTGAGAAATTAAAATTCGATGAATTGCGTATTTTCCTGTTTACAGCGTTTGAATATTAATTTATTTCAAGATTGGAAACAAAAATTTGAAGTGTATATAGGCAATGAATATTGAAGTTTCATTGACAAATAATAATAATATTGTTATTATTGATGATCATAGCCTACGCATGTTCAACAATGAGAAAAAGTATTTCATTCGAATACAGTTTTTTGTTGAAAAGCAGAGGTACCTGCAAAAATACATCTCTACAAATGAAAATAGATGTATTTATATACTATATAATAAGTGATCAATGTAAGCTCCCTGTGGATTCTAACTACATTTTGCCGTTTGAGGTGAACCTTTGGTAATCTATGGTAATACTAGACTTAATAGTTTGAAACTACTAATAGTAGCCTACTAATTCAATTTGGATACATTTCACATTGCCCGGTATGATAAGAGATCTGAATAGGTATTATAAGAGACCTGAATAGGTATGATAAGAGACCTAATTGGTGTTATTTGGCCAATAACACCAAATTTATGACAAGCAAAAAAATAACCCATCAAATGTGACTATGTATAAGTTGAGTAGGCCTAGGTACAAATAGAATGAAATAATTACAGTCAGCAAGCAAATAAAATGGATATTTCTAGTTCAAGAATCTACCTATATTATTTGTTGATTGGAATTTTATTATGTAGTATTTTTACTTATCGATATTACCGTATTTATAATTCAAACGGTACATTGTATTGTTTAAAAATTATTGGTTGAAATAAAATTGAATTGAAAATTTGATTAGGTGATTGGGATTGAGAATGTCTTTATGAGGACGGTCATTTATTTTTTTTAACAGTTGACTGTTATAATGTTAAATCTTTTAACTTATTACTGTTGAAATTGTCAAGTTTCAAATTCTATCAAAATATTTTCCAATTTGTAAACTTTTTATTTTTTCTAAAGCTACGTTTACATCGAAATAAAGTTATCAACAAAATATTAATTTCTCCGTCATCATTGATTCTATTAGATTGAACATAACTTATCATAAACATGAGTGTTTGTCAAGTGTTTTTGTGTTTGAAAAACACATATATGTTTATCTTGTTCATGATAAGTTATGTCAAGAACGGATAAATGAATATTATTTCTGTTAATAGCTTTGGTGTAAACGCAGCTTTAGAAAAAATAAGAAGGTTACAATTGGAAAATATCTTGATAGAATTTGAAACTTGACAATTTTAACAATAATAAGTTCATACAAGTTTCAGTCGTATCTGAAATAGAATAAAATAATGGAACTAGTGATTCTTTTGTTAATTCGGAAAAAATTGCTCAGATAAGACAACATTATTTAGATAATTTAATAACATTATTTGTACCATATATAGATGGGAATATACAAGTAATGTGTATTGTTCTAGAAAAGTAGCCTACATAATTCATAGAACTTTAAATTTACTTACTTGCAAGTTCCTGGCTTCCCCACAGATTTATGAACTCAGGGCAATTACGGATTGTTTCGAGGTCACCTCCATCAAAGGAATCACGATCATTATTTTGGCTCTTATTATTGAAGTTATAAACGTCGAAGTCTGTGGAAAATAAGGGCGATTTTCATATATATAAATTGAAACAGGAGACACAATATAGATTGAAAACACTTGAAAACTTACATTAGAAATGGGGGAAATTTTCGGAGACTGAGTCTCCTTTCTCAACCGAGCAGACTGCAGTTTTGAATCCAACGGTCATGTGACCACAAGGTACGCACGGAGACTCAATTATTGTAGCAGCAGAGACCACAGATTACGCAGTGCAGACAGATGGAGAGAAAAAGGTTACAGATTCAGGGGACATTATGGGGTATTTAGGGGGCGGTTACAAACGGGATATTTAAGATTTGAGTGAGTTATGAATAAGGACAGGTGTAGCTTATGAATTGATAGAAAAGAGGAGATTTAAAATTAGAAATAAAAAAAAACCCGTTTCATTGACAACATATTTTTCATATGGCCTCATGGACATGATACCCTCTCCCACTTCCTCAACTCCAACCACTCTGTCTCCTTCACCTGGAATATTTCTGAATCCTCCATCAACTTCCTAGATGTCAATGTAATCCTTTCCAACTCCAATACCTTATCCACCAATACTTTCACCAAATCCACTCACACTTAATAGTTCCTACACTTTGAGAGTTGCCATCCCTACCACATCAAAAGATCCCTCCCACGTTCCCTCTCAATCCGAGGCCAAAAAAATTGCAGTGATCCCCACCACCTTGACCAGTACCTCAAAAAACTCCACCAATCCCTCCTGAAATGTAACTATCCTGAAAGGTTGTTACAGAAACAAATCTCCTCCAAAACTGGCACTAATCCAACCACAAAAAATTCCCAAATCCCACAAACTCCAAAGCTCTGTACCACCTACTTCCCTGGAATTGAAAACCTCAAACCTGTCCTTGAAGATCTGTTTCATGTCGTCTCCTCCAATCCCTCTACCGAACACACCTTTTCCAGCAACCACCCACCCTCATTTATAAGCAACCTCCCAACCTCAAGAAAATTCTTAGTAAAAACAAATCACTCACCTCTGATGAAATCCCAACTCCATCTGGTACCCTACCTAGCAAACGCCTCCACTGTAAAACCTGTCCTATCACTGATTCTTCCATCTCCTTTAACAGTCCTATCACCAACTTCACCCACCAAATCCATTAATCCAGTAATTGCATCTCCAAAAATTGCATCTACCTCCTTTCCTGCAACTTCTGTCTTGCCTTCTACATAGGTGAAACCACCACTGCCCTAAACCTCCGGATCAACAATCACAGGGCTTCCTTTAAAAATAATACTTCCCTACCCATCCCTACCCATGGCTCTGAGCACAACAAGAGTTTTGATCAATGCTTCAAAGTCAAAGTCCTTACCACCCTCCCTCCCACAGCCCCCACCATAGATGTCAAGACGAAAGAATTGGCTTTTATTTGGGTGCTTGGAGCTGCTTCCAGTCCTGGTCTCAACAGACAGCAATAGTACCATAGCTACCAACTGTTTAATTAAATTGAAATAAATTTCATCATATCATAATAAATTTCACAGCTATCAAATATATGATATATTGAATGTTCAATAAAAATGAAAAATAAATTTCATTCAAGTTCAATTCTACAATTCCTTTCTCCAATTTTAGTCTAATTCTTTTTTGATTTCTAATTTTAAATCTCCTCTTTTCTATCAATTCATAAGCTACACCTTTCCTTATTCATAACTCACTCAAATCTTGCATATCCCGTTTGTAACCGCCCCCTAAATACCTCATAATGTCCCCTGAATATGTACCCTTTTTCTCTCCATCTGTCTGCACCGCGTAATCTGTGGTTTCTGCTGCTACAATTGAGTCTCCGTGCGTACTCTGTGGTCACACGACTGTTGGATTCAAAACTGCAGCACCATTCAAAACTGCAACTTCATCTGTGACTGCAGTCTGCTCGGTTGAGAACAGTGAACTCTATACTAACTGGAATGGATTAGCAACACAAAGAAAGTGAGGCAGCTGGTAAAGATAGGCAACCCGCATTGCTGTGGGATTCGTAATTTTGTAACACATTGGCTCTTATGGAAAAATGCATTGCACAGTTTCAATTTCTATTTTATTTCTATATTGTATGTCTTATTCCATGGAAGCGTCATTTTTCCTCTATTAAGCAGTTCCTTGTTAACTTTTTGAGAGCAAAAATAATGAAATAGGTTGAATATGGATAAAGAAAAGATTTTTTTCATTTGTGACTGCAGTAGTTTTAGTATTGTCACATTTTCACAAGCAAGGGAATGACTTTGGGACAGATTTCAGAAAAGCGTATCATTTATTTATTTTTATTAATTTAACAAGGACAAATATGAACTGTCATGAAGTGATTGGGAATCAGGCTCATAGTCCTTATTATTCCAATCCCGAATTTTGTTTGTACACAGTCCAAAGGAGGGCTGTGTTTAATTGAAACTATTAAACACAGTCTTATGTATATTTTGATAGGATATACTATTGTTTTTTGGCTTATATGATTTATTGTTAAAGGAAAGATTTATGATTTATTGTTCAAGAAAATATCTCAATTTAATAATAGATAGGCCTACTTACAGCAGGCTATGAATGTAGAATTATGTAGGTATGCATTGGTGTAATTTCAAATCATGTAAGAGTGGGAGTTTCAGAAATGAAGCAAATAACGAGGAAACATTTTATTATATTATATAACTATGATAAGAAAACAGTAAAATATGCTACATAATTACCAGAGTAAAATGAACAATTTGAAATTAATTACAATTCAGCTGATAACAATCTCATATTTTTAAAAATAAAAGTAGGTAAATAAAATGAATTATGTGGACTCATGATAATACAATAAAGAAGGATTATTGAATATGTAATGATAGCAAGTGATGGAAGAAGCTGCAAGGACATTGCCAGCAGAATTGCCCAGGCTAAGATTGCCTTCAATAAGAAGAAAAATCTATTCACCTCAAAAAACATAAGTCTCGACGTAAGAAAAAACATGTTGAAAACGTATGTATGGAGTACTGCAACATATGGAAGTGAGGCGTGGACAATGGGGGTGGGAGAGGAAAGAAGATTGGCTGCATTCGAGGCATGGTGCTACAGAAGAATGATGAAGATCAGTTGGAGAGATATGATTACAAATGAGCAAGTTTTTGAAAGAGTGGGAGAGAACCGGAACTTCTTGAAGTGGATCAAGCAAAGAAGAGCACAGCTGATTGGCCACATCATCAGACATGACACTCTACTGACGAGGATAATGGAGGGAATGGTTGAGGGAAGGAATATGAGAGGAAGACCTAGGCTGGAGTATATGAAACAATTGCTACGGGATATGAGATGTGGATCATACTACGAGCTGAAGCGGAAAGCGGACGACAGAAAAGCATGGAGAGCTGCTGCCAACCAGCCCTACGGCTGTTAACCCAAGAGAGAGAATGATAGCAATATACTAGGTATTCTGATCACATTTCAAATCATGTATGTGTGGGAGTTTCAGAAATGATGCAAAGAAATCTATGAAGAAACATTCATATTAATAATTGTATTATAATTATGACCATATGATAAGCAAACAGTAAAATATGCTAAATAATTATTATAATATTGTAAATTGAACAATTATTTATTTGAAACGGAAAGGTTTCAAAAATTAATCACAATTCAGCTGCAATATCAATATCATATTTTTCAAAATAAAAGTAGGTAGGTACCTAAAATAAATTATGTCATCTCATGATGATAACACAGAATTATTACCGTATACTAGGAATATAACCAAATTTGTTGTTTTATTTTTGGTCAAATAAACTGATCAATATAGAAAAAAGTATTGGAAATGAATGTAAAACAAAAAGCTTTCTTCAAATTAATTAATAGACTAAAAATGTTTGACTTACATGTGAAATGGTATTTCATTTCCTTTAACATGCCCATTCTTGCATCCTAATGCAACACAATAGATCACCATTTCTCGGTTGTATTTTTATTCAATTCTACACATTTTATGACAAATACATCACAATATTTAAGAGAAAAGGTTGTGATCTAATACTGATAGCCCTAATACTCATTCAAATCCGTTTTTCAACTTTAAAAATGAAAAATCGTACTCAAGAGTTGCAACAACCTGCTTAAATGTATGAGTACGAGAGAGAAGGGAATCCCACACGGTGAGCCTGTCTCACTCACTCCGCCTTACACACTTTTGGCAGTAGCTTAGCATTGGACTGCCCGGGTACGCGCCACCTTAGTCCTCCGACACACCCAGAACCTGACAGGAGTGGATAGCGACTATCTCATCCATCGACACCGTACGCCAGCGACAGGGAAAGACTGTTTTGAAAGAGTCTCGAATTGGCGTGTGCGTTAGGCGCCAAAACCGGACACTTTTACATCCGTACAGAAACGACAAAGTCAGACACATCAAATCTCTGACACTTCAAAAACAAGACAGTCAGGTTATACTTCTTGGACGGACTGTACTACGCAGAGCTGACTGGTTTTCAAACAATGGTATTGTTCTGATGAATTCCCACATGTAGGCTATTCTTAACAAGGCCATTGACAATTTATTTCTGAAACCTATCACTCTTTTCTATCCCTCTTCGTAGTAATATCAGTCGATGACTGATCTTGTAACTGTATAATTCCTATCTATCAGTCCTATATATATTTTATAAGTCCTATATATCATTCCTATTTTGTGCAGTTGTCTCTCTTTTCTGCAGTTATTTGGAGCTTAAATAATAGAACTATTAGTAAATTTCTTGACTCAAAACAAAAATAACTTCACTTAATAGGTCAATTGTCAAGATTAGTGAGTACACTGAAACTTCTCTATAATTCGTAGTTTTGTCATCAAAAACACTGTAATTAGTATTCCCATAAAGATAAATACACTAATATGCCATAATAACTGATAACTCCAGTAATGAGTTCATCGAAAATTATGCTACAGTAACTAATAACTCCAGTGATGAGGAGACCGAAAATCACATCAACTGATGAAGTGAATTGGAAAAAAGGGTGTTGTGATTTATCATTAGTAAGCTGGAATATTAATTGCATGCAATTACCACAATTTACCCATTTATTCATAACAGCTAATGCTGATTGTTAATTATTTACCCATACGGAGTGAACTTTAAAGTTCTATGGGTTCACATATAATAATATAACTAGAGACACCCTTGGTTGAAGAACTCGCTCTTGAACAGTTGTATTGATCTCTGAAATCTTTTACAAGTATGTCAAATTAATATTTAACAATATTTTCTAATATTCATTCATAGAGGCTATATTATGAATTAATTATGGGCAAAGATGGGATCAGTATCAATGATATAATTTTCTCGTATTTTGTTTTATCAGCCTCGATATTGCAGAGCTTGATATATAATTCGTCACCCTCCAAAATTCGTATTAAATGCTTGGTCCCGTAAGCTACAAATTATATATAGGTTCTACTGTGTTGAATGTAGTCTAGGCCTAATGGAGGGTTAATTACTCGAACATTGAGAATTTTGAATATAATAAAATTATTCAGTATTGTTTTTCATTTTGAATGTCATTTTCAATACTGGAAGATATACAGTTATCATTTCCCAAAATAGCGGGAAAATGTTATTTTTTCATGATAATATTTTGATGATTGATTCTTCTACGTTTTAATGACGGGATTTGCTTTTGTCTGTATATGTATGTTGGCATGTTTGTAAATTAGCTTTTGATGATTACAGCTTGGCAATGCTCTCGGTTTTATTTATAACAGGTAATATTGTCATCGTCAATACACGCCAATCAGTCATTGGATGTTTTTCCGATGTCCGAAGGGCTAATTGAAGTGACATATTGACAATGAGATCTGTTTATAAATGCTGTACGAGGTCTACTGTCCACAGAACTACTAGCTACAAGTATTCAACTGCAGAAGTCGGAAATAGACATTTCATTTTACTCATGGAAGACACCCACCCTTATCTATCTACTTCACGTCTATGAAGATAACAATATCAAAGAAACAGAGTTGAAAGTACAAAGACATAGAGATGGAAATTTAGAAGTGAATGAATTGCTATAATTCAATTACTCAGGTATATTAAAACTGACTACTTTAGCATTTACCTGATTAATATTACCGCAATCATTATGTTTTAAATTCAAATTTGCGTTGCGTTGCTGTCACTCGGCTGCTCTCTGCACCATTTTCTCGAATCATGCAATAACTTCAAAAAAATGACGTCAACAAACTTGGTGACTGAACACCAACTGACACCAACTGACTCTCGTTTTCAACTGACAATGGCAAACTCTTTCGATCAGCTGTTTTCAACTGACGATGAAAAACTCTCTTGATCAACTGTTTTTAACTGACGACGGAAAACTCTCCCAGTCAGCTGCTACTCGGTTGATGAATATTATTACCGTACCTAATCATTTTTAAGTTCCCTCAGTGAGTTATCCTAAACATGAGTCCTAATCCAAATGATGATTCTCGTATCACAAACTCTATATTTCAAACTTAATCAAAATCGTTAGAGCCGTTTTCGATTTCCATCAGACATACAAACAAACTAACAAACAGAAATTGAATACGATGATAAATACGTCTATAGTAACATCCATATGGGAACGTCTGTTATAGTAGACTGCACAAAGCTAATCCGATGTTAGTTGGAAGAGCTGAGTACCTCCTCACCCCTTACCATAAACTTTGCCAATTCTTCAGGTGTACTGTATTATGAAAATATCAATATCAATTGTTACTTATAATCAGCTGCCTAGGGGGCCTAGGCCCCCCTCAAGGATCATATAAATAATGAAAATGCGGGTCTATCTACACGAATCCTCAGAGTCTCATAATGATTTAATACTTTTCTTTATCAGCAGTAGTATAATTCCTTCTACAGTATCAACAATGTAGCAAAATTGCCTTGAAAGTATGGTTAGAGAGTAATAAAGAATATACTTTTCTCTGTGGTATAGTTTGAATACAGAATGGGTACACTTATTGATCAGAGCACAATAAGTGAGTTATTGAATAAATTTCAATGTGAGAATTAACAAGTTGCAAGATGTCACAGTGAAAACAAAAGAAAGGGCACAATCAGACAATCAAAAATGTATGTAAAGGGTTGTTGAGAATTAAGGAAACAGCTTGATGTATCTTCAGCTTTCTAACTGGAAGTTATTTTCCAATTAGAATATGATCCACAATGAAATTGTTGAAATTGTCATTGTAAAAGAAAAATTTATCTTTTTCCATGATTTTTAAGAAATCTGTTTCAGTGTATTCCTACTCTAGGGCCTCTCTGTAGACCCATATTTCTAATAAATATTCCATGATTGAATTAAATAACTAATAATGTATATGTTTGTATTGATACTTCAACCACATTTGTATAAAATTGAAAAAATGAAGCATATAATAACATCTTCTAATGTAACATTTATGGGGAAAAACCCAGGTCCCTCTATCCTTTGGGGGTATATTCCTCCCCCCCCCCAATACCCCTTGGTTTTTACCCCCCCCCCTTTAGCAGTTTGGTGAAATGGCACCACTGAAGTTGAATGAAATCAACTTGGTAATTGTATGGCAAGATTACGATACATATGAGCTCTACTTAGAAATGGATTGTGAAACAAGATAATTGTACTGGAATGTAATAAACTGTGATATTTTCATGATTATATAAAAGCAATTTAGCCATTCATTTCAATCATTGAGAGAAAAACCAATAAGATGCTCATATCATCTTCTCAAATCTTAATACATTAACAATACACTACCGGTAATTCACGTGTAAATAATACTGATGTGGTCGATTTCAATGAACATTAAATGAAATGTTTGTTTTCTTCTAAATGTCTATACTTGAGCATTCTGTTAATTTCGAACAGAGATCACTTTTACGGAGTTTTCTCAGATGATGCAGCAATCACTGAGGAATATCCAAAACATAACTCAATAATCCAGGAGAGAGTCATCTAAAATTAAAACTATTAGTGCAATATTGCTAAATTATTAGTGTTTTTCAATAAATTATTAATCCTATAAATGTCTCTTAATTAAATGATAAGTTATGGAGTTCCAAATATTATAATATTTTTCGCATTCCCATTTTTCTTTTTTTTATATTTGAATCGCTTCATTTGGGTCACTCGTTGTTTAGTCGAATATAGTATTTAATAGTATTATTCAGGTTTATCTATCACATAAATCTCTCTCAGCAGCTACTATAAACGCTTAAAATAGGTTGCTAGGGAACGATAATGATAAGAATATGTGATGAATAATCTATCCTGTTCTAGGCGAGCAATATTTCTGTATCACAGATATCCAAAAACTTCAACACTAAAATGTGAATATCTTTGAAACGGTTTGATATATTTATGAGCGATTTCCACCATTCATTGCCTCTTGAAATTCTTTATTATTTGAATCTTGTATTAAAACCTTCCCATAGAAAAGTTTTGATTCAATGTGGCGGAACGAAGATGGCACACCAAAATTATTTTGAAGCTACCTACAGAATTTTTTTCCAATTTGAATAAGAATCCCAGTGGAGCCCACTTTTATATTATCTTTGGAAAAGGAACATTAAGCTGTTTTCCTATTAATATTACGCTGTAGGCCTACGTGAATCCATGGGGCTTCATAGGTTTCTCCGTATGAGTAAATGATTCAGAATCAGAATTCAAATTTTGTTAATCAATAATACCAACGACATAGCAACTGCCATCACAATTTGTATCATCAATATTACGCGTATGCTACTGAAGGATAATAGTCAGGCAGACACACAGGAGCAAGTTATTTTATCTCATGCAGTACTTTCAATGTTACTTTTATATCCTGAAAAAGGACGAAGAAGTGAGTAAAATATTTTGTTGTTCAACGAACTTGACCTGTGAAAAGGTTCGAAGAGTTCGTGTTCAAAATTTGAAGCTGATCGATCAACTCTTTCTAAAGTTATTTGTAGTGCATTCAAACAAACAAGCAAACCCACAGACTGGCAACAACTTTGAACTTTAGTAAAGAGTAAGAACTTGCTAACGCTCGTTCAACAAATATTATTGAGAGAACAACTGGCGGTATTATCAAGTTGGGAGCACATAACTTGAAGGAGTCAAACTATTTCAGTGTAGGGGATTGTGTATTTCACAAGAGAGTGTGGTTCTGAGGGATATAGGCCTATAGTGAGAAAGTGAAGAAGTGAGGATTTAATTGAATTGCAGTTTTAGTTTTTTTTTGCACGGCCGGCCCTCTCTCACATTCAACCATCAACCCTCCAGTACGATGCTACATCAACTATATTATACAATCCTACTCGGTGGAATGGGGGAATTCACAATATTACAAGCAAGAGTTGATAGTAATGAATATTATTGACACAAAGAAATTTACAAATCTAGGCATGGGAAAGTCGAATTCAAGATAGGTTGTGGATAATTATGTCTGAAGCATTGTATGAAATAATAACAAAACCCTGAGGGGTTTTGAAGAAAGGAGAGCATTAGCACACAACCGAGTAAGAGAGAGAGAGAGAGAGTGAGAGCGAGTGAGTGTGTGTGTGTGTTAGACAGAGAGAGAGTGTGAGAGAAAGGCACAGGAGTGATAGAGAGAGGGTGATGGAGGAGGAGAGAGAGAATGAGAGAGGAAGCAATAGAACTAAATAAGGTTGAGATAATAGACAATGTCACGCATGAGTATTGTCCAATGGTGGTCACACACACACTTCTACAGTCACACTAAGTTCTAAAAAGAATATTTCAAAGAAAGTACAGTCTGTGCCAAAATTGAAACCAGTTTACTTCCAAGCTATTTTGCCAGCTTAATAGACACAAGCGTCAAAAGCTGATAGCGACAACTAGAGACTGTTTTCCAGGTAGAGAAATTAGTCACGGACTCGCCCCGCCAAAACAAGACACTTCTTTTTCAGCACAAGAACGACAAATGTAGCCACCGCCAAAACAAGACTGATTTTCAGTGCTAGGATGGATGTGTCTGACTTTGACGGTGGTGTATCCTGACATCGCCCCGGACTGCCCGTTCCAGTTAGTATAGAGTTCACTGGTTGAGAAAGGAGCAGGGCCGCCCCGAGGTTAATAGGCGCCCGGGGCACGATTTTGATATGCGCCCCCCCAAGTATAGGGCGGTAAGTTAGTATTTAAAAGTAAAGCCACATTGCCCTTCCAATAGGAGAAATTCCATCCTTTCCTTGATAATCATGCTTGATAATCAACCAGTCAATATATACATAAAAAAGGTGTGCTTGCAATTTATATTGTAGTTATGATTTTTTAATACATCATTTGGATACATGAGAGAAGTCCAGAACAAATTTCTTCATGCAAAATTTCCTTGTGCCCAAAAACCTCGCATTTTCAGTTCATTTTTCAGCTATTTCTGCATTATCCAGTAATTGGACAGATGGTTGAAGCCGAAAATTAGGTATTTTTCACAATACAAGGAGCATTGTTGTCAGTTGTAGCTGGAAATCTAGATGAGATAGAGCGCTCTACCTGATCTTAGATTGTAGGCACAAAAATACGCTTAGAGGGACTATGAATTATACATCTAATAAATGGTAACAATCGGAAGATATCGGAAGATTGATCAAAAACTAAAAATCATCAGAATTGATTTTTCTTAAAATTTTACTCATCTCTGGAAAATCATAACTCAGTACTTATTGAAGATAGAGAGTTACTAATGATCTCATTTCATTCAGAATTTTATAATCTGAAACAAAGGCTATAGGGCAAATTTCTCCGTCCGATTAGTTACTTGATTTGGCAGAAATAGCTGAAAACTGGAAAATGAACTGAAAATACGAGGTTTTTGGGCCACTCTGTATCCAGCACAAGGAAATTTTGCATGAAGAAATTTTTTCTCTCTTAATGACCTCTCTCATGTATCCAAATAATATATTAAAGAATCAGAACTACAATATAAATTGCAAGCACCAATGTAAATAGTGGCTGGACTATATCTCCCTTCTTGAAAAGAGATTTGACTGTAGCCACTTTCCAAACATCTGGGATGCTCAATTGTCTCCAGCACACATTTATCAAATTGACGAAGCGAAGTTTGAAGAAGAGTCCCCCATGCTTGAACAGCTCCATATTCAAACCATCCGGCCCAGCTTGTCTTATCTTATACTCTTTTCTAACCTTGTATTCTGCAGGCTAAAACCTATTTAATTTTAAATTTCCATTGATATTCCTGAATTGAAATTTAGTAACCTAATTTTGTAGGCCTAACCAGCGACCAATGAAGACTTGCAGGTTACAGGGGAAGTGGACGAGCACAGGCTCACTCAATGATTGAAAAAATTTACGCCTATGCTATGTGTAAAGTGACTGTATTTACCAAAGTTCAGTCAGTGAACGTCCAGTTTCTATTGTTTATGCAACAATTTACACTACACATATAAGTAATGAGTTATACATAGAAATGGATTGATAAGAAAATGGTTCAAGACTTTCAAGGTGAAGGTGAAATAAAGGTAGGCCTACTTGAACTGATAATGTCGGGGCAGTTGTAGCCTAATCATTATACGACCGCGGCGCCCTCCTAGCCGCGGCGCCTGGGGCGACCGCCCCGGTCGCCCTACCCTTTAAGCGGCCCTGGAAAGGAGACTCAGTCTCGAAAATTTCCCCCATTTCTAATGTAAGTTTTTAAGTGTTTCCAATCTATTTATATCGTGTCTCCTGTTTTAATTTATATTACAAACTTTAAAGTGTCTTCTGTTATGTGCTAAATATATATATATATATATATTATATATATATATATATATATATAGAAGATAAAATTATATCAATAGTCAATGAATATAAATAAAATTAAATAGGAACAATTTTTTTTTTAAATCACCATTTACTTCTTTTTACAAAAGAATAAACTTTCAAAAATTATATCAATATCCACTGAATATAAATTATTATAATATCACATTTTTTCTCGATTAAAATCAAATCTTCAATTCGAGATCTATAAAACTTGATAGTAAATATCAGAGTAATCGATATGCGGACATCTTTTAACTGAGAATTTATCGTAAATAATTGTGTTGCACATTCCATGGTATCACCGAAACAGAGTTAACAGAATTAACAGATCATTATAAATATAGAGGATATATAAATTTAAAATAACAGTCTCGAAATAAAGTTTTATTGAGAACAAATGTAAAATGTAAATTCTAAACTTGTAATTTATAATTTTTTGGAATTTAATATCGGTGACGTGTTCATAAAGTCGTCACTGGTTTGAGGTGTGGCTTTGCTCTGTACTTGGTAGCTCTTCTCTAAAAGATGGTGGCTGGCTATGGAAAAGTGTTTTGTGCTCTCTGAATATTTTTCTGTTCAATTGAAATTTATAATGTTTTAAATTGAGTTTTGAACAGTTTTATGTATAATTTGTTTTGTGTTTCTAAAAGCCTATAGCCATTGTTTTTCAACTATATAAATCGATAAGTATTTAGCTTGTGATGATGCTAGATGTTTAAGTGTGTAAGGTATTGTTTTGTGGATTTGTGTTGTATATTGCCAAAATTCTTATGAAGATTATAAGTTGATTTGCTCTGAAAACTGGATTTCTCATTCATAAGAAATAGATCCATTCATAATTTATCAAGAATCTACCATTTTGGAGCCGATAACTTCCTTTAGGTTAATAGGTGAGAAATACTATCCAACCTATTTAGGAGAAATTGGTAGCACAGCAAAATAAAATTGAATAGGAACCCTTTTCTTGAAATCACCGTTTACCTCTTTTCACAAAACAATAAACTTTTTAAAATCATAAACAAATTTTGTAACTATGCATTTTGGGAAGTTTCATATACATCCCATCCTTAGTGGATGAGATGCATATTAGTGCAAATGCATATATATAGTGAGGTCTACGTTATAATGGCAGCGGAGAAAGATAGCAGAACAACGTTGCCGATCCACTGTCTTGCCAATGCCTTCTATAATAATAATAATAAAGCTTTATTGACATTCTAAATAGAACAAAAGCCTCTCATATGAGGTAATGATATTTTGTGCTGGCAGCTTGACAGTAACTTCAATAACTATTTACAAATTTACAATTTCTTGATGATTCTCTCCCATCTCATTCTGTCCCTGGCTATTGTCGGCCACATATCTCCAACTCTTTGGGTGAGCTCGTCTCTCCATCGGCATGCTGGACGTCCTTTCCCTCTGGCCCGATCTCGTGGTATCCACTCAGTGCATATTTTCGCCCATCGCTCTGCTGTCATCCTTGCCACATGGCCGGCCCATCTCCATTTTATCAGGTGAGCTTCTTTTTGTAGGTATTTCACCTTCACCTGCTTCAGTAAGTCTGTGTTTCGTCTTCTATGATGCAGTCGCAGTCCCAAAATACTCCTTATCATCTTCGTCTGCGTTGTCTCCAATCTCTTGTCTGATTGAGCCGTCAGGGACCAAGTCTGAGCACCATATAATATAGCTGGATAAACACATTTCAGAAGCAATTTGGCTTTCAATTCATTCGAAAAGTCGCCCTTGAATATCTTCTTCAGTGCCCAATATTTTTTCCAACCCTTGTTTATCCTCAAACTCACGTCCTTTCCCGTTCGGTTCTCAAAAGAAAGCAGTTGGCCCAAGTACTCATACTCATTGACATATTCTATTCTACCACCTGTAACATCAATTCTTTCCATGTCTGAATTCGTCATTACTCTTGTTTTGCCTGCATTCAGACACAGACCAATTTTCTTGCTGGCTTCTATAAGTTCAACAAACATTTCTTTCATCTCTTCCGCACTTTTTGCCACTAACATCACATCATCTGCAAATCTTAAGTTGGTTAGTTGATAGCCATTTATGCACAAGCCTTTGCTCTCCCAACTTAAACGGCGAAAAGCATAGTCCAAGCAGCAATTGAAGATGATTGGTGACAATGGACATCCTTGCTTGAGTCCTTTCCTCACTCTAATACTCCGTCCTCTTCGCTCCAACTCGATGTACATTTCATTATCCTCATACAAGCTTTTCAATACTTCAATGTTTTCCACTTCAACACCCGACTCCTCAAGTGCATTCCAAATTTCGCAGTGCTTAAGGCTATCGAATGCTTTGTGGAAATCTACAAATCCTATGTACAAAGGCATCTTATACTCAATGCTCTTCTCAATTATTTGGTTCGCAGCTTGTAATTGATCCGCTGTAGAGTAACCTGATCTAAATCCGGCCTGTTCTGAGGGGTGGTTTTCGTAGATCTTGTTGATTATTCTGTTCTTGATTATGCTGGCGAATATCTTGTACAGAGCCGAGGTTAGAGTGATTGGCCTATAATTTTTAATATCCGAGCGAGATCCTTTTTTGAATAGAATTATTACTTTGCTTCTTTTCCAGGCTGAGGGCACTTGTTTCTCTTTCAGTATTTTATTGAAAAGTAATTTTATAGTGCTCATTAACACATCCAACCCGGAGATTATCACTTCGTTTGTAATGTCATCATCTCCAGGCGCCTTGTTCTTTTTCAGTTGCTTGATGGCTTGTTTTATTTCCTGCTCCAATATATCTGGCACTCGAAGTTCTGGCTCCTCTTCTCTAGTGTTCCTTCTTTCTGTCTGATGATCCATTCCATATCCTTCTTCATAGAGCTTCTCATAGAACAATGTAACTTGTTCTAATATCCTCCCTCTTTCCGTTGTTGATGTTCCATCTTCTGTGTCCAACTTTGGTATCCATCTCTTCTTAACACTGCTTATTAGTTTATGGATGCTTTTTGTAGACTCTGAAGTGGCCATTATTGTTCTAATTACCTTCTCCTCGTAATTCTTCATTTCCTTCCTTATTCTTTTCCGAGCTTCTTTTCTGAGATCTTGATGTTTCCTCTTTTCTTCTTCTGATTTGTTCAAAATTCTATTCAATCTTTCTCGCTCTTCGATCAGCTGCTTTGTCTCTTCAGATAATTTATTGCTCCTTCTTGCAGCATGCTGACGAACTCTGTTTAGACTTCTTGCTGCTTCCGAAATTGAATTTACTATTCCTTCATATATTTCCTCAACTGAACAGTTCTCTGAGAGGTCTCTGTTACTCATCTCTCTCGTCAGATTCCTGACAAACTCTTGCTCATTCAAATCGGTTGTTCTTATTTGCTTTTTCTTAATAAAATATCTCCTCTTTGGCATTATTAATTTTCCCATCAATAATCTATGGTCAGTATCGAAGTCAAGCCTTTTTTGCACCTCTAGCTTTTTTATCAAATTATTAGATTTTTCTACTATAAAGAAATCTATTTCATGTACAGTATCTAGTGGAGACTTCCATGTTCATTTGTCCGCTAACTGACCTTCAAAGAACGTGTTCATTATCTTTAGATTATTGCAGAGTGCGAAATCTAACAGTTTTTCTCCCCTCTCGTTTCTAACTCCAACTCCGTAGATTCCGTTTGTTCTGTTCTCTCCAAGCCTGCTTTTTCCTATTCTTGCATTAAAGTCTCCAAATATAATTACTTTCTCTCCAGGTGTTTTTGAGCTCAAAAGATTATCCAACATGTCGTAGAACAGATCGACTTCCTCTTCTGCGCTGTCCGAAGTTGGAGCATGAACTTGAATCACAAATAGTTTGATGTTACCTATCGTTAGCCTCAGGATCGCCATTCTGTCGGATATCCCTATAAACTGCGTTATATTATTTTTGATATTCTTGTTAACAAAGAATCCCGTACCTCTATGTCCCTATGTGCCTTCTATAGACGGTAGCATATTTAAACTAGGAAGAATAATGATTATCAATGAAATTCCAGATTTAATGTTGTCAACCACCCCAAAGATCTCTGCTACTGCAAATATTGACACCAGGTAGAAGAGTGAAATCTTTGGGGCGGTGAAGGCATTCAGTTCGGATTTTCATTTAATAACACTAATATTATATGATTATATAAATTAGCATCCGAAAGAATGCAATCTCTCATTTACCGTATTTCAAAAAAAGATGGTTTTTATTAAATAAAATAATTTGACACAATATCACGTTAAAAAGAATTCTATAATCCTATTTTGTATGTGATCTGCTGAAAAAACTTTTTACTGGTGATATTTTTCAATGTTTTTCTATTTGTATGTAAGCCTGTCGCACAGCCTTAAAACACACTGGACTGTAGTTATTCAGCTACCTACATTTGGTCTGTTGTATAAATTAGAATTCGAACCGTTTTGGGCTTATAAGCCTGTGGTACTTTTCTGTAAGTTGTGTAATTCTCATTCATTCAATAAATAAATGAATAAACCACACTAGACTTTTACACAGTACAAGTATGGAATCCTACACATACCCTAAAGAGTATTTGAAAATAATGAGAAAATATTGATAACAAATAATGGAAATATGTATTGTGACTTACCAAACTTAGCATCAGTTTTTCTTTGTGTATCCTCGTTTATTTGTCTTAGATTCGTACAAAATCTACAGGTGCATCGTCTACCAGGTCGTCCATTTCCTCCTGGGTCTCTACCTTCTGAGATCTGAATGATCTGAAAATGATGTTGTGTCTATGAAGTCTTGTTCATGATGATCATGATGATGATGAAAATGATAGGCCTATGCATGGGTGCCGACCTGCCAAAACATTTGGGCTCATTGGTGGGGTCTGGGGAAGGGGTATTCCATCTCCCCCCCCTAAAATTTTGAGGGTTACACACCCGGAAAATGTTCAAAGTTTTAATATGCCTAGAAACATTTTTAGGCATGATTTGATCATAAACAAAAACTAGCTTTTAGAGGCAGTTTGATTTAGTGAGATGATTTCAAATTGGTTCTCTAAATATGTTTTTGTGGGTTAAGAATCATCTACTGTCACTCAAACCGATTTTTTTTTATGAAATCAGGCTTTTTCACAGATCACAGTGTATTGGTGAACCAGGGAAGAGAATCTCAAAACACAATACAATTTGTTTGTATGCTGAGGAGCAATAATTTTTGACCAAAATTAAGCAGTTTTGGGCGAATGCCTGTTGTTTTTACCTGCATTGTATCTATCGTCTAAGAATGAATGAATAAAATAAAATTAAAACTTGAAGTTCAAATTCATTCCACGCTCATAAATACATGTAAGTTACAGAAAATCAAGATAGAGTCTAGTTAAAATACAATAATTTAACCAGAATCCAACAGTATATTTATGTATGGGTTCTATTCAAGCCTTATTATGATCACCTCGACACATATTATTACATTGGGTATCATAATTAGGACTAAGTTTAGTATTAGCAACTTTTGCATGAATATTATAATAATTATGTATATGTTTTGTCAATAAACTCCTCTGGTTGCAATTCATTGGCAATCGGAGAAATTATTATTATTATCTGAATTATGATAGAATACACATCTTAGAAAAAAGTTACAAATTTCTTATGAGTTAACCTAAAACTTATTACTATAGTGAGGTCCACGTTATAATGGCAGTGCTTGACAAGCAATGGTTTTGCTATCCTTGTCTCCACTGCCATTATAACGTGGACCTCACTATAGTAAATTCCTGGTAGATAAGTCCTATGTTGAAACATGAAGGAAAATTTTAGTGAAAGTGTAGCAGATTTCTCATGCGTGAACCTAACTTACTATAGGTAGTAACTTTTTATAACTAGGTACTGGCTTAAATAGTTACTTACCACAGGAATAATCAGCAGTAAAGCCAATAAGAATGTTTTGCAACTCCAATTGTATCCCTCCATGGTCGAATGAATACTTGATAGTATCAAAACGCTGATAATAAAACAGTACAATCAAATAAATTTGGAGAACAGTAATAATCTAATGGAAATATAGAAGCATAAAACTGAATCAATAGACGCTGCAAATAATAATAGTAAATAGACAAACAGTAGGTCTATGAATAGCATGTATAGGGTTTTCTAGAATAAATATATTTCAAAAATTGTCAAAAAACATGAAGTTGAAGATACCAACCAATTAGGGTATTTATTGGAAAAAACGAAAATTAATATGCCTACTAAAGTACCTACTCCCGAGTTGATAAACTCACAATATTCTCTTCTCCAACAAAACTCATGCGAAATAGGTACCAGTAAATGAATAAATGAAAAAAAAAAACATTCTATTTAGAAAATGTAGAATATTTTTCAACTTCAACAAGTAGGCTGTGTAGCGCAATATCAATACAGAAAGCAATAAAATATTCATCATTCAATTTATTAAATAAATGTTATTAAATTTGTAGCAAAAAAAAGAAACATTCAATTTACAAAATTTAGAATATTTTTCAATTTTCAATAAGAAGGTCATGTAGCGTGTAATATCAATAGAGATAGCATATAATTCTAATAATTTTCTTCTTCAGAATTTCAAAAGAATTCTTTTCTAAGACATTGAGTGTTTTATCCTTCTAAGGTAAATAATGAAAATAAATGAAAAAAAAAACAGTTTGTTGAAATTGAGAAATTTTTGAAAGTGAAGTGCTTGTATATTTTAGATATGTTATAAGATTTGAAAGAGTAGGTACCAACAGTTTTAAGCTGAGCCTGTTGCTCTATCCCAGTCTTTATAAATATAGTCTATTAAAAGTCTATTTATATTAATAGTCTATGAAAATATTATATTACAATTGACTGAACGCATAGTGAGGTCTATGTTTCAACTTGGATTTTCTTTCATATGTCTGTATGTATGTATGTATGTATGTAAGGCCAAACACGTTGATAGAATCCTATGAGATTTGGCAGGTATATTCCTTTTTTAACTGCGCGCCGATTTACAAACAATAAGGTGTTTTGAAATTTCGCATTTTAAGGATAATATATGGAAAGAAAAGGAATTCCTTCATACTCTGATATCACTATAAATATAATTATCATCTACTTTGAAGATAGGATCAATCAGACTATAGAATTATTATTAATAATCAATTAGCTGACAAGTGGATTATTCGTTTCATGCATTACACAGATGTCTGGAGAAGCCGGTGAACAGGTGACGCCAGATACTTGTGGATGAGAAAACTGCGTGAGGTCTTCTGTTCACAGAACTACTAGTAGCTAATATCCCAGTTTATATGAATAGCTATATAATCTTTCAATTGTATTGTATTATTGAATGGAATTCTATAAAAGTTTATATGGATAGCCCAGTTTTTATGGATAGTCATAAATTTTTCAAATGTGTTATTGAATGAAATTCTATGAAAGTTACAATTAAATAATATAGAGGACTAGTTTTATCAATATTTTACATGTATTTGGTCATAGTCTACATTGATGAATTTTTAATTGAAATTGAAAATTGAAAAATCCAAGAATACAAGTTTGAAACTTTACTTAATTACTGGAAACATGGTTTCAACATATTGATACAATTTTCAAGTGAGTAAATCCCAACTGAGAGGAACAAGTCCTGAGTAATAAATTCAAGTTTTAAAAATGGTACTTTTTCAATCAGTCATTTTATTTAGTAAAATGCATTACAAAATTGGACCCGCTAAACCTAAAATATTTCACAGCAGGTGCCTACAAATGATAAAACACAAAAATATAATGGATTATGCTAACTTTAACAATAAACTAAGGAGAGAAAATTTTTTCATGTAATGGGAGTTTTTGGGAATTCAATTTTCAGTTTAATACAAGTGTAACCCTCACCAAAATAGTTGATGAATTTGGAAAAATTACTGGAATTCAAATTAATAACAAGAATGAATAACAAGTTTTTGTAGTATCATAAATAATGAATATTAATTGAAAAAACAGGAGATTCGGGAAGTTTAAAATTCTACATTTGTAGTCCACTCACCCCGAATTCGTTGCCCTCTACTGGAGAGTATTTTCAGAAGAAAATCAGAACTTTACTCTGAAACTTGGGAGATTCTTCCACAAACTGCACACAGTATGAAGCTCAATTGCAGAATATTGAACAAGTTGGTAGATCGAGTAGATACACATCAGCATTATTGATTATTCAAATCAAATAAGTTTCATTCAATGTCACGTAATTGAACAAAATTAACACATTATTTTCTGATGAATACGAGTGTACAAAGCGAACAATATATTTGAAGCATTAGCTTACCGTTAAATTCTGTTTTATAATTTTATTTTCAGCGTTTGCGATTTTTCGAAGGTGGATGGAATGCCAAATATTTTATATAAATAGAATAAAATTCATTATATTCTATCTACCTTGGCTTTTCCTGGAAAATACTAGAATATAGGTACTAATAATAGAAGTAGGAAATACCTTATATTTCATCTCCCTTGGCTTTTCCTAAAAAAATATATAATTAGTGTAATAATATAGGCCTACTGATCATCGCATGGCATGCTCTCGTTATGTTGTTGCTAAATCCTTGTCGTTCTTCAGTATTGATCAAAACAATACACAATGTATTGCTTATCTGAAAATCACTTATATGGTAGGCCTACATTATAATTGATTTAGCTGTACTAACATGTTAGAGTAATTGACACTCAACGATACAAATGAATCCTCCAAACTTGTAAAGTACAAAATAAGTGTGGAGAAGAATATGTGTAGAAATTAAAAAAAAAAATCCATGATATTATTTACAAATCCCCATTCATATAAAAACAAATTGAAATAACTTATTGTCATTACAAAACAGATTGGTACGTTATAATAACAACGTCAAATTTCAAGGTTTTCAGATGCATACTCCCATTAAATATCATTCAAATGATTGTCAGAGGCGGCTAAATGATTGTCCTTTTAGCAGTTTTCCACAAACGGATGTTGTGGGATATTTAGGTTTAATGGTTGATTAATTAATGAGATTTGTTGTTTTGAAGCTCATTTTTAAGCAGCACATCCTATCTCTTAAAAACTATTTATACCTACATTTTTATGCGCAAATTCTATTTTTTCAGGTCTGTGTGTGTCTGTATTGAGTGTCATTGTGCGAATTTATTTTCCATCAATTTTGTGCACTGTGGTTAGTGGTTAAGTGGACATTATCGTCCAAACTTTGCCACTTCAACATGAATAAAAAAGTCATTAATAGATAAAAGTCACTCCAGACTAAACTATTCTATTACTTGCTGGGGTAGTACTTATCATACTCATGTGAAACCGTTATCTGGATTAGAAGTTTAAAAGGGACAGAAGTCTCTTGTAAAAATAATGATGAAAATTGAGAAGCTCTTGCTTCTCATTTTTGTTGATTTTTGGAAACTCTCTCCTCCCGACAGTATCTAACACTTGAAGACTGACACCTGACACCATCACAATCTTTTCTAGTACAAATATATATAATATTATATTATATGATAGAGACGTTAATTTTATGTCAACATGGGATCACACAAACAAGGTACCTCCATGCCATATTTGCTACGTTTTTTCAGTCATTTTCTCTTTGAAGTGGAACACAATTTATTTTATGACACTATATTGTCCCACTATTCCATGTTTTTCATATATTTTATTCATGAGGTCTATAAGGACACAAATCAATTTTATACTACAATAATAAATAATAATCTTCGAATCTGCAATTCATTGCTCTTCAAATTCTATTAAATTCAAAAAGTTCTTTATCCCTCATAAAAACAAAACAATATGATTCACAGTCTGTCAGTTCTACATAGGCTACCTCTAAAGCTGCTATACACCAAAGATATTAAAAAAAATGTTTATTTCTCCATCCTTATAGATTCTATTAGATTGAACATAACTTATCATACACATGATGTGCATTTATGTGTTTGTCAAGCTCCGTTCAATCTAATAGAATCTACCTATATGAGGACGGAAAAATAAACATACTGTTAATAAGTTTGGTCTATATACGCAGCTTTACAAGAAACTCTTACATAAGATAATATTTTTGAATAATAAAAAACTCAAGCAAATAACAGTTAATTGGGAAAAAATCAAATAAAAATAATCCTCGAAGAATCTTAATCCTAGTTATAATTTTATTCCGCTTTTGAGAAATGGGGATCTTTGTAAATAATTTTGTATTGGTTCTTCAAATCTGTAAGTCATGGCTCTTGAATTCCACTTTTCCGCTTTGGAGGAATTGGGATTTTTGAAAATAGTTTCCGATAATAATTCTAGTAATCTTTGGAAATGTTAGTCTCCCTGCATCATAATATGGATCATACCTTCTAAATAATAGTCTACCTACTTCATCAAAACAAGTGGCATAATAGAAACATGACTCATCTACTGACTCATCATTATATGATTCATTAGCATTGGTAAAACATTTATTTTGAGGTTTTTGTGACCTTGAAGACACCTGCATTGTAAAACGTTCAACAGTTCATGTTCTATTGGAATAAAAATGAACATTATAGCCTACATGAACTATACACTTGAAAACTTTTTTCTGAAAATTTTTTCGTAACTTTGGTAGACTTTAATAGAATTTTGTAAGAGTTTGCATTGAATTCCATTGATTAGCTCGCTTGAGATTCAATTTCGTGAAATACCTCTTGGAGGGTCAAGTGTAGGAGAGGGCCGACTGCGCCCTAACTTCGCCCTCCCAGGTATAAAAAAAGGCAGTCCTTCTATTCTATTCTATATTTGGAAATGTCCATCAGCTTCCAATATCTAGGTTATTCAAGTTATTATTCAAAACTGGAATACATTTTTTTAAACTGCTGCTTTTCTGGTGAAAAACTTTGAAAATTTCTTCTGTTCAAAAACAAACAAAACTTTGAAGGGTTTCATCATAATTATTTTATTATCTTTCATCATAATGAATTGAATTTGATTAATTTAAACCTTTGTTCTATCATTAGCCTAAAACCACCTTTGAATGAAACAAACCATTCAGGATCTCCTCTTATCCGGAATATAATAAAGAGAAGACTTGGCTTATACACGTACGGGACAGGAAATTCACGAATTCCGCTTCATCAAGTCTGAACTACTGGACTGATTAACTTGAAATTTTGCATAGGCTATAGATTCTCAATATGGTTATATTTTAAATCTTCATCTAGATTCCATTAGGTCAATTTGTTGACCTAGGTGAAGTTGTCAGTTTTACAAGTCCATTAATTGGAGCCTTGCGGAGCACGGGTTACCTACTATAGTGAGGTCCACGTTATAATGACAGTGGATGAAGATAAGAGAACAACGTTGCCGATCCTCTATCTTGTCAATGCCTTCTATAGACGGTAGCTGATACAGCTTTATTGATGTAGTATAAACTGTTCATTATCGTTTAAAATAATCAATTATATTTCATTAAACAATAAATTATATTTCTCAATAATTTTATGATTAAGATGGAATATTTTGTTAATTAATTATCAATTCTACATTGTTAAAAGACGATCTGGCAATAACAGAGCAAAGCGAGAAAGAGAGATAGCGCTTTCCGCTTTGTTGAATGATAGACAAGGATAGCAATAGCATTGTTAAACACTGCCATTATAACGTGGACCTCACTATAGTAGTTAATAATATAAAGCCCCCGATTTGAGAATAATGATATAATATTGTAATATAAAATAATTTCGAGTGACCCGGTTGACTCGGGTCTGGTGTCACAGTTTCCAGGTGGCACCTGATCAATTTCAGGGCTTCTCTGACATGACATGACCTAATGACTGGTTTTAGGCAGCCGGCACCGACGGTTTAATGTGACCATCCGAAAAACGTTATTATGCAGAATGTGAGAATGGGAGATAGAATGAAACACATAGTCAAAATAACATCGTTTTCATCAATCACTATCATACACAATCAAGCTGTAACAATTCTGAAACTTTATAACTACAAATTCCACTTGAAACTATTAAAAAACAGTTGACAAATAATTTAAATAATGCAACAGTTCGAATTTGTAACGATTGACACTCATCTTGGTTCTATTGGAATAGGCTATATTTAGATTATAATTTACAAATAACAAATTCAAGATACAGAGTAGGTACAGTACATGAATATCATGGACCAAGAAATACTTAATAGAACAAGGCTCTTTAGTTATAGAATACATCAACGTTGATAGATCAATATGAAAAAGTGTTCTTATTAAGATTTACACATCTGAAATCGAGGGTTATTACCATAGAATTTTAATTATAATAATAACCAGTAGCCTATTCTTCAGTGCTCTGTACACGACAATATTAATTCGAATAAAATAACATCAACTCCACTCAAGTCATTTTTCTCATTTATTTCAAATTACAGAGGAAACGCATCGAATGAGTTTCCACATTATAAAAACAGTACGGTAGACTAGTGTACGTAATAATTCATGTAAATTTAATGAACATAATGTTCACTCATCCAACATCAGGTACATAACTGTAAAAAGGTCTTACTATTTCATAAATGGTAATATACAGTACTAACATTGATTTCTCTTAAAAATTCTCAACACTTATAACTAGGTGAGTGAAAATCGATTCAAAGCAGTCAAAGGGCTCACTCTATCTTCCTCTGACTGCCAAACATGGCTTCTAAACACACAAATTAATGTCATTGAATCTAGTAAATTTCAAATAATATCATCAGGTCATCAAGTCTAATTTTCTCTAGAATACAAAATTATAGGATGATAAAATTTGATTACCGTATTTTGAATGGATAACTTAGAAATAAAAATAAGTTTCAATTATCAATTTCATACTATTATCTTTTGTTCTGAGCTTCCCTTTTAGTGCCTGGTCTACCAAGAGAAAAAAATATTTTCTATTGAAGTTATAACTAATTATTTTAATTTTCAATCGAATTTGGAAATATTCACATGTTAGAATGGTAACAGTAATATCCGCACGTGAATTATTATAGAAATTGAATATCAGAAATCACAAATGTCAAAGGATGAAATAAATATATCCATTTTTTTATGAAGACGTATTTTTTCTCTTGAAATATTCTCTTATGTGGACTGATTCACGAGCTCATGATAGATGACTCTTGAAAAAGTTTTAAAGAGAACAAAAGGGTTGCCTACTAGGCTATGGATTTATTTTTAAGCTAACAAATCAAGTACGGTAGCGCAAATGAAGTACATTATCAGATGGAATATCATTTTGATGAATAATAGTGTATTTGAATCAATAGATAAAAAAATACATAGATGAATTAAGTGGATGAAAAATTATAGGAATATTTGTTTGAAAAACGATAGACTATTATATTTCATGGAATGAAAAGAGAGAAATTTCAAAGAAAAAATAATTGAAGGAAATATTGTATATGTGAAGAGAAACTTCAATATTGATTTACGTTGACGACAATTTACTATTGTGTAGGTGGGGGAAGAAAAACGATGATGCATAAGTTTATCTCTAAAATTCAGGCTCTGGAAGCTACAAATTTTGCATCACCATCAGAATTGACATAAAAACTCGATAATGTCAAAACAAATTTCTCCCAAACAAAGAGCGAAATTCTTTGAATTGTTGATCTCAATCGAATCTTAAAATATCCACATGTAAAATTCATCGTACACTATGAACAGAGATGTTGTGGAACATTTCAATACTAATGTGAAATGAGAGCTGTATTGTCAGTTCACATAATTTGTTAGATCAAAACTAAAGTTCCAATGAAGTTAAGATATCATTATCAGTGGTATTTTTAGTTTAGACTGTCCAACCAAATAAATTATGTAGAACTAACAAATCAGCTTTTATTTTACCTTAATATTCTCATATAACAAAAAAGGAAAACATTTTTTTGTAGTAATCCAAACTATTGTTTAAAGTTTTTCTGAGCAATATACAGCCAATAGAAGAAAAAATGAAAAATGTAATTTTTTTCTCATTGTGTCCCACCCTCTCCTACACATGAGTTATAAAGATGCGTACAGATTTACGCGCCGCGAACATGAGCAATTCACTTTTAATCAGCTGATGCCATGCTTTTTATATCTGTATCTTACCGTTTCTGTGAAAATACAGATATAATCAGCTGATTAAAAGTGAATTGATCATGTTCGCGGCGCGTATATCTGTACGCACCTTAAGAGTTAGGTCATCATCATGAGATAGACTTATGATTGATGTGATGTGAATATAAAACGAAAAGTGGAAATATATGTAGAAAAAATAATATTTTTCATCAGATAGAATTATGATTAATTTGATGTGAATATGGAAAGAAAAGCGAAAGAGTCTCTGTAATAAATATTTATTCATTAGGTGATTGAGGTTTTGTTAACATTTGTTAAAAATAGATTAGTAGAGAATTAGAGGACACTAGAAGAACTCTGTATTATTGGAGTTGATAATTCAATACACCTTGTTCACACATTATTTACTTGGGAGAGACACCAAAACACCAAATTGGAATCTATGTTTTTAGGCAATGACAGATTGGAACGAAGATTTCGTATAAAGATTGTCTCATAACAATAACATTTAATAAGAACAACAAATGGAAAACTTTACAATAAAAACACTTGGATTGTATTCTCATTAAACATATTATCTCACTATCATTATCGTTATTTTCATTTATTGAATTGAGCTGACGTTTTCAGCACAATTAGTGCACCTTAAATTGACACAATATTGTTTTTAAAGTCGTTTTCACTGTTTTTCACATGATATTTACAAGTTTAACTTTTATTCCACCAATGAGGGTAGACTACGTAGAACATGGATGAAACACACTCTGCTAGAAACACTGTTGATTGGATTCGGAGGAACATCATGATACTAAAAATGATATAATAATACACAAGTTTATTAGTCTACTTATTGACTCTGATTCAACAAATAAGTTCCACATTGATTAACGGCCATCGAACTGAAAATTCTCTTCCCAAACATGAAAACAAAGATACATTGCAATGAATACAAATGATACAGTAGGCTACCCATTTTTGTATCTCTCAAAAAGTACAATAATGGATCAATGAATACAGTAATCATTTTTGCATCTCAAAAATGCAATAATAGATCATTGAATCGATTCAATGAATACATAATACATACTCATTTTTGTATCTCTAAAAATTACCGTACAATAATAGATAATTCAATCACAGATTAAACGCCTATAGTGAGGTCCACGTTATAATGGCAGTGGAGAAAGATAGGAGAAAACGTTGCCGAACCTCTGTCTTGTCAATGCCTTCTATAGACGGTAGCTGATACAGGTTTATTGATGTAATATCAACAATTCATTCTCGTTCTAAATATTCAATTATAGGTATTTTATTATATGTTTCAATAATTCCATAATTAAGAAGAAATTACTATCAATTCTAAATTGTTAAAAGACGATCTAGCAACAGAGCAATTCGAGAAAGAGATAGCGCTATCCGTTTTGTTGAATGAAAGACAAGGATAGCAATACCATTTGCTAATCAAACACTGCGATTATAACGTGGACCTCACTATGGAAAGAACGATTTTTTTTTCATGAACCTCTTGTAGTGGGTTCGTAAAGATGTTCAACCCACAGATTCTAAATTATTCATAACAATAATTATTATTTTGCGTAGGTAAGTTATTATAACCATCGAACTAAATTTTTCATAATTTGTTATATAACTACAAGAAATATTGCTTTTGCTTGAATATTGCTCTTGAAAGATGCTGAACAGATATTACACCCACAAATAAATAAATAATATGAGTACCTATTGAAATGTATGTATTCAGGGCTTCTTATTCATAAAAAAAGATAATTAAACATCATTAAATAATGTAGGCTATGTAATTTATCATAGTAGGTAGGCACCCTTTTTTGAAAATGTTTCAATATAAAATAACATAGTGTTTTTATTCTGTTATTTTATATTAAAAACTTTTCAAAAAGGGTAGCCTACTATGATAATGTTATTTTATGGATATGAGTATCATTTATTTCCATGGAGCATTGTATTAAGAATAATAAATTATTCTTTGAATATTTAATAAAAGACTGAGAAATTGTCAAAAACCACAGATTTATTGAAAGTAAGAAATACCGGTTTCGGTTGTTACACCATTGTCAATCTCTGATATTCTTTAAATTTTGGGCTGAACTTGGAATCTTTGATCCTATCAATAAAATGATGTTCGAGAGACACAATCGCAATTAATTTTATTAAATACTAATCACCAATTATTATTATTATTTTGAATTTTAGCATTACGGTACTCAATTAGTATCTTTAGTTGCAAGAAAATATACCTAAATGTGAGTCATATTATGTGAAAATTGGGAAAATATTAATATTAAACGAAAACCGAAAATTAAATGCTGTAAACCACCCCGGAGACTTCTGCTACTGCAAGTATCGACAACAATGTTAACAGCTATAGTGAGGTCCACGTTATATTTGCAGTGGATAAAGATAGGAGAACAACGTTGCCGATCCTGTATTGTCAATGCCTTCTATAGACGGTAGCTGATACAGGTTTATTGATGTACTGTTCATTCTCGTTTAAAATAATCAATTATATTCTATTAAGCAAGAAATTATATTTTTCAATAATTTTATAAGTAGAATGATATATTTTGTAAATTATTAATTCTACATTGTTAAAAGACGATCTAGCAACAGAGCAATGCAAGAAAGAGATAGCGCTATCCGCTTCGTTGAATGATAGACAAGGATAGCAATACCATTGCTGAAAAAACACTGTCATTATAACGTGGACCTCACTATAGATGGAAATTCGATGATTTAACTTTGTGTTTTCATTTTAATAATAATTTAACGATTAGAATTTGAATGAATACAATTACTTATAAATTCTCATTATCTCCATTGTAGAAAATGTTAAAAGTTCTGTGATCGATGTGAATTTCTATTGAACAGATGTGTTTTATCAGTTTTGCTGAGTAATTTTAAAAGTAACAATAATTTCATTTTTCAATGTTGTTTTTCATCACTAATTGCTTATTATTAAATCATATTTTTGCTATTCGACAATTCTGACTGCTAGTAGTTGTTCTTTATAATAGCAAAAAGTGATTTGATACTTTAATATTTTTTTATCTTTTATATATTCAGCAGCTTTTGTGCGTTTCCAATAAATATTGTAAGATTCTTTTGATTTTATAATCAACTCTTATCTGGATGGATGATAAAGTTTTCATGAAAATGGGAAAAGTATATTCGTTCATATACACGGAATTAGTTGAGGAATTATATTAGAAAACGACAATTGAGGATAATTATTTTGTGGCCACATTATTTCCATCTGACAATAATATTATTGAAAGGATTTTTTTAAAAATACAATCGTTCATTTTTCGATAACGTTAAAACATCGTTTCATACAGTCATAGTGAACAACTCACTTACTTTATTTACATCGCAAGACCCCCATAATTAGCAATTCAAATATTTCATTAGCCTAACTTACTCTATGTCTAACCAAATGTAGGTTACATCAATAGGTACGACATTGTCTCTATTCAGTAACAATAATTCGAAATTGATTACAACTGTTCATTGTACGTATTTTTGTTGTAATTAGAAAGAGTTGAGATACGTACAAAAGTTCCAAAGATACGTAGGTACGTTGATTGAGAAGTGATTACAGATATTGAGTGTAGGTAGTCTTATTTTCTTCAGGGCTACTCTTAAATATATAAGTAAAAATATTAGAAATCTAAGTAGCCTACCCTTTTAAAATTTTGTTGTCCTTCAACCCTTTAAAAGGTTGCCCTTTGTTGCCCTTTAAGGGTTTCTACCCTTTGAATACATGTTGTGATAAAACAATCAAAAGGCTACATAGATTTATAATTTGTATGTGAGTAACTTACTCATTTTTAGACTCATTATTACACTGTTTCAAATGGTAATATTACCTATCGTGGCTTTCAATATTCATGGTCTGAACATTCAAACTATTTATACATTCTTATACATTTTTTTAAAAACAATAAACAGGTTACAGATATGTTATAACAATTTGTTTTTGACGGTTTTTTGGTGCATTAGAACAGCTAGATACCTATTGATAATAAGATGATTGAATTCCACGAGAACCAATCGGAGAAATCTTCTTTTCAAAAAAGTCTTATTATTGGTTCTCGTGTTATAATTAGCATTAAGATTCAACAGACTTTTGTGCAACCGGGACTATAAAACTTGAATTCCATTATAGTTGTGTAGGTACCTTTTCCATCAGCTGATGCTTTTTATTATATATTATTTAATTTATATTCATTGAATACAGGTATAATGAGCATACTTGTGTACACTCTTCACCAGCAGATCTTGTTGAATATTCTTGTATCTGCTGATCTTAATAGAACAATATTGAAACTTGAAGTACTCTTTATAATTTAAAATATTACAAGATCAACTGCTGATCATGTATCATGTTTCAGGCCATGAATATATAGAATAGACTACAGCAATGTTCCTAGAATATAATTCATGAAAACAATATGTATCCTTTTTATTTAAAACTTTAAAACATTTCAACAACTAGTTTCGGCCTACTTTGGCCATTTTCAAGTTTAAATACAAAATGAACAAGTTGATGCTAGATAATATATTATGTTCATATGCTTATTTTCATATGATTTATTCATTTGTAGCTGCGTTTACACCAAAGTTATTAAAAAATGTTAATAACTTAATCCTTATTGATTCTATTAGATTGAACATAGCTTATCATACAAATGATGAACATATGTGTTTCTCAAGTTCCGTTCAATCTAATAGAATTTATAAGGATTAAGTTATTAACATTTTGTTAATAAATTTGGTGTAAACCCAGCTGTTTTTAAACTTGAAAATGGCCAAAGTAGGCCGAAACTAGTTGTTGAAATGTTTTAAAATAAAAAGGGTATTTCATGTTTTTATTAATTCTAATAAAGTAGCCCATAAAAGTGAAGTGATTCTAGAATACAATGTATTCTAGTAGAACAATATGAAAATCTCAAAGCACCCTTTATTTTAAAAAAAACTTTAAAATATTTCAACATTTTAAAGTTTTTTAAAAAATAAAGGGTGCTTTAAAATTTTTATATTGTTTTATTAATTAAAAAATTAGCCCATGTGAATGAAGTGTTTTCTCATTTTAGGTATCTTGGGCCACAGTAACTATAAAACAGTTATATAACTGTTATAGCTATTGTAGTATATACCAATTTACCTTGAATACAGGTATTCTAGGTACATAGGTCTATAGACCACGTACCTAAATCAAACATAATTACCAATTTTTGCGATTCACAATATTCCATTTCATAAGTGTCTTTCTGCAAACATTATTGAAATTCGATAACATTTATTATTCAGTCTATCCGTTGAAAGAACTCGATACAAACAATTATAGTAGAGTAGTCTTTCACAACTACACAAAAATTGAAATAGAGAATTTTTTAATAGGTATTCGTTTTCCCTCAAAACAACACTATAACCACCGGATGCACAAAAGTCTGTTAACTTTTAATCCCGTTTAAATGCCACTAGAACCAGATAAGCCTTTTTTCCAAAAAGCCTTCCCTGATTGGTTCTCGTGTAATATAATCATGGTTAAATTTAACAGGCTTTTGTATAACCGGGCCTAAGGGCCACTTTCTCCAAAGTTGGTTCGAGTAATATTGATCTCCTTTTTTGAAACTTTTATTATTTTGTAAAAATTTGGGAGAAGACAGTTTTGGTCTATGCCTGTTGTCTTCTCCCAATCATATTTTAATTATGATTTGTGATTGTGAATAAAATAAATGAATAAATATTTTGCTCCATATTGGATCGGGTCATAATCTGCTCCATTCGAGTCAGCTACAAACTATAGTGAGGTTCACGTTACAATGGCAGTGAAGAAATATGAGTGAACAGCGTTGTCGATTCTCTGCCTTGCCACTGACTTCTATAGAGGATAACACAGATATCAGTATATCTGATGTAATATTAATTGTTCATTCTTCATCAAAATAATCAATTATATCTCATGAGACAAGAAAAAAAATCATTTTCAATGATTATGCCCAGTTGCACAGAAGCCGATTGAATTTTAATCTTGATTAATTTCATGAGAACCAATATTGGAGAAGGATTTTTTGAAAAGAAGGCTTCTTCTGATCAGTTTTCTTAAAATTATTCACGATTAAAATTTAACCAGATTTTGTACAACCGGCACTCTAAATAATTTGTTTCTATAAATGAGATGAAATATTCTCTTAATTAACTATTTCCACGTTCAAGATTTGGGAACGTTGCAGAGCTAGAGAAGGATAGCTTTATCTGATTTGCCTGATGATAGACTGGGATAGCAAAACCAATATGTCAATCAAATACTGCCATTATAACGTGGACCACACTACAATATACAATTTGAGTTCAACTTTTCTGGAGAAAACGACCCTAGTGCCGTTTGCACAGTGTAAGTTTAAACTAAATCTCATTTTAAACTGGATTGAATCCATTTATAAAGAGTACATAGTCTCGTTTCTTATAATGTGGTTCATGTCGAGTCCAAGCCGCCAGCTGATTAAATTCAGAGTATTAAGGCTGTGCAAAGGCTAATAAAAATGCCTTCCATATCCACTGGTGATATTATTTTTCAATGTTTTTCGATTTGTCCACTGTCAAGCTATAGAAATGAAGTTTTCTCAGGAAAAAATTGTTTTCCCGATCATTATTTGTTCTGAGATATGAGGGCATAAAATTTAAATTTTTGGGACAGCGATCATTTCAAATTCGGTGAGAGATAAATCCATGAAATGTATAGGGTAAACTCTTCATGATAGCCTATTGTTCATTGAATAAAACTATAATTTTCATGAATTTCATTCTCTTACCGGACTTGAAATGACCTGTCACAAAAATTTAAAGTTTATGCCCTCATATCTCAAAAAGTAATTACCGAAAAAAAATTCTTGAGAAACCTTTTTCATTTTGATAGCTTTATAGTAGGCTATACGAACCAAAAAAATTTCATGAGTTTCATGAATTTGAAATGACCTGTCACAAAAATTTAAACTTTATGCCCTCATAAATATCTCAGAAAGTAATGTGCGGAAAAAAAGATTCTAGAGAAACCTTTTTAATTTTGATAGCTTTATAGTAGGCTATACGAAACGAAAAAAATCATGAATTTGAAATGACCTGTCACTAAAATTTAAACTTTATGCCCTTATATCTCAAAAAGTAATTACCGGAAAAAAATCCTGAGAAACCTTTTTCATTTTGATATCTTTATAGTACCATATACAAACCGAAAAAAATGGAAAAATATCATCAGTAGAAGTTTTTTCTGGCTTTGCACAGCCTAAATCTGCATTTACTCCAAAGTTAATAAGTTAATAACTTAATCCTTATAGATTGTATTAGATTGAACGGAACTTGACAAACACATTTTATGTTCATCATTAGTTTGATAAGTTATGTTCAATCTAATAGAATTTATAATGATTGAGCTATTAACATTTTGTTAATAGCTATGGTGTAAACGCAGCTTCAAGCTTTGACTGTGCAAACGGCCCTAAAAGTAGAAATAGAGTGGGTTTTCACAACACAAGAATTAAAAAAAGAGTTTAGTATCTCACAACACAAAAATTAAATAAGATTCTAGTTTCTCACAACACAACAATTGGAAAAAGATTCTAGTTTTCCACAACACACCAATCGAAAAAAGAGTAGTTTCTCATAGGTATTCGACAATGTCACACTTGATAGCGATGTTGGGACAGGAAGCGATAGCAGCGCCGCGCCGCTCGGTGAGCAGTTTCTGAAATATTGGCAGAATGGCCAGATCTAGTAGCTCGCCCTCGGAGACGGCGCCGGCTAGCACGTTGGGCGTGCTCTGGACATGCGCAGGAGTCGGCTTCTTAAGTGGTCTGTTGTGACCGCAGCATTTGTCGCGACTCCGCTCTGACACAGACCGCTGGATCACTGACACTTCCTCGTCCGAGCCTGACGGAGACCGACAACAATGAACAATAAGTAACAAGTACAAATTGATAACAATTTGGTTCCCAAGAAAATCATAAACAATACAGCCATGATAATTTACGATCAGTAACAAATTTTGATACGGTAATTCAATTCAACAACAAATTTAAAACAATTCAACCATGAATAATCAATGAAACTGAATGACATTCCCTGTGGCTGGCAAGTGCTACAATTTTATTGTCTCTTTTCTGTTTAGGGCTGCTTTAATATAAATGGAAATAGAAATCTCACTACCCTTTTTGAATTTTTTATTTATTCCAAATCACTTGAAAATGACATGAATATCCAAAACATGTTGTGATGAAAAAAAATCAAAAAGGTTTCTGAGATTTGCATTTCTATTTATAAGTGGTACAATGTTCCCAGTCTAAAATTCAATGACCAGCATCACAAGAATATTTGTTTGCAACTGCTCCTACTTGCATACGGATTAGTTTCAATTCAGCAAGTGGGTAGTATTAATTTTTTGTTTGCCATGGTAAAGTAGAGATTCTATTTAATCCATCATTCTAAGTAATTCATGTGATTTATGTTTTCTGTTCTGGATTTATTGTATGTAATTTCATTTGTGATATTGTTTTGGAAAAATGAAACTGATTTTATATTTTATAGTCTTATATTCGCATGGTCTTCAATATACATATCGATTGATTAACGTGAAGAAAGTGCTGATATACAATTTTGTTTAGGATCAGAGTGGAGAGAATGAAATCGAATAAACATGTAATACTTTATCCATTTTCTGTATAGGACTACTTTTTATAGAAATAGAAAGAAAAATAGAAATCTTGAAAATGGCATCAATGTCCGAAACATGTTGTGATTATCATTTGCTCTCCAGCAATAATATAATTATGGTTTGTAAATGTCAATGAAATAAATAATAATAATATACAACTTTGGATTTCCATTCAAGTGATTGTAGATCATGAATACTTGGAATTTATCAATTCTCATAATTGAACTCAAATTACCTCCATTCTCTTCGAGTAAATATAATTTCATTTTCAGCTTCTTCAAGGAAAGTGTGGACATGCAGCGAACATGAGCGATATCGTGAACCAAAAACTATTTTTACATACAATTTTATTAAGCATATGCTTATGAGATGTTTGGATTTGGCGAACCAAATTGATAAACATGTTTATATTAACAAGAAGCTGAGCTATACAATATATTTTATATTAAATTGATTACAAACACTTGAGTTACATGTGAATTGAGTATTTAAATTGTTTGCTAGCTGTGTAAAGGTGCGTACAGATTTACGCGCCGCAAACATGAGCAATTCACTTTTAATCAGCTGATGCCAAGCTTTTTATATCTATATCTTATACCGTTTCTGTAAAAATAAAGATATAGTCAGCTGATTAAAAGTCAATTGCTCATGTTCGCGGCGCGTTTATCTGTATGCACCTTGAGGTACTCATTTACACACCACAATAATAATAACTCAAAGAAAAATGTCCAATGCTTAACCATATAATTATATTATCTCCAAGAGATATAAGGACGCTGCAAAGCCAGGTAAATGAGTGAACAAGAACATTTTTGTTCGTTGGCTGCAGTTTATGGAAAATGTAGCTATGTATAAACCTAATGAAGAATACACTTATAGAACGTAATTTTATAAATGAAGCCTTGGAAAGATCAAGAAGTCACAATGAAATTTCTAAAAACTTGTTGGTATGAAAATTATGAGTGAATTATTCATTTAGCTCAACTGATGAATCACACTGGACATGAATTCAGTGAACACAAATGAGTTTGAGGACATGCAAAAATCAATCAGGGAGCTTGGAAAGCTGCTAATTCTACAAAAATTCAAATCCTCTAATTTCCTGTCAGATTCTAGAAAGCGTCTATTCATAAACGTGACACTACAGATCGCAAGATTCAAAAATCAAAATCCAAAAATACATTCTCCAGGTAATACTTGAGTAGTCTTAGTATAGGAGACTCACCCTCTAATTCAGTTCAGAGAGATTTAAAAAATTTGAAAAAGATTTCCAGAACGAATCATTTGATAATAACAGAAAAAAACTTGAAAAAATTAGTAATTTTCAAAAAGATACTAAGATTTATATATACTCAAAAGTAGCACTAAAGAAAAAAGACAAAAACATTTTGTTTACTCAGAAAGGATTGTGTTCAAGATCACAAAATATCACACATAAGATGCTACATTTTTAATGATAATACATTAGTCTCTTAACAAATGATAATGGTTATAACCTTGAGAAGATGGTTATATGACACAAAATGATATTAAAATAAAAATTAAGATGATGTGGAACTGAACACATCCCAATCATTATACGGGATTTCTCCTTGAGAAATCTCTCAGAACATCTGTGTCCATTAAAGTGTCTATAGACAATCTATATGTCCATGGTTTACATGCCTGTTATTGGTTTGAACTGGATTGTATCTATTGTTTTTGAATAAAAAAGAAATTTAAAAAAATAGCTCTATAGTTTATATGTATGTTGGGCTCAACTGGATTGTATCTATTGTTTATGAATTGAGAAATAAATTTAAATAAATAGGATGCTCAATCCAATATATAACGTTGAGAGTATCACTTGAGATTGTTCAACTTCTTTTTTCACTCAGTCTAACTTATTAAATTATCGCGTTGAAACATGCAAATTATAATTTTTGAAAACAGACAACTCGATGAAAGCTTTCATTATTCAATTTTAAATCGCCATATTATCACTAGGACGGGGGGCATGTCATAAATATTCGTACCGTATTTTTAGACAGGCTTCGCTGGGATACACTTAATGAGTACAGCGGACCAGGAATGTTCAGAAATCATGAATTAATGTAGGTTTAAAAATATTTGTCTCAATTTTATAAGATGTGGAATTTGATGAGGTATTCAATGAATTTGTTTTTTTTGTCATTCATAGCCTAGAGTTTAATCTATTCAAATTTATTTGATGAGTAAATTGGTTGGAGAATGCCATAGTGAGGTCCACGTAAAAATGTCAGTGGAGAAATATAGAGGAACAGCGTTGCCGATTCTCTGCCTTGCCACTGCCTTCTTTAAAGGATTGCTGATACTGGTATGTCTGATGTACCGTAATAACTGTTCATTCTTGTTTGAAATAATCAATTATATCCTATTTCTCAAGAGAATACATAACATTCTTCATTGATTCATACAATAAGTAGGTCATTAAAATGATAGGGAGAGAGAAAAAGGTAACCTTGTTCAATTCCTCTTCCAAATTCAGATAATGCTACACTTAGTCCAAAATAGGTTGAAAAATACATTTTTCAACAAATGAATTAATAAATTTTTAATAATTTAGATCAGATATCTCTTCAGTAAATTATATCTCTACATTTTTAAAAACGATCTGTAACGCTTCAGAGCTAGTAAAGGACAGCCCTACCTGCTTTGTCGAGTGATAGACAAGGATAGCAACACCAATGTTAATCAAGTACGGTACTGCCATTATAACGTGGACTTCACTATGGTGTAAATGACAGTGGATATGGATGAAGCAGTTCCATTTTTGCTGATGTTCACTACAAAACTACACTACTCTCAACCACAAACAATTTTCATGGATAGATCATCACAGTATGAAATTTTATGACATCAGTGAAGAACGCGTGCCAGTATGATTCTGTGAAATTTGTTCCACAAAATGAGTTTTTGAAAAGTTTTGATTCTATGCTCGTATCAGCAGCATCAACTACTAGTTGGTCAACGTGTCAACTAGTTGATCAACTTTATGGTCAACTAGTTGATCAACTGGTTGATCAACTATTTGGTCAACTTGTTAGAAGTTGGTCAACAAATTGATCAACTTCCAGATGGCCAACAAATTGATCATTTATAAGTTGGTCAACTAGTTGATCAACTACAAGTTGGTCAACTAGTTTGTGAACAAGTTGATCAACTACATACATACTAGTTGGTCTACATGAAGCCAATACTTGAGAGTGAATCAAACAAAGATTAAGAGTTGGACGCTCAAGTCAGTAAAATAGTTTCAGCCTCTCACCCTCGAAAAATCTTTCATCATGCCACAATTCTCTAGCTGTGTGACAGCTGATCTGTTTCGGCTCTTGACCCTCGCGGACTGAGTTCACATCCAGGCCGAATTTCACACATGGTGTAGGCCTACGATCTGTAATGATCGAACCATGAAATTCTAGGCTAATCTAACACTCAGTGGGTCAAATCCTCTAACTTACCTCTTGCTCTCTCATTCATTTTTTACACAATATACATTTTTTTATACAAAACTTACAGTCCGGGTCCCGTAGCTTTGCCTATCGGCGGAGGGCTACTAAACTACAATACTACCCGTTCAAAAACATCAAACATCTTTGAAAAGTTATCTCTCCATCAGCAACAGAATGATGCTCTCTTGTATCTTCTCAAAAGCAACGTGTTGCATCCAAAAAGATACACAAGAAGCTCCAATGTATCTTTCCAAAAGCAACAGATGCTCTTTTGTATCTTCTCAAAAGCAACGTGGTGCATCCAAAAAGATACACAAAGGAGCTCAAATGTATCTTTCCATAAGCAACAGATGCTCTTTTGTATCTTCTCAAAAGCAACGTGGTGCATCCAAAAAGATACACAAGGGGCTCAAATGTATCTTTCCATAAGCAACAAATGCTCTTTTGTATCTTCTCAAAAGCAACGTGGTGCATCCAAAAAGATACACAAGAAGCTCCAATGTATCTTTCCAAAAGCAACAGATGCTCTTTTGTATCTTCTCAAAAGCAACGTGGTGCATCCAAAAAGATACAGAAGAAGCTCCAATGTATCTTTCCATAAACAACAGATGCTCTTTTGTATCTTCTCAAAAGCAACGTGGTGCATCCAAAAAGATACACAAGGAGCTCAAATGTATCTTTCCATAAGCAACAGATGCTCTTTTGTATCTTCTCAAAAACAACGTGATGCATCTGGAAATATACAAAAGGAGCTCCAATGTATCTTTCCATAAACAACAGATGCTCTTTTGTATCTTCTCAAAAGTAACGTGGTGCATCCAAAAAGATACACAAGGAGCTCAAATGTATCTTTCCATAAGCAACAGATGCTCTTTTGTATCTTCTCAAAAGCAACGTGGTGCATCCAAAAAGATACACAAGGAGCTCAAATGTATCTTTCCATAAGCAACAGATGCTCTTTTGTATCTTCTCAAAAGCAACGTGGTGCATACGAAAAGATACACAAGGAGCTTTTTGAAGTTACGTCCTTTTAACACAATACAGCCTATATCAGCTGAAACTCGTTCAACAAGCTCTTTCCATTGTTGGTGATATGTTGCAACTCTCTCATCCATGAAGAATCTCTGTGTGTAGGGAGCTTCCTCCACCCAGGGATCTAGGGTCTCTGAAGCCTGATGTTTTTGCTAAACCGTAAATATTACCCACAATCCATACCTTGCCTATTTACCGTTTCAAAGCCAAGGAGGCAAAGCTACGAGACGCGTACTCTACCAGAAGATGAACATCATTACTTTGCTTCTACTCATCGTCCCAATTTTACTAAAGTTTAAGGTAATTGACCTTTGAGTTTGTTTTCATCCCTTGTGCCTCATAATCATAGATTTCGATCCACTCTATATTATGGATCATGATTCGAGTAATAATGTAATAAGATCTCATCCAATTTAATCCGATACGAGTTGTTGAATAAATTGAAATGTACGTCTGGAGAATAAAATATTTATTTATCTTCTGTTGGATAGAGAAAACAATACAGAAGTCGGAAAAGAAAAAACAGGCTATCGCCCAAACCTTTTCAATTTCCTTATTTTGTCTCAAATTGCCCAAATATTGAGTAGGTTATGTTCATTTAAATTTATACACTAAATCATCAAAATGATTCATCATTATGTAAAGTTTCCATTTATATTTCTTAGTACGCCAAGTTCTCATTCAGTCAAACTTTATATTTGCCGTAGTTCCAGTACCGTTTGTTGAGTTTCATGATTGTCAGATTTTCATTTCTTTCAATAAGTTTTCAGTTTGTCAGGTTCGCAACAGGTTCACATTATTGTACTAAGTGTGAGAGATGAATCTACTTTAAAGAATTATGTCTAGAGACACTAGGACACTCTTTCACTCATTCAACAATTTTTAAACTCATTTATTTTGATTTAATAAATGAGTTATGCTTCGCTTACCGTCAGGAGAGAAGAGTTATCGATCGAAAAACAGATCATTGCATATTGTTTTTTTTTCTGAATTGCTCAACATCATTGAGTTCTGTTTACTATTGAATTATTTTACTGTGTATGGGGGATGAATGAACGTTTTGACCCAATTTGATGAATGAATGGATGACTCACCGTCAGGAGGGGAAGAGTTATTGAGCAAACAGCGGGGCCGGCAGTGGGAGGATGAGGAGGATCGCTGAGTCAGCCACAACTCATCCTGGTGCACGTAGGTGGGGTGAGGCCGGCGCCCCGGCACACTGGTGCGGCGTGGCGCGGGAGGTGTGGCCGCCTGGGGCGGAGGCCGTGCCGCCGCCGCCGCCGCGCTCGATCGACGCCGGAAAGTGGCGGAACCGCCTCCGCAGTGGGACTGCAGTTGTCTTGGTTGCAGCTGTTTCAACGAAGAAAATCGATATAGAATATGAGTTCACTTGCACTATTAAAAATAACAACAGAAAATGAAAATGATGAATCACAAAAGAAAACAGCTAAGTTATAGTTGGCCGAGCGAAGTAAGGTCTAAGATTGAAGTCGACAGTTTTGCATTTCTCTGTTATGTTTATATTAAATTTATGTTCCACATTTACAGCGGATTAGATTTTTATGAAATTTGACAGGTATGTTCCTTTTTGAATTTCGCGTCGACCTTTACATATACGGGTTTTTGAAATTTTGCATTTTAAGAATAATACAAAAGGAAAAGGAGTCTCCTTTGAATGCCAATATTACCGTAAAAATCAGACTTTAGAATTATTCATCATAAATCAGCTGTCTAGTGGACTATAATCCTACCCGTTCAAAAACATCGAATATCTTGAAAATATATCTTTCAATCAACATTGTAGACAGTTGCAGCCAGATCTGATAACAGCGCTCACACTCACATTCCGGGACGACACGTCAAGGTACGATAGGACAGAAAGCTCTATGTTTATTTAGGATTTTTTCTAGGCATTTCAAATTGATAAATTATTTATCAATTTTTGAGAAAACATTAAAACAGGTCAATGTAACTTACTGAGCGCGAGGTCTACTGTTCACAGATACTACTAGTATAGAATAGGACAGAATAGAATGAATCTTCATCTAAAACTCCGCCCAATAAAGAATTTTTTCATTTCATTTCAATCTTCATTCGTCAAAATATGAACAAATACACCAAAATATGTACAAATACATTTGAATGGTGTCAATGTTTAATGATACATAACGCTAGGCTAGCCTATTTCTTTAAGAAGACTAATAACTTTCAATCTAGTTCAGTTGAAAGTTGAAATTACCGGCCGTTAAAACTCTTCTAAGGAATAAAGAGACAGGTTTCACCAAATATTTCTTCAAATTCTTTGCAAAGATTTAAGGATCTTCTAATGCTTACAATCTATAGTGAGAATCACGTTATAAGAGCAGTGAAGAAAGACAGGAGAGCAGCGTTTCCGTTCTCTGCTATGCCACTGCCTTCCATATCAATCAATGATTAATAATGTCATGAAGTGTTGTAACAAACGTCAAAATACAATAAAATATAGAGGATACCTTAATAATCTTTATATAAAAATCTAATTCAATCTGATTTTTTTCCAACTTTCATATTTTCTATTTAGTTGTTTTTATACATTTTATATTGACTGACAACTCTTTTCATCTCATTTTCCCTTTTGTAGGTTAGATAGTACCTTAAAGATTCGAGTTGAATCCCAAAGTCGAACATGTTCAATATCTACTCGAATCAACAAAACCTGAAGTAGGGACCACATTGGTTCTCTGTTTTTGTTCTTGTGAACCCGACTTCAAGTTTGCGAAATGCATTCATTTCAAACAAACGTCGAGGAAACTTGAATTGATAGAAACTTGACTAATGTAAACGTCTTTTCCATCATGTAAGAGGCCCTGAGATTGATCAGGTGCGACCTGAAAACTCTGACACCAAACATGAGCCAGCCAGGTCACGCAGCATAATCTTATCAGGAGAAATGTTGCTTGCTGGCTTCAAAACAAATCCTTCGCCATAATATATTAGGCCCGGTTGCAAAAAAGCCAGTTAAATTCCAATCATGATTAAATGCCACGAGGACCAATCACAGTCGGCTTCTCCGAAAAAAGTCTTCCCTGATTGGTTCTCGTGACATTGATCACGATTAAAATTTCACAGGCTTTTGTGCAGCCTGAGCTTAAATTTTTCAAAATATTCTACACAAGCTTACTTTTTACTGGAAAATGATGTTGATTGCTGGCTCCAAATCAAAACAATTCATTTATTTGTCATAATACCATACAATTTCCGAAACACCTGGTTTACCTGTTGCTGCTCCTCCCAAGAAACCGCCTTGCTGCCTAGGCCGATTGGCGGGGAAGCCCTGATACTAGATCCGCTGCCATGACTGTGACCAATGCCAATCGGCATAATGCCATTGGCTGCGTTGCCATGACCCATGCCAATTGGCATAATGCCACTGGTGCCATGACCCATACCAATTGGCATGATGCCATTTGGACTGCTTTCGGAGATAACGGCCAGTCCTTGGGGAGGCATGCCATCATCCATTGCCAACTGAGACGCATGCTGCTGTTTAGAGCCCGCGAAGCTCGTTTTCTTCCTGTTGGAGAGATGATACAGTTGGCCATTAATTATTCTAATTTGATTTAGAATAGGTTTAAAGAAGAAGAAGAAGAAGAGGAAGAAGAAGAAGAAGAAGAAGAAAAAAGAGAAGGATGAGGAGAAAGAGAAGAAGAAGATAGGAGAACAAGAGGAAGGACAAGAAGGAAAAGATTAATATCGATTAATTCCGCGCCGCCTTGTGTGTTGAAGCATTGAGCACACTGGAGACGCCGTTTTTGTTCAACGCACACTGGGAGCGTGCCGCGTCGCGCCGCCGTTTACCGGACATGACTCTCCACTCAACCGCCAGTGCCTTCATTCGTTATCATGAAACCATTGTGAGCAGTTCGTTTTGTGTCATTGGATGTGCACTTGGTTTTGTTAATTCTGTGTCATTAGTTGTGTTATTTTGTTAATTAATTATGTGTCATTAGTAGTGTTATTCTGTTAATTCTGTGTCACTACCCAATTATGTAGTTAACTTGAGCAGCTCTGAAGATGAGGATTTTTTTTATTTTTCTAATGATATCGGAAGAGGAGGAGAAAAAGAGAGAGCTATGGGTTCACAACCTGTTGTCACTAACCTAAACAAGATTGAGGTAACCGAGGGTAGCAAAAGCAAAAGATTCCGAGAGTAGCGAAGTGGCACCCGAAAGGTGTTGCGGCGCTCAGAGGAAAAATTCCTCTCCTATTGCACACTGGAGACGCGCCTCGCCGCGCCGCGCAGCCACAGAGGAATAATTCCGCACCGTATTCTCCCAAAAGTTCCGGAATAATTCCACAGCGTCCACGGCTGCGCGGCGCGGCACGCCTCCAGTGTGCTTATTGTAACTTATTTACATGCTAAGTAGTCAACCGGAATAATTCCACAGCGCCCACGGCTGCGCGGAGCGGCTCCAGTGTGCTCCGTGCTTAAGACATGAAGGAGATTCTGTAGATTATTCGTCTCATTAAACTATTTTACTTAATTCGTTCAATATCCATTCAATCTACAATTTCTAACCTCTAAAGAATTTTTGTAACTTGACTATTATCACAACAGAGACAAAAATAACATTGTGGAGACAGAATCTCTACAATGAATTCTCAGATAAAAGAGTTTCGTTCTGCATATTTTTATAACTACTAAATCTTATTAAAATTTATTTAATTCATTCAATCATATAACATAACACAACTTCTAGAAAAGTATCACAGGCTTAAGCCCAAAACAGTTCAAATTCTAATTTATAAGTCAGCCCAATGTAGCTCGGTTATTCATCCCGATGACTTCCGAATATCCTACTTATCGTTCCATCTGCAATGATTGTATTGACGATGTAACTGAACTAAGTTTGTGGTATTCTAGAAGTGTGCTTACTTGGAGGGAGGTGGTCCATCCATGGTCTGCAAGTTGACGTATTCGCCCTCCTGGGAGTTGGAGTTGAGTGAACACAGTGACGTCACATCTGTTGTTTCAGTCTGAGACGGAGCTAAAATACACACAAAATACGTTCATTGATAAAGATGAGAATGAGAATACAGTACTCTTTATTAGGCAAAGTTATTACTTTAAAATATTCTCTTCCACTCAAACGATGTCTTACATTAATGAGACAGCACTGTTTCACTATCAAATACTCTATTCAATGAAAACTATCCTTCATGAAAGTTTAATTACATAATATGCTACTGTGAGTATCTTCAACGATGACATAGAGGCTCTAGAAATGACCTTCATTATTGAAGATGATAGTATTGCTTGATAGCTTTCAGCCACTTACGCTCCTTCCTGAGTTGAACGACATCCTGATGCGGTGGCGGCGCCGTAAGCTTGTCGAGTCTCTCCTCGGAGCCCAGGCGCCTGAGCAAGGCTTGCAGTTCGGCGTCCCGCTCGAGCAGCATCTTGCGACATCGCTGGTTCGTGTTCTTGGCGTCTCGCAGCTGTTCTTCCAGCTCGGAAGAGTCGCGACGCGTCTTCGACATTGGTCGCAGTGTCGCGCGAATCCGCTTGTCAATCTGTCCTTGCGGATTTCTCCGAAGTTCGACGATCTGCGAACAAGTAAACGTAAAAATATAAATAGATTTGCAATAAGTAGAATATTAAAGGTAAATCCTGAGATTTCTCAATATGAGATAATAAATATATGATTCATATAAATTATGTCTCATATGATTTTTCAATATATGATTCATATACAGGGTGTTTCAGAAGTAGTGTCGAGAATTTTAGGGTATTGTACCTGGATGCTAGGAGAATACAAATGTCATATTTGAAGTATCCAAAACTCAGCGGTTATCCTTATATAGCTGCCATTTTGTTTTTTTCACTTAAAAATTTTTATCTCAAGAACGAAATGTTGTATTGATCTGAAATTTGCATGAATATTTATGCTATAAAGACTCAACTATAAAAAATAAAAAAAAAATTTTTCGTTGAAATTTTTCAAAATGGCGGCCATTTTAAATTTTTGATGGCGAATATCTCGAAAACCGTCCATTTTACAGAAAATTTACAAGAGACAAAAAAGTTAGCAAATTTTTTCTCGATTCCAATGATACCTAACTTATTAAGATTGGTCGAAGAATAACAGAGAAATTAATTTTTTTTCGTACTGCATGCATGACCACTTTTCACCATTTAAAGATCAATATTAATTGTTTAATTCCAGATGTATTTAAGATGAAGCTTTGAAACTCGGTATGGCTCCATATGGGCAAACAGATGATTTTACAATGGTTTTCAGATGATAATGTTTGTCTTGTAAAAGTATTGTTGTTTCATTAAAAGTAAAGAACCAGATGTAGTGCTTCCTATTTCTTAGTCTCACGTTTCCTAGGTCTTATTTCTATCTTAAATTTCCAGTTTCAATATTTTCTTACGTTGCTTCTACACAAATATTTAATTATTGTAATGGAATTTAGTTCGCTGGAGTACACCGATATTCACTTCATGTATGGAGCAGCTCTTGGCAATGCGACCGAAGCAAGAAGAATGTATGCAGCTGCATTTCCAAACCGCCGTCTCCCTTCCGACAAGGTGTTCACAAGAACTCACAATCGGCTGAGAGAAGTTGGTTCATTTGAACGGAACAGGGTGATTGCTGGTAGGCCTCGAGCAGTTCGAAATGTTGCTTTTGAAGAGGAAGTATTGCAGAAATTCGATTTCAATCCTAGAACGAGTACGAGAGCAGTTGCAAAGCAAATCAATTCAAGTGCTTCTTCTGTGTGGCGTGTACTAAACAAGGAAAGACTTCACCCCTTCCACTTTCAAAAAGTTCACTCATTGGTTGAACGCGACTATGAGCCAAGAGTAAACTGTGCCCGTTGGTTTCTTCAGCAAGACATTATCCAACCAAATTTTCTAGAAAATGTGTTATTTACCGATGAGTCCAGCTTTACAAGAGAAGGAATCTTCAACTCTCGCAACAGTCACGTCTGGGCCTTAGACAATCCTCATGAGGTCAAAGTGCGTGGTTATCAGCATAGATTTTCGCTGAATGTTTGGGCGGGTATCTTAGGTAATCGCGTGATTGGACCGATTATTGGTAAGATAGAAATAAGACCTAGGAAACGTGAGACTAAGAAATAGGAAGCACTACATCTGGTTCTTTACTTTTAATGAAACAACAATACTTTTACAAGACAAACATTATCATCTGAAAACCATTGTAAAATCATCTGTTTGCCCATATGGAGCCATACCGAGTTTCAAAGCTTCATCTTAAATACATCTGGAATTAAACAATTAATATTGATCTTTAAATGGTGAAAAGTGGTCATGCATGCAGTACGAAAAAAAATTAATTTCTCTGTTATTCTTCGACCAATCTTAATAAGTTAGGTATCATTGGAATCGTGAAAAAAATTGCTAACTTTTTTGTCTCTTGTAAATTTTCTGTAAAATGGACGGTTTTCGAGATATTCGCCATCAAAAATTTAAAATGGCCGCCATTTTGAAAAATTACAACGAAAAATTTTTTTTTTATTTTTTATAGTTGAGTCTTTATAGCATAAATATTCATGCCAAATTTCAGATCAATACAACATTTCGTTCTTGAGATAAAAATTTTTAAGTGAAAAAAACAAAATGGCAGCTATAAGGATAACCGCTGAGTTTTGGACACTTCAAATATGCCATTTGTAGTCTCCTAGCATCCAGGTACAATACCCTAAAATTCTCGACACTACTTCTGAAACACCCTGTATATTATGTCCCATATGATCAGGTGACAAGGTGAAACCCTGTTTTTTTTTGTTATTGTAGACTAGCATGTAACCCGTGCTCCACAAGGGTCTATTCAAAATTTTACAAACTGAAAACTTGACGAAATGAAATCTTAGGAAATTGAAAATAGGCCTATAACCATCCTCGGTTAATTAAGATCCTTTAAGCAAAATTTCAAGTTAATTAGTCCAGTAGTTCAGACGTGATGATGCGTCAAACATAATATTTTCCTACCCCGTACGTGTATAAGCCAGTTCTTTACTCTATTATAGTATAGATGATGTCCACCTAAGCTTATTGTAAACGATCTGTGGAGGCCTGTTTTCTTTCTATTGCTGATTATGCTCACATTACCTGTGCATGAGTAATGCACAATACTAATGCACGAACAATAATAATGCTTGTGTTCTTTCAGCTAGAATAAACAATATATAATATATATTTTCTTGAAAATATAAAATTATTGTTATAAATATAAGCCTTTGTTTGTTAGGGGCCTCATACATTAGAGAACTTGGATCAGTGAACTTAGTTCTTGGGAACCAAGTTCCCCAGTGTATGTTGAAAATTGGCGAACCGCGAACCAAATTCGTGACGAATTTGGTCTTCAATCTAGATTAAAAACTTTGTTCGGTTCGTCCGCCAGGGCGATATATTCTATCTTTATATATTCGATATTATCATAGAGAAACAATAACATAAGTAGATATCCCATGGTATAGGGCGTTTATGTCGCAACTTTTACTGTTATCTCAAGCTGATAGTCCCCGTAGTTCTTTCCTGTGAAGCTTTATGACGCTAGTAGTCTCTCATATTGTGCCGTTCATGCACTCTTACCCGGTCAAAAAAGTAAAAATCGACAATAATCGACAGTAATCCGCTTGAGATAACAGTAGAAGTTGCGACATAAACGCCCTATACCATGGGATATCTACTTACGCTATTGTTTCTCTATGGTTACATTGAGATATTGAATCGCATGCGTCATTGCATTCAATTTATAATACACTCGACAGATGATCTATGATGAATGATTGTATAGTATGATTTTTACTCTAATATTGACTTCCCACATCAGCTGCAAAATTTGAAACGCTCATCTCTAGACGCCGAAAGACACTGAAGTAACGGATATGTGTGTCCCGGCCATAAAACAGTCACTGTGCAAACTGTACAAATACAGATATAATAAGGATCAGCTGATGAAAACTGAAATGCGCATGCTCATGGCATATAAGTCTGTAAGAACCTTGGAAGATGTAGGCCTTCCAAGCATTCAGAAAAGTAGAAGAGATTGTTGAACTGACCTTTGGCACAAATACTAAACACAGAGTTGCGGTGGTGCAAAACAATATAAATATGGAAATAATTATGAAAGAGGCATCTTGCTGGTCGGAGAGGACGAATGAGATGGCTGCACCCATGATGCACATCAGCACCACGTTGTACACACTCATGCCCACGTACTTGGAGTCATTCAGGGCGGGAATGCTCACGTGACGCGTTTCCCACGCAAGGAATGCTCCGAATATCTGTGAAAATACGGGTTACATCGTAAGATGATAAATAAACTATTAGTGTATTGTTTTATTTGGGGCTACTTTTGAATGTAAATAGAATTATGAATCTGAGTACCTTTTTTTAAAATTATTAAGTTATAGTTATAATTTTAAAAAGGGTTCTCAGATTCATATTTTTATTTATAGAAACTTATTATACTTATTCAATATATTTTGTGATGGGTGGAACTATATATACAAGTTACATCATGAGATAATACAGGAATTTATTTCTATTCAAGTATTCTAAGCCTAGGTGATAATGAGAGAATGAATTGATAATATGTACAAACGTTTCTATCAATGTATTGGGCCATTGTATCATGGAAATAATTGTCCTTTGATTTTTCCCTCTTTGTGTAGTTGAGAATTTGATATTTATTTATTCAGATACAAATATAATCCAGGTAAAAACAACAGGCATTCGCCCAAAACTTCTCTAAATATTATGCTAATTATTCATATTTTAATAAAAAGACTAAGGAATTGTCAAAAACCACAGATTTTTCCACAGAAATCTGTGGTGATTGACAATTCCTTAGTCTTTTTATTTAGTACTATGATTTCAATGGAGAGAAAAGATGAAATGGAATTTAAGTGTGGTCATTAAAACTTGAATCAACTGTTGAATCTAAACTGAAATTTAATATTGAATAGTAAGTGATAATTAGTGGAAAAGAGTCGAAGAAATGAGACGGGGCCGCCCAAACCAATGGATGGACAGGTAGAAGTTCTAGTGATCCTTCATTTATTGACCTATTGTTATTGATTTTCGACATTTTCATGGTCTATTGTTAAGGTTTCCACTCCAAGCAATATATTGGGTTTTCAAATATGGAACGGGGGTATTCCAATTTTTAGTAATTTTTAGTGGACCAGTGTGGTTACTTGAAGGCACTTTCAGCTGTAAACCAGTGGTAGCGTAGAGTGATTGGATAAACACACACATTACTATTGATGACAAATTTAGTCAAACAAGTGCAAATTTAGTCAAACGTACATGGTGTGTAAAGCCCACATCGATTTTTAGATGTACACTTGTTTGCCGTCCTTATAAATCAATTTTGTTCAAAATTGCTTCAATTCCTGATTTTATATGAGTATAAATATAATTATAGAATAAAAACAAAGCATGGCGATATGTTGTGATAGAAGCGTAGGTATGTGTACTTACCATTAATAAACCTTTATAAGCGTATATCGAGCCCACAAAGATTGTCATACGATTACTCTGGCAGTATTCATTTTTCGGTATTATTATGATATCTTCACTATGGGGGTGTGGCTGAAAAAATATTAACATTATGTTATAATAATGACCATATATAATACACACTCATCTTACAGAAAAACACACCAGGTTTCTACGAGGCAAGCTCAAGTAAAATATTACACATATGTTTATTCCCCCAAAAAACTAAAACTACTACATCAATTACAAAAAATATTAGATAGTTTACAATTACATACAATAGTTAGTTTCAGAGATTTCTTATAATGTGTCCTCTACCTGTTTAGTGTTTTCTGTGTGGAAAATAATTGACCTACTCCACTATGGCGTACCATGTTCTAGAGTAGGTTCTGTTTGTTTTGTTTTTTTACAGATTATTGATTAGTCAATTGTAAAAATTGTCATATAACATTGTTGAGTAGTTCTCAGCTCTAGTTTTGAGATTTTTGCACACCACCCCACACAGGATAGGCTTCGGGGCGTTTTTTGTTTTATTCATTCTCAAAAAAGAACATTATCATTTTGTTACATCATTATTACTGTACATTTCTAAGTTTCGATGATAAGAAACAGATTTTCCTGTTATTGTACTGGTTTGGATGAATAGAATATTTTTCATTCCATTTCATTTAGACATTCAATGAATTTTTCAATGAAACATAAGAGGTAAGTTAGAATTGATGTCAATGATTGGAATAGTAGGCTAGCGTATACCCACCATGTAGCAATAATTATTAATAGATGGAGGAATTCAATATTTAATGAATAATTGAAAATACAGTTCAGCAAGCAGCTTTGAGCAAGAGTTACCAGACTGATTCACTTGAGAATATCTAAATAAGACATTTAGCCCCGGTTGCACAAAAGTCGGTTAAATTTTAACCGTGATCAATTTCACGGGAACCAATCAGAGAAGGCCTTCTAGATAAGATGGTTTCTCTGATTGGTTCTCGTAAAATTAATCACGGTTAAAATTCAACCGGCTTTGGGCAACCGGCACTGAGTCAAGATTAAAATTGTTTCTGACTCAAAAATGAGTCAGACATTTGTGTATGATGAATCAAACACAAAAATGTAAATTCATTCATCAATTTATTATTTCAAATTGTTTCTTAGGCTATTTTAGATTTTAAATATTTTCTTAACAATATTTTGGTGAAGTTTCAACATTGCTATCAACCACATCTTCAGTCCTGCCTGATAACTTCCAATAATCCATATGTCAATAATTTCTCAGATACAATGAAAATTTAGTAATAGATATATAATTTCCCTCAAATCTTTGATTTTTGAAGAAGTTCAGGTAAATTATTGATAAATACATCGATGAAATAATCAATATCAAACAATCGATCCTAATAATTGAACAAATACAATATGTCCCTGTGATACTTTTCTGAAGATATTTATTCTGATAGATAACTTTTTGTGTGATATTGTTGAGAAGTTGATATTGTGGTAATTATTCATATTGAATGGAAAAGACTAAGAAATTGTCAAAAACCACAGATTTATTGATACTTAGAAAGACCGGTTTCGGTTATTACACCATTGTCAATCTCTGATAATCTCTGATAAATTTATCAGAGATTGACAATGTTGTGATAACCGAAACCGGTCTTTCTAAGAATCAATAAATCTGTGGTTTTTGACAATTTCTTAGTTTTTTCATTCAATCAGATAGATAAAATGAATTAATAAATATTATTAAACGAGAAACCAAATTAAATGCTGTAATTCACCCCGAAGACTTCTGCTACTGCAAATATTGACAAACTGCAGTAGCAGAAGTCTTCGGGGTGAATTACAGCATTCAAAATATAATTCCAAATTGAATGCTGTAATTCACCCCGAAGACTTCTGCTAATGCAGTTCGACAATATTTGCAGTAGCAGAAGTCTTCGGGGTGAATTACAGCATTCAATTTGGATTTCCGTTTAATAATAATATTATTAATTCATCAGCTTTTGAATAATTGCAATATCTCAGTAATTTCCATTTCTAAATGAATAAAACTTACATATGGCTCCATTTGCTTAGTATCTCGGTAGAATGGGTCTGTAACTTGCCACGTCGTCATTATACCAAGATCAATGGCTAGAAGCACTCCAACCACCATGAATAATTGATAATCTTTTATCACCTGTGGAAAAAGGAATAATTTTTGTGAGAAAAAATCCTATTTTAACAAATTTACATCATCGATAGAGCTTTACAAACTGTTAGTGTAGTTTCTCTAGTCACAATATTCCAAGGAATGTCAGAGATCATCCTAGTTATTTGGATTTTGAACAAGGCTGCTCTGAATGTAGTTTTTCGCCTCACTGCACAGAAAGCAGCTGTTTTCCAGTCCCTACGTAGATCTGAAAGACATTGTTTGCAGACGACTCTCGTCTGACGTCAGAACAGGCCTAGGCCGGAAAGAGACCCTTTCCAGCCGCTAACATGGAACTAAGAAAGGTGATCAAAAAACAGCTGATCAAAAAACAGCTGATCAAAAAACTTTTCATTATTTGTGTTCATTATTCAATAATTAAAACATTTATAATAATATCATCTTATTGTCATTTGAAAGAATAAAAAAGTATAAACTCAACCTCCTACATAATTGAACATCATCTTTTAGGTTATTTAGACAAATCAGAATAAAAAATAAAAATACTTGGACAATTTCCTGATATTCAGATTACCTCAGATTTGCTAGAGCTATCACCTTCCACTTCTGCTTTCGGAAGTGCTTAGTAAACAACTATTCTCATTTATCTCTTTCCTGTATAGGGCTACTTGTAATATAAATATAAAGAAAATAATTAAAAATCTCAGTACCCTTTTTTTAAAATATTTTATCACGACATGTTTTTAAACTATTCTCATATATATATATATATATATATATATATATATAATATATATATATTGTTTATTTTGTGTGTGGCGAAAAATAGCGTTTGCACCACGGGCAAAAATGTTTTTCCGGCTCTCAATCTTTTCTAGTCCTCGGCCTCCGGCCTCGGACTTGAAAACCGATTTCGAGCCGGAAAAATCTCATTTTCTGCTCTAGGTGCGAAATATACTATATCAGAATTCTTCCCGAGCTCTATGAACATTAAAGTTCATTAGTGTCTGGTTACAGACACTATAGCCGACATTAAAGTTCGTCGTGTCTGAATGGTCGTTAGGTCTAGTGGTCGTTACACACCCAGTTACGTGTAGCTAGGAATACGTCTTCAGGAGATGTAGCCGTCCTATCTCGTCCTAGATCGCTACGCAATCTGTCTCGTACACACCAGCGTAGCGTAGCTTTCAACATTGGGAGATAGGACGTTTACGTCTCCTGAAGACATATTCCTAGCTATGCGTCGTTAGGTGTGTGAAAACATTAAGGCTGTGCAAAGGCTGATATGAAACTTTCTACTGGTGATATTTTTAAAAGTTTTTCGATTTGTATATCATCAAGCTATCAAAATGGAGAAGTTTTCCTCGGGAAACATTTTTTCTCCTATCATTACTTTTTGACATATGAGCGCCAAAGGTTTTAATTTTTGGGACAGAACATTTCAAATTCGGTAAGTGATAAATCCATGAGATTTAGAGAATAGATTCACCATGGTATTTTTGATCTAGTAGAACAAACATTTTCTAAAAGTATCAATTTTTGAGAAAGTTATCCAATTAACAAAAATGACCAAAAATAACTATTAGTTGGGTAGCCCTTTAAAGAGCTGACATCCTCTGAATATGATTCATGATTTGGTTCGGAGCCCACCTGGAGCTGTAGGTCTATTCTTATCTCATCATCATCTGATTCATTACGGTGCCCACACAAAACCCTTCTCTCAAGTCCACGTTATAACGGCAGTGTTGATTAGCAATAATTTATTGCTATCCTTGTCTATCATTCAATAAAGCGGATAGCGCTATCTCTTTCTCACTTTGCTCTGTTGCCAGATTGTCTTTTAACAATGTAGAATTAGTAATTAAATAACAAAATATTCCATTTCAATTATGAAATTATTGAAAAAATATAATTTCTTGCTTAATAAAATATAATTGATTATTCTAAACTTGAATGAACAGTTGATATCACATCAGTGAGCCTGTATCAGTACCTGATGCTGTAGGTCTACTCTTATCTCATCATCATCTGTTTCATAACCCATTCAAAATCCTAGAGCTCATGTGGGAATTATCATCAGCCGAAAAAAATGTAGCAAGAAGGTTTTGTAAAAGTATCGAAAAATTGTAGGCATGTGACTTACAAGACTTAGTGCCGGTTGAACAACAGCAGGTTAAATTTTAATCGTGATTAATTCCACGAGAACCAATCAGAGGAGCCGTCCTATCAAAAAGGCCTTCTCTTATTGAAATTAATCTGGTGAAATTAATCACGGTTAGAATTTAACCCGCTTTTGCGCAAACGGGCCTTACCTTTTTATTAAGTTTAACATAAGTGAATATGAAGAAGAAGAAGAAGAGGGAGAAAACAGGTGAAAAAAAAGGAGAAGGAGGATGATGATATAAATAGGGACAAGAAGAACAAGAAAAAGAAGACAGATGAAGGAGAAGGAGAAGAGGTAGAAAACAGGTGAAGAGAAAGGAGATGAAGAAGGAGGAGGAGATAAATTAGGACAAGAGAAAGGAGTGTGAGACAGAAAAAGGAGAAGAAGAAGTATGAGAAGGAAGAGACGAAGAAGGGAGAGGAAAAGAGAAAGATCAAGAAGAAGGAGAAGACAGGAGTAGGAAAAGACGGAGGAGGAGAAGAAGATGAGGTAGAAAACAGGTGGTGAAGAAGGAGGTGATAGATAATGACAAGAAGAACAAGACAAAGGAGATAAAGAAGACAGGAGAAAGAAAAGAAGAAAAAAAGGGGAAAGAAGAAGAGGAAGATCAAGAAGAAGAAGGTGGAGACGAGTGTGAGAAGAAGGAGTTGGAGGAGAAGGAGAAGAGCGTGAAAACAGGTGAAGAAAAAGGGAAAGAAGATGACAAGATTGGGAAAAAAGGAGAAGAAGAAGAAGAAGAAGAAGAAGAAGAAGAAGGAGAAGAAGAAGAAGACGAAGAAGAAGAAGAAAAAGAAGAAGTCGAAGAAGAAGAAGTAGAAAAAGGAGAAGAAGGAAAAGGGCCTTACCTTTTTATTAAGCTTAACATCAGTAAATATGGAATGAACACGCCACGTCTTCGAGAACATGGCACCAAATGCCAGAGAGAAGCCGGCCATCAGAAGCCACGCCCTCGCCGTGCAGATGTAGGGAAAAGCGGCTACACTGGTCAGGGACGAATCCAGTCCCAGGAATATCACACTGCTGTATGTCAGCATACATCCTATTATGATTAGATTGTTCAGGTGTGGACTGGACATCTTGATGTACCTGTAAATAAATATAATGTTGATAGACTACAATTTAACCCTTTTTAAAAGTTGAAAAATAATAAAGCACCAGGCGGTGATGCAATCGGGCATATTATGCTAATCAGAAAATTTTCAGAAGCAGACTGATTTCTAGGCAAACCAAGGTAAAGATGTACAAAACATTGATAAGGCCGGTTGTGACTTATGTAGCTGAAACGTGGACCATTTTGAATAGAGATGAAAGAGCGTTGAGGTCTTTCGATAGAAAGATGTACAGGAGGATATGGGGACCAGTCTGCGTTGAAGGAAACTGGAGAGCCAGATTTAACAATGAGATTGATGAAGCAATTGGCGAAAGAAATATTATAAGGTGTATCAAAGCAAAAAGAATAGAATGGCTGGGTCACGTGGTAAGAATGAGTGATGAAAGAGTACCACAAAAGCTGCTTGATGAAAGGATGATGGGTACCCGAAAAAGAGGAAGGCCAAGAAGAAGATGGATCAGCGATGTGGTGGAAGATCTCCGTGTGCTAGGTGTGGCGAACTGGCGGCAGGGAGCACAAGAGCGGAATGTATGGAGGCGTCATGTAGAGGAGGCCACTGTCCACCGAGGACTGTAGAGCCAGACAAAGTAAAGTAAAGTAAGTAAAGTACAATTTGACCCTGAAGAGACACACTAGGGTGTTTCACACCCCAGGGATTTTTTTTCTGTTCTGCAGTTGACAATATCAAACAGATGGGAATTTATGCCCTAGTCTAAATTAGGTTTGTAGTATTGTCAACTACTCTCCACCACTTCCAGTCAGTAATAGCATTCTACAAGGTCACCAGTTCATCTTGTTCTTCGTTTGGGGTGTGTAACACCCCAGAGTGTCTTCTAGGTAGGACTTTTATCAAACACTTTATTACAAAGATTTACTTGTATTGTCACTACGAATGTGGTATGGAATGATGGATCAGATTGGAATAAATGCTATGATTCTCTACAACTTGAGATTCAAAACAATAAAATGAAGAGACGTGAGTTTTTGATGAAGTTTTCATTGGCAATGATCAAGCCATTCGTTCAAACCGGATTAGGAGCTCGAACACTTAGGTGGAACATACGTACTTCTAAAATTAGTATAAATATTGATAAGCAGTGCTTTACTTTTGATTTCTATATGAACTTGGAACAAAAGTTATTTAAGAAATGATGAAGTATGGTCCAAGTACTTGTTTTTTTTCATATCTTACAAAGAAAAATGCAAAATTAAATTGGGGTGTTCAACACCCCAGTGTGTCTACTGTGTTAGCATAAAGTAAGTGTGTCTCTGTAGGGTTGAAATAAATAATCAATTTTCTCAAATATTGCTCTGTTTGTTTGTAAAATAATCATTCACACTATGAACAGATATGTTGTAGAATTTCTCCATATTAAGGGTGGAATGAAAGAGATGTCAGTTCCACAAAATCATGTCTGAATAAAAGAGATGTTGTCAGTTCCGCCAAATCATCTCTGAGAACATCTCTTTCATTTCTCTTTGAAATCATTCAATGACTTGAAATTTGTATAGTGAAGTTGGGATTATTTTAATACATTCTCCAGTATAACCTTTCTAAGCCATCTTGAAGTACCTGTGAAGCAGTTAGATTTGAAAACTGGTAGGCTCAACTCACACTCACGCAACTCAGGTCGAGAATAGACTCGACTCTAGTCGAGAGCATGTGTTTCCAAATTGTGATGTCGCGGAGACTAGAATCGACTGGTCTGAGTGTCACCATTTGAAAACACATGCTCTCGACTAGAGTCGCGTAAGTGTGAGTTGAGCCTTATAGTGATTTTGGAGCCTTATTAGTGCACTAGCCGTCAGGCTCGCTTCGCTCGCCATATCCGTCTAGCCAGGGGGCTCCGCCCCCTTTTTAAATTATAATTAAGAGAATAAGAAGAATATACATGCTAAAAGACGAACTTGAAACCCTTAAAAACCACCTTTAGAGTTACAATATTGCCAAAAGATTTCTTAGAGCGCCTCTAAAGGGCCAACTGAACATACCTACCAAATTTGAACGTTTTTGGTCCGGTAGATTTTTAGTTCTGCGAGTGAGTGAGTGAGTGAGTCAGTCAGTCAGTCAGTCAGTGAGTGCCATTTTGCTTTTATATAGATTATTAGATACAATTTCTTTAGGACGTCTCAATGTGGAATGATTTGATATAATTGATTTGAAAACATGTCACTTGAGAGGATGAGTGACTCAAGACTCGTTGAAAAAGTCTTTAGAATCAACCCAGGAGGGATAAGGCTGAGAGAGCGTTGGCTGGAGGATGTAGAGGATGATATTAGGAAGCTGGGTGGGTGTCAGAGGATGAAGATACTCAAGGCTGCTGATACAGGCGAGTGGAGAGGCTTTTTAGAGGAGCCCAAGGCTCTGAATGAACTGTAACACCAAGGAGTAAGTGCTACTGCAAAAATGCTTTTTGTTAGAAGCCCTCATGTCGAAGAATATGACCAACTTGTTGTGCTCTTTGTCTTTTCATTTCTATTATCCGATCTCATAACTCAACCAACAAAAAAAAAATGGCCCAGGAATATTTTATGATGAATTTTATGTTTTTAACGATGATACGATTGATTTAGGTACCTGATTCGACCAATAACCCCTAGGAAATATTTTGGACGATGATAGCTTTGATCTCGCTAATTTTCAGCAAATATACAGAGTCTTTCTGAATGATGGACCCATTTTCAAAAATTAGTATTTCTTAAATTAAAAATGCAAAATGTACAACCTTTATACCAATGGAAAGAGAGAGTTTCAAAGTTTTTTTTAATACCTTACAAAAGTGTTCAATATGGGGGTCGCCGTCAATCTGTCTCCCCGACAACTAGTCTCCTCGCTATTTTGATCACAGGCGTCAGTAAATCCCCTGGCAAAATATACCATTGCCGTCAACTAGTCTCCCCGACAGTAAATCCCCTACTAGAACGAAGGAGCCTAGTTGTCGGCGACAACTAAGCTCCTCACACGCTCACGACAACTAGTCTCCCCGACAGTAAATCCCCTGCTGGATAGGCCTATGAGGGGCCTGGTTGTCGTGATCGTATCCGACAACTAGTCTCCCAGACAGCTAATACACTATTGAACATTGGAACCAGCTTGAAGCGGGCGGGGAAGTAGTACAATCACAGATATTGTTGTACACATTCTATGAATTCGATTATTAGAAGAAAAGCTTGTTGAAGTTGTCACTTCTATCACTGCAAACATAAAATTTAAAAATTAAACTATTTCTCTTTCCGAATTCAACTGACTTGGAAATGTTCCTTATTGAATTGGCAAGCAGTTTCAGAATGAGTTTGTACGTCTCGCGAGTGATTCCTGCATTTATGCATAGAATATAATATATACAGTACTATATCATCGCTTACCTCACCTAATTTTTGTATTACCATTCTCTATCACATATTTTTAACTCATATATGAGTTTTAATTTCATATATATTCTCAACATGTATTTCACTCAATTTACATTTTTAATGATTTGATACAAGCAATATAAAAATAAATTGCACCTTTTACTTATAGCTGAAATGTGTGGATGTGTTCTATAATATATATATATATATATATATATATATATATATATATATATATATATATATATATTATATATATATATATATATATATATATATCGGTCTATTACTTGTATATAATTAAATACTTATGTAAATCTTATGAATTCGGCTTGAGAAATGAATTATTAATGAAAGTAATTGTTTGTAATTACTTGTTGAATTCGAAAAATGCGATATAACTCTTAAAAAAGCTATGAATGACTGGAAAAACCAGGCGTGATTTGAGGAAATCCATAGAGTAAGTGCATGAAATATATATATGTCAGTTTACTCGCAAAAACTCCGGCACTCAGAGCGAGCGAGGAGCTTGGTTGTCGGGCTCTGTGATAACAACCAAGCTCCTTGCACGCTAGCGTCAACTAGTCTCCCCGACAGTAAATCCCCTACTGGTTCATAGGGGACTAGTTGTCGGGACCGTAGACGACAACTAAGCTCCTTGGACGCTGACGACAACTAGTCTCCCCGTCAGTAAAGCTCCTCTCTCAGGTGCTCAGTTGACGCCGTCAGTAAATATCCTCGAATGTGGTTTTAAACGGAGCTTTACTGTCGTGGAGGCTAGTTGGCGCGTTCCCCAATATGGTCTCCGGCTGCTGTACGATCTGCGGAGAACCGTATCACTGCTTCTGTGCACTCAATAACACCAGATACGCTTTCTCGCGTGTGGCACGAGTTTGGCTACCGCGTAGATGTTTGCCGTGCAGCAGCCGGAGGCCATATTGAACACTTGTAATGTATTAAAAAAACACTTTGAAACTTTCTCTTTCCATTGGTATAAAGGCTGCCCATTTCGCATTTTCACTTCAATAAATACCAATTTTTGAAAATGGGTCCATCATTTAGAAAGACTCTGTATTACAAAATCTTGATATTTTGGGAGATTTCACAGTTGATTTCGGTAATTTTCATGAAATATATTACAAAATCTCAGTATTTTGGACGGTTTTACCTCTGATTTCGGTACTTGATGTTGATAGCTAGGAAGACGGCGGCCATGATGATGCCGAGTGAAGCGGTGGCCGCTAGCAGACTGTAGATGGCGATGTTGACATGACTCTGCACCTCCTGTTGCAACGTCCGGTCCTTAGGTGGTCCGCGACCGTCCTTCCAACGGATGCCCTGGCCACGGGTCAAGTCCAGCTTCCGAGTTACGCCATTGAATTCGCCGATTTTCACCTCGGCTCCATCTAAAACCAATTATTATTTATGTGAAAGAATTTCAAAAAAAAAAAAAAAATAGAAAAGATTTACACTATGAACAAGGATATTAAATATCTCTATCTCTAACTATCTATTGATAGTATTATAACTTGTTTAGAATATCACACAAATCTCAATATTGTCTAATAACTCAAATAAATCGACATCCAATATCATAACCTCAATGTTTGTAACCTCACACACAACGCTGAGTGCAGTTGGAACAACGCTAGTGCGCTCTAGTGGAATTATTGTAAAGCTGAATGTATCTGGTTTTGAGAGTCAGCATGTAGAACATAATAAATATCTGGTTTTGAAACTAATGCAGCATTCAAAAGCCATATTGAGCTATGATGTAGCATAGCTGGTTTTGATCGACACTTAGGTACAACCAATGTAAATTGTCTGGGTAATATCATGACGACTATTTTTTCGAAAAAAGTGATGTATCTGGTTTTGAAAATGGACGACTCATTTCATATAATGGATATTCCATTTCACCTTAAAATAGAAAAAAGTCATAGAAGATGATGAACCGGAAGGAGACAGGAGAAGAAGAGGAAAAAAATAAGAAGATGAAGAAAAAGAAGATAAATAAAGAGAGGAGAACAGGGAGGGGATGAATAAGGACAAGATGGAGAAGAAGAAGAAAACGGTGGAGAAGAGGGAGGAGGAGATGAACAAGGACAAGAAGAACAGAAAAAAGAAGGAGAAAACAGGATAAGGAGAAGAAGAAGGAAGAGAAGGAGATGAGGAAGAAGAAGAGGAAGATCAAGAAGGTAGAGACAAGATTGGGAAAAGACGGAGGAGGAGATAGAGAAGAGGGGGAAAACAGGTGAAGAAAAGGAGAATAAGGAGGAGGAGATAAATAAGGACAAGGATAGAAGAAAAGGAAGACAGGAGAAGGAGAAAGAGTGGAATAAAAATATAGGAGAAGGAGAAGGAGAATAGATGAGACTAAAAGAAAGATGAAGAATACAGAAGGAGGAAGAGAAGAATAAAAAGATTGGAAAAGGAGAAGGAGGAGAAGAGGGAGGAGGTACAGATGGAGAGGGGAAAGAAGAAGAGGAGGATCAAGAGAAAGGAGAAGACACGAGTAGGAAAAGAAGAATGAGGAGAAGAAGAAGTGGGAGAGAACAGGCGAAAAAAGGAGGAAGAGATAAGGACAAGAAGAACAAGAAAAATGAGTATAAGACAGGAGAATGGGAAGAAGAATAAGGGAGAAGAGAAGGAGAAGGGAAAGGAGAAGAGAAAGATCAAGAAGAAGGAGAAGACAAGAGTGGGAAGAAGAAGGCGGAGGAGAAGGAGAAGAGGTGAAAAACAGGTGTAGAAAGAAGAAGAAGAAGAAGAAGAAGAAGAAGAAGAAGAAGAAAAATAAGAAGAAGAAGTAGAAGAAGAAGAAGGTGAAGAAGAAGAAGACTTTAGAAGGCAAGAGACTATCGTAATGCTTTTCAGGACAAGAAAAATATCTTCAAAAAATAGGTACTTTCAAGTGAATGCAAATCAGCACTCATATTGCAGTCACCAACTTCTTAACTAGAAGTTTCATCGTTACGAAAAATTCTAAACCCATTCATTCATTGGCTGTGCAACGCTTATGAATATTCAAGCAAACTGAGATAAAGGACTGGATGTGGCCGATATAACTGACTTCTATCAGAATTATTATTCATCGCTTATTATTTTCTACACAATAGCAGAAGACTGAATTTCCATATCTAATACATCAAGAGAGGAACTTCTGAATTTTAAATTATATTTCTCAGGAGAGTGAAGAAAAAAGGCTGTCTTGCTAGGAACAATAGAAGGAACGCTTCTGCATTGGAAAATCATGGAAAAAGAATTATTAGTTTCTCTGGAGAATCAGAGTTAAATTTCAGGTTGTAGGGTTGAATTGATGATAATCATCAACTTATCACCTTGAAAAGTTGATGAATTGATGAAGTAAATCTCTTGGAATAATGATTCATTATATTCTTATATTGATAATATATTAATAAATTGTAAAAAACACTTATTGACAGGGGCTACTTTTAAATTAATAAAACAAAATAGAATCAAAGTTTCGGTCATATTACACCATCGTAAGGTTATAAAATAAAATGAAATTCAAATTGAAATTTTATTCAAATTTTATTTTATTCTATAACCTGACGATGGTGTAATATCACCGAAACTAGTTGTTAAAAACGATGACTTATAACCTGACGATGTTGTAATTTCACCGAAACTAGTTGTTAAAAACGATGACTTATAACCTGACGATGTTGTAATATCACCGAAACTAGTTGTTAAAAACGATGACTTATAACCTGATGATGGTGTAATATCACCGAAACTAGTTGTTAAAAACGATGGCTTATAACCTGACGATGGTGTAATATCACCGAAACTAGTTGTTAAAAACGATGGCTTATAACCTGACGATGGTGTAATATCACCGAAACTAGTTGTTAAAAACGATGACTTATAACCTGACGATGTTGTAATATCACCGAAACTAGTTGTTAAAAACGATGACTTATAACCTGATGATGGTGTAATATCACCGAAACTAGTTGTTAAAAACGATGGCTTATAACCTGACGATGGTGTAATATCACCGAAACTAGTTGTTAAAAACGATGGCTTATAACCTGATGATGGTGTAATATCACCGAAACTAGTTGTTAAAAACGATGACTTATAACCTGATGATGGTGTAATATCACCGAAACTAGTTGTTAAAAACGATGGCTTATAACCTGACGATGGTGTAATATCACCGAAACTAGTTGTTAAAAACGATGACTTATAACCTGACGATGGTGTAATATCACCGAAACTAGTTGTTAAAAACGATGACTTATAACCTGACGATGTTGTAATATCACCGAAACTAGTTGTTAAAAACGATGACTTATAACCTGATGATGGTGTAATATCACCGAAACTAGTTGTTAAAAACGATGGCTTATAACCTGACGATGGTGTAATATCACCGAAACTAGTTGTTAAAAACGATGACTTATAACATGACGATGGTGTAATATCACCGAAACTAGTTGTTAAAAACGATGGCTTATAACCTGACGATGGTGTAATATCACCGAAACTAGTTGTTAAAAACGATGGCTTATAACCTGACGATGGTGTAATATCACCGAAACTAGTTCTTCAACTATTTTAAAGTTTTTTAAAAATAAAGGGTGCTAAAAGATTTTATTTTGTTTTATTGATAATAAATTATAATTTAACGAAAATCTTAATTGAATGCTGTAATTCACCCTGAAGACTACTAATATGCTACTGCAAATATTGACAGCAGGTTTAACAACTATAGTGAGGTCCACGTTATAATGGCAGTGTTTGATTAGCAATGCTATTGCTATCCTTGTCTATCATTCAACGCAGCTGATAGCCCTATCTCTTCCTCGCTTTGCTCTGTTGCCAGATCGCCTTTTAACAATGTAGAATTAATAATTATTTATTAACAAAATATTCCATCTTGATTATGAAATTATTGAAAAATACAATGTCTTGCTTAATAAAATATAATTGATTATTTCAAGCGAGGATGAGCAGTTAATATTAACATGATACATACCTGTATCAGCTACCGTCTATGGAAGGCATTGAAAAGAGAGAGGATCGGCAACGTTGTTCTCCTATTTTTCTCCACTCCCATTATAACGTGGACCTCACTATAGCTGTTAACCCTGTTGTCAATATTTGCAGTAGCAGGAGTCTACGGGGTGATTTACAGAATTTTATTAGGATATTCGTTTAATAATTATTATACATTAATTAGTATTTGAACAATTGAAATTTCTGATTTTTTTTCGATCTATTTCTTTATTATTTTACTGATATATTATGGTAACTTGATGAAGATTCAGTTGTTGAAATATAATATTCGAAAAGCTATATTCTTCAAGCATTTGAATTGTACTTGAAGCCTTCAATTGAGACTTCATTATCAATAGTAAATCAATAAATTTCAAAAATAAGCTCAATTATTTTCTACAGTACTTACTCAGAAATTGTTTGAGCATGATACTAGCTTTTCTTTCATTCTCGTAAAAGCGGACTGGACCCTGAAAATGATAAGAAAAAGACCAAATTAAAACCAGTGCACAAGTGAATAATTTGAAAGCATCAATATTTATTGTGGTATGGAATATGAATGAAAGATGGTTCATCAATTGAATGAAAAAGACTAAGAAATTGTCAAAAACCACAGATTTATTGATACTTAGAAAGACCGGTCAACCGGTTGTCAATCGATCCATTGTCACATTTTACACCATTGTCAATCTCTGATAAACTCTGTTTATCATTGACAATGGTGTAATAACCGAAACCGGTCTTCCTAAGTATCAATCAATCAGTGATTTTTGACAATTTCTTAGTCCTTTCCATTCGATATGAATAATTACCACAATATCATCTTCTCAACTACACAAAAAATGGTTCATCAATTACCAGAGGTTAGGATTACCAGAGCGTACTAAATACAGCTAAATTTATTCTAACTATTTATGAAATAACATCATATAGTACTCTTTTTTTTGAAAGTTTTTAATATAAAATAACAGATTAAAAACACAAATCGAAACAGTTATTTTATATTGGAAACTTTCAAAGAAAAGGGTACTATGATGTTATGAAAATGAGTAGCTCTTAATACAAACATTTTGAGGAGATATATAAATATTCAGTTCTTCACTCAGTATCTTATACGCTGAGAGGATGCCAGATTCAAACGAGTAATCTCTCCTATCTGAAGATACATTTCATTGATGGGATGGGATCGCTTGGAAAATACTGTTACAAATAGTATAATATTTGTCAATGATACAAAAATAAGCTCTCTGAATAAACTGTAAAGAATGAACCATGATATCGATTGATCATTATAATGGAATATATTCTAGCCAAAGTACTAGTTGAGAATAGATTCCTATTTCCAGGTGAGTTAGCGATTGATCAATCATCAATAACATTATCAAACCACGTTCAAGATGATTATGAGTTATGGGTTATAAGTTTGAATAAATTTCCTTCTTGCCTGAAGGTGATAGATTCAATAAGCTAGCTAAGAACAACTTCCTAGGTGAGTTGATGATTCCCTAGGTGGCGAGATCAATCAAAAATAGAATCAAGGAATACTTTTATAATGAATTCCTTTATCCATTACGAACTACTATACGTTACTTCAAGCTTTAACACTAAAATAACGACTTTAGTGTTAGTCGAAATTTTAGTGTTAAAAATTGATAAAACTTACATCTTGTGTAGCCATCACATAGACACATAGATTTTTGGATTTTCGATTTTTCGCCTTCCTTATGAATTCTACTAGATAAAACGAAACTCCATAAACATCATTCTACTATTAACATAAATCTGTTCATTCTAATAGAATTTATAAGGACGGAAAAGAATTGTACGTCCAAAAATCGATGTGTGTGTAACACATATAGGCAGGCTTAAGGCTGTGCAAAGGCTAAAAATAAACTTTCTACTAGTGATATTTTTCAAAGTTTCTTTCATTTGTATAACATCAAGCTATCAAAATGAAAAAGTTTTCTCAGGAAAAAAAAAAATTTTCTGATCATTACTTTTTGAGATATGAGCGCCCAAAGTTTAAATTTTTGGGACAGGACATTTCAAATTTGGTAGGCCTATGAGATAAATCCAGGAGATTCAGAGGATAAATTCTTCATGGTAACCTATTGTTGATTGGATAAAACAATTTTTTTTTTTGAAAATATCAATTTTTGAAAAAGTTATTCAATTTACCAAAAATAGCTCAACTAATCTCATTTTTGGTTATTTTTAGTAAATTGAATAACCATCATAAAAATTGATATTATTAGAAAAATTTTGTTTTACTAGATCAACAATACCATGAAGAATCTATCCTCTAATTGTCATGGATTTATCTCTTACCGAATTCGAAATGTTCTGTCCCAAAAATTCAAACTTTAGGCGCTCATATCTCGAAATTGAAGATCAGAAAAAAAATGTTTTCCTGAGAAAACTTTTCCACTTTGAAAGCTTGTTTATGTACAAATGAAAAAACTTTGAGAAATATCACCAGTAGAAAGTTTATTCTTAGTCTTTGCACAGCCTTAAAGTCACCCAGTATATTAAGTTCATTCATATTTTTGACCAACAGAGGTTCTCAGGTCATAGACTTTGTGCAAACATTACACTGGGAATCAGAGTTGAATCAATACCCAATTCATGCCGGAATCAGAGTGGAATCAATACCCAATTCATGCGGAATCAGAGTGAAATCAATACCCAATTCATGCCCATTTCACCCAATACCCTGCGGTCTCCAGTCTCTGTTACTGAGGCCACCAAACGGCGGAAATCTGATCCAATTGTGATTCAGGTTTCGATTATAGCAGCGGTACAAATCAATATTGTGTTCAATTGGTGCAGACTGCTTCACAATTGTCAGACCAAATTCACAATTGGCAGAATAAATACAAGAAGTGAACGAAATAATTGATCAGGTCGTTTCGTCGCGAAATGGCAATCGCTGCCGGCGATATATGATATGACGTCGCGGCGCTAAACAAATGTTTGGACAGGTTGGCTTGATCACTGGTCAGGTTAGGTTGTGATTCAGGTCAGGTTGGGTTCAGTTCCAGGTCAGGTTAGGTTCGATTCGATGACAACGCGGATGCCAACCGCTAATTAAACCGCAAATTGCTTTCCGCGTTTGAGATGGAGATTCCTCTACTGAGATAATGCCTGTTAGTCTGTGGAAATGATAGGACTACAGAGTTGCCGATTCTCTGTTATCATCACTCTAAATATTAGATAACTGTGATTCAATCTTAATACAATTCTTCTTTATCATCATCTACCAACTTATCAACGTATTAAGCATTAAATTACCTGCCTATTACGCATGGGAAACCATAGTTGGCAAGGTATTTTCCCCCTCTTTCTTCCAGCACACATCATCTTAGCAATATTGTCTTTTAAAGTGTTAATATCATTGTTACTGTTATCGTGATTGTTTTGTTGTATATTGCTTTCACTCATTGTATTTTTTTGTGTTGTGAATAAATTGAAATTCAATTCAAATTTATTTTCCAAAAACATGATATTCGATTATGAAATATACACCCACGACATCCCACACAGCACACTGATATAAAACGTTTAATAAACGTTACCTCTTAAACATTTAAAACGTTTAGACAACGTTGTATGTTGTTGACCATCACGTTTTCTAACCGTTTATTCAACCTTTAGTTTGGTACTGACCTTTACGTTTAATAAACATTTATTTAAACGTTGTATTCAACACTTCGATAAACGTTATATGAACGTTTTGATAAACATTATAGTCAACATTTCAATAAACGTTATATCAACGTTTTGATAAATATTATAATCAACCATTAGTTGGGCATTTGATTCTTTGGAGGTAGTACATATCTTTAGGCAGGACATACTAAAAGAAGTGCAATGCAAAGTAGCACAGCATTTTGCATCCATAGGGGCTTCTTCATATTTGTTTGAATGGAAGCATGAAAATATTTTATCAGACTATCATCTGTGAGTAGTGAGAAGTGGGAATGATAGGACTACAGTCTTGCCGATTCTCTGTTACCACCGCCTTCTGCAATTGGTTAGCTGATATCTGTGACAAGATATTCCGGTATAAGAAATATTGATATGTAGTATTCATAATAAATATCGGGGCACCGAGCTTCGCTCGTTATTTTTATTCATTGATAAACAAAACACAAAAATTCTCTAATATGATCGTGTTCATATTTCACAGTTGGCTATACGTCAGCTTATGAATTTCGGGGATGCGATATTTTGATTTTCCACAGAATCACTCGCTCACTTTTAACTATCCACAGACGACGAAAGTCTCAGCTGTTTCAGCCAAGGATGAATCATCCTTTTAATGTCGTTCAGCAAGTTTTCCCAAGGATGAGACCTAGTGCAATCGTATTTTTATATCATGAACCTACTATGTTCTAAATTTCGTGAAAATCGTTAGAGACGTTTTCGAGATCCATTGAACATAAATAACCAGATATGAATATACAGAAATTGCTCGCCTAATATACTTGGATATTAATTACATCATCACATCATAAGATCGGTCCTAGTGTCCGAAAGCGCTCCAAAAATGTAAAAAGAAGCTAATAGCTTTTATTTATAAAAATCAGACTTCTATGTCGTAATTTAAGTGTTCAAAAGTAATATTAATTACTGATTCATGTTTTTAATGTCAACTCTATATCAAATAATATATTTTATTCGTCAAGAAAATACATTTTTTCATGATCAAATAAAGAAACTGATAATTGATTTAATGATGTAGTTGGTCAAGTAGTAGTCTAGGAGCATTAGAAACTTTGGTCAGCTAGCACCGCCTTGTTCGTGGGTTCGAATCCCACCGATGGCATTGACATTTGATCATCTCATCATCCATCTCACTCTTTCTATTACCCACGTATAATCAGAAAGCTCATGTGGGCATTATATGCAATAATAAAAATCATGGATTCTCAAGTTAGAGATAAAATATTTTTGTAGTTAATTATGTTTCTACATATTTAACAAACGTTTTCGCAACAGTGCCAAGGTAGGAGAGGATAAAGCAATCTCCTTTGTTCAATAACATACTAATGTTCATTCATAGTTAACAAACGACTTGGCAACAGTGCGGAGGTAGAAAAGGATAGAGCCGCCTCCTTTGTGTGATGACTGACAAGGATAGCAAACCAACGTCAATCAAGTGCTGACTTCATAACGTGAATCTCAGTACAGTTTCATGATCAATACTCGATTCTCCAGTTCGAGTTGATAGCTTATTGAGTTGATCGATACTCGATTCTCCAGTTTGAGTTGATAGCTTATTGAGTTGATCGATACTCGATTCTCCAGTTCGAGTTGATAGCTTATTGAGTTGATCGATACTCGATTCTCCAGTTCGAGTTGATAGCTTATTGAGTTGATCGATACTCGATTCTCCAGTTCGAGTTGATAGCTTATGGAGTTGATCGATACTCGATTCTCCAGTTCGAGTTGATAGCTTATTGAGCTGCTTGATACTAGATTCTCCAGTTCGAGTTGATAGATAGTTGAGTTGATCGATACTCGATTCTTCAGTTCGAGTTGATAGCCAGTTGAGTTTATCGATACTTGATTTTCCAGTTCGATTTGATTGATAGCTTATTGAGTTGATCGATACTCGATTCTCCAGTTCGAGTTGATAGTTTATTGAGTTGATCGATACTAGATTCTCCAGTTCGAGTTGATAGATAGTTGAGTTGATCGATACTCGATTCTTCAGTTCGAGTTGATAGCTAGTTGAGTTTATCGATACTTGATTTTCCAGTTCGATTTGATTGATAGCTTATTGAGTTGATCGATACTCGATTCTCCAGTTCGAGTTGATAGCTTATTGAGTTGATCGATACTCAGTTTGATTGGATAGCTTGTTGGCCAATGTGGCACTTCTCTTATATCCCTCACTGTTTACTCACTCATTTTCGGTTCAGTATTGGTAATGTAATTAAGACCGTTAATTAACTTGTGAGAGCAAATCACGAATCACATCCCAGAATATTGCATGTAGACAGTGTATTCATATAGCCTGATTGCATAGGATGAATCAGTGATAATAAACGATCAGATTACACCTGATTGTGTTTTTCATCTGAAGCATACCAATAATGGACAAGTGATAAGTTTTGTCTATGAGAGAAGCAATTTGATATTCAAATTTATTCATGCAATACGTCAATTGATGGGAAACACTCAAGAATATGCTTATAGTATGTTGGGAGTTGAGAGATATATTCAGGATATTCAGTGGAGAGATATATAATATACAAGTAGTTCTGTGAACAGTAGACCTCGCTCAAGAATACAAATTTCAATCTAATGAGAAGGGTCAGTACAGTAGGTACAGTATTATTGTGAAGATTCAGCCATATCATCTATTATTTTCTCCATTGAAAGTGCTAAAGACACTGTTTCCAGGGACACCGGACTTAACAAGGAGTACCTTTATATCGTCTCCATATTTACAATATTAACATATATCACAAGTTTTCTAATAATTAATTTTAAGAAATCGGTCAACTGACGGAAGAATGGAATATGCAGTGGGCAATTTAGACGATGAATCGTCTCATAGACGATGGTGAGACGGAAAATGATTCTAAATAAGATGGGTTTGTTGGAGTCAATGACAGGAGGCTGCTAATGATGTTTATCATGAAAAGTGGATTCAATGTTATGGCTTGTTATGCCTATGCAGAATGTTAAAGCTCACAAATCGCTTTCCGATCTCATACCAAAAGGAAAATAAAAGACTTGACACTGTAGAGCGACACAAAAATGCATACAAGACATATACAATATATTTATTGTAACTGATAAACTGAAAATTCAGTTGAAAAATAACTAAAATAATAGCCGATAGTTATGAATAAAAGAAGTTGGAGGTTATGAAATGTTCATGATGTTAAATATTGTCTACAACTGAAAGAGTTGTTGATTTATTAATTGATTAATTTTCATGATGATAAGAATAGTCCACAACTAAAATAGTTGAATTATCTGTACCATAGACAATAATAGTTATTTATGTATTGAGAGCGAAAAACACGATTTTATCACTGGAATCACATACAATTTTTTTCTACAACTGCAGTATTGGACTCCAATACAATAAAGAGTTTTTTTTTATAATTTATCCAATTATACTTTGATGATTCGATTTAATAATGATGAGATGATTCAATTTAATTATTCTATATAATCATAATAATCTAATTCATAATGATATATTTTTAGAATGAGATAAAACAGTTAGTTTATTATCTGAAAAGAAAAACTGGTCAGAACGAGATTTGAACCTGGATCCCACACAGTGTGATACAACGCTCCAGTTCTCTCGGTCACCATGAGCTGTTGATACTGAATGCGAAAAAGAAGGAACATGAATTACTGTATCTTCAAAGAAAACGGCACAGGATACATTCAGATGGATGTTGGTCTGCGGTTTTTTAAGTTACGAAAAAACCGGAGGTCTTTCCCGCGGAGGTCTTCTAACGTTCCCGCGCCTTGTTTCAAAGAGCTTGCATACAAAATTTCAACCAAATCGATTGAGTCGAAACTAAAGTAACTCAGCTTCGCTTCGGTCAATTATATCATATTATAGTCTATATACAGAACCCTCTGCTGCTACCCCTGTTTTAAGAAAAGAATTCCTGGATATGATACCAGAATTCTCTGGAGAGCCATTATTATTAAACAGATTTGTATCGATTTGCGATAAAGTAGTTGCTAAGTTTTTTGTACAATCGAATCCCGATGATTTTCAAAATGAATATCTATTTTCTACTATTATTTCTAGACTCAAAGGTAGAGCTTTAGAACTTGTAACCAGTGGAAACACTTATGCTTGGCCTGAAGTGAGAAGAGTACTTCTCGACGGCTATCTTGACAAACGTGATTGTTTCACGTTGAATATTGAAATGACAGAATTGAAACAAGAAAGTAGCGAAAGCCCTTTTCATTTTCACGAGAGAATTCAAAAGATTCTCAACTTACAACTTGCATATTTCCTTACGAAGATGGCAGCAAACTCAACTATTCTATGCGAATACGCAAAGCAGCTTGCCCTTAGGGTATTTTTGAGAGGTCTGAATGAACCTATAGGATCACTGATGAGAACAAAAAACCCTTCAAGTCTAAGTGAAGCTTTGAGTATGATCACAAACGAAATGCAGTACAAAAACAGAAATAGTAATTATAATTTCAATCTCAATAAGAGACCAATCTCACAACCATTCCAACAACTTCCTCTGACTAAACAAATCCAACACTTTCCTCATACTAGACCAATGCAAAACTTTCCCCAAAACAAGACTTATCCGAACTTCCAAAACCAATCACAACAAAGACCAATGATTACACATCAAAATAACAATCAACAATTTCGCAACTTCAGTTCAATGAACCAACAGAGACCAATGTTTCAAAGGCAATTTTTCGGTCAACAACACAGACCACAAATGCAATCGCAACCAACTCCAATGAGTATTTCAACCAGAAACACTGAACTTGAACCCCCGAAAAAGAACCCCAGATTCAATCAACTGACAACCGAATTCGCTACAAACAATGACGAATTACTCAATACTAACAGAAACGAACTCTTGACTGACAATTTCTCAAATGAACCGTTCAATTACCCCGAAATGACTGGAAATCTCATGAACAATTTTGAAAACTTGGAATTGAATGATGATTACAATAATCAAATGACTTCCGACCAAACAGAACAAAATCATTTTTTAGGAGAAACGAGCCTCGGAACAAATTTTCAATTATGAACTTGCAAACAAAAGATAACGAACTCTCTTACTTTCTAGACCCACAAACGAACTTTCGAGTACTGATTGATCCCGGAAGTACGCAATCCTTTATAAAAAAGGTAATTGCACATGAAGGTTTTAAAGATTCCTTGAAACCAACACCATTTGAAGTTACTACAGCCCATGGTAAATCAAAAGAAAAATTCAGTGCTAAAATACCATTCCTAGGAAGAAAATTTGATTTTTTCGTATTTGATTTTCATAAAGATTTCGATCTCTTGTTAGGAATGGATGCTATAAAGCAATTGAGAGTAAGATTGGATTACATTAGTAACAAACTTTACTATGGAAACAACAAACAAGTACCAATACTGTATTACAATACAACTTTGCAACACAATGAACCTTCTAAAGTCAATAAACCTCGTCAACTGTGGACTTACTTGATTGAAGCACGTAGTCAGAAAACAATATCAATTCCGATAAAAAACGTGTCAAACGGAGAATGCTTTCTCAAATACCAAAATCTCTCTGGACTAGAAATTCCACAATCTATCCTAAAAGTTGAAAACAATAAAGCAATCTGTCTAATTACAAATTCATTTACGGAAGATAAAAAATTGACAATCACACGACCTTTTGAAGTTGAAAATTTGGAAAACTATGAACTAGTCCCTCATTCAAAATCCACCTCATCTCCAAACAGTAATAACTTGAATAATTTTGAAGTTGACCAAACTAGATTAGATCTTTCAACAATTAGAACCGAACACATGAATTCCGAAGAAAAAGAAGCAATATTAGAACTGATAAAAGAGTATGCAGACATTTTTCATGTAGACGGAAATAAATTGACATTCACAAATCAGGTCAAACATGTTATCAGAACAACCGATGAAATTCCAGTTTATTCAAGAAATTATCGATATCCTGTTGTTTACAAAGCAGAAGTTGATAGACAAATCCAAGAAATGCTAGATCAAAAAATTATTAGACCCAGTCATTCAGCTTGGAACTCACCAATTTGGATTATACCCAAAAAACGTGATGCATCCGGAAAACAAAAATACAGAATTGTGATAGATTTTAGAGGAGTAAATGCAAAAACTATTGATGATAGATTCCCATTGCCAAATATTTCTGAAATCCTGGATAAATTAGGTAGATGTCAATATTTTACAACTCTTGATTTGGCAAGTGGTTTCCACCAGATTCAAATGCATCCCGATAGTAAATCAAAGGATTTCTAGGACTGTTAGGCTATTACAGAAGATTCATAAAAAATTTCGCAGATGTAACCAAACCACTAACAAAACGCCTAAAGAAAGGAACCAAAATTAATGTTGAAGATGAAGATTATGTGAAATGCTTTGAATATTGCAAAACCCTTTTGTGTAATGACCCAATTTTACAATATCCTGATTTTTCATCCGAATTTTTATTAACAACAGACGCTAGTAACGTATCAGTAGGAGCTATCCTGAGTCAGAAGAAAAATGGTGCTGATTTACCTATAGCTTATGCTAGTAGAACCCTGAACGAAAGCGAAACCAGATATTCGGCAATAGAAAAAGAATTATTAGCGATAGTTTGGGCAACCAAATACTTTCGTCCTTACTTGTACGGCCAAAAATTCAAAATTTATACTGATCACAAACCATTGCAGTGGCTATTCTCAATAAAAGAACCAAATTCCAAACTTCTCCGCTGGAGATTGAAACTAGAAGAATACGATTACGAGATTTGTTATAAAAAGGAATTTTGAATCAAAACGCTGATGCTCTATCTAGGATCCAATTGAATAATAATGATGTTATTCCAGGTCCTTCAAGACAAAACACAGGTGAAGAAGTAGATAAGATAATAAACGAAGCTATTGAAATGCATTTTTCTGAACTTGACGATCAATCTATGATAGGAAATGTAGACGACAATGATGTACGTGACAACAACCTTGACATTCGAGAAGAACAACATGACTCTGACGATCAAACAGTGCATTCAGACTATCACGGTAATGAAATGATTGGAATTCAAACTCTTGACGAACCAGTAAACTTTGCTAAAAATCAAATATTACTAAATCTAGTGAAATACAATCCACGAAAAGTTAAATACAAAAACTATTTGAAAACAAGTGCCGAATTATTGTAGAAATTTCCGAGAATAATTTTGAGAAAGATGTAGTAGAATTTGTAAAAGAATATCTAGTTCCGAATGTAAAATATTGTCTATACTTTGAAAATGATTTCTACGAAAGATTCACTGTAATAATTGCAACTTATTTCAAAAATACACAACTCAAACTAGTACGTTGTACGAAAAAACTGATTGATGTCACAAACGAGGAAGAGATAAAAGAGATAATCGATAACTATCATGTCGGAAAGAATAATCATCGTGGAATTCAAGAAACTTATGAGCAAATTAAAAGAAAGTACTACTGGCCAAATACTCGAAACAGAATTCAAAATTTCATCAATAGATGCGACATTTGCTTAAAAACAAAATACGAAAGAGTACCCTTGAACTTGGAAATGAATCTTACCCCCACTGCTTCAAAACCACTTCAAACTATTCATATCGATAGCATTACTTTTGACAAAAGAAATTTTTGACGATAATAGATAGTTTTTCACGTTATGCACAAGCCTATCCACTTACTAGTGCACAAGGAATTGAAATAGTTGATAAACTACTGGATTTCTTCAGTCATCACGGTGTTCCAGAAAGTATAGTTTCAGATAATGGCACAGAGTTCACTAATAATGTGGTGAAAGAATTGATGGCACTTCATAAGATAAAGATTCACTTTATCAGCACACAGCATCCCCAGTCAAACGGCATGTGTGAAAGATTGCATTCAACCCTTGTCGAGCATATTAGACTCCTTAATAATCAAACTCAATTCAAAGACGATTCTATCGAGAGAAAAGTGAAACATGCAATTTTAGCGTACAATAATAGTATTCACTCTGTAACAAAACTAACTCCATTTGAAATTCTGAACGGACACATAAACGCAAATGCTTTATTTGACATTGACATTGGCAAACAGATGATGAACGACTATGTCAATCAACACAGAGAAAAAACCAAAAAGCTCTATGAACACATTAGAGAAACGAATCAAGCAATTAAAGAAAAGGTTATCGAGAAAGTGAACGAGAATAGAGAACCATTGCCTGAAATTCCATCCGATATCTACGTTAAAAATATGCAGAAACAGAGTAAGACAAAAAACAAATATAACAAAGAGAAAATCGAATCTGTGAACAGAGACCTTAAAACAGCTAAAATCGTACCGAGACACCATAACACAAAATCTAAAATACACCTTTCCAAAATTAAAAGACCTAGAAAAATCATCAAAACTAATGACATTGAAAAACCTAAGACAGTGACTCAACTGACTATTGACAATGACAATCCTTTTCCAGGTCCCTCTTCATCCTGTACGCAGCAAGATCAGGAACAGCAATAGACATTAAGAATGTTACTATTAATTCTGGAATTGTACCAATTAACCTTGGCAAAGCCAAACTTGTATATAACTCGCACGTTTTTGTACATAATTATGATTTGAAATCAATGTATTCAGAAATTGAAAATTTGAATAATTACTATGATAAGGTATCTCACTATTTTTGGAAAAATATTAGTATAAGTTCAAAAACCGATTTCGTTACAGAAAACAGTAGTAAATTAAGAGATGCAATCAACTATTTGAAATTCATCAACCATACAAAGTCTGTTATTGAAGAAAAATTGGAAATGATTTTGTTTTACAATGAAAACGTCAAACGCAATAAAAGAGGTTTAATAAATAGTCTTGGATCTGTTTTAAAATTTATCACTGGTAATTTGGACGCTTATGACGAACAAAAATACGATAAGTTGATTCTCGAACTGTATAATAATCAAGATAATTTAGCCAATCAAATTTCAAACCATTATTCAATCAGTCAAAACATTATTGTAGAATTCAACGAAACAATTAAACTTGTGAACCAAAACTTCAATGAATTGAAAGAGAAATTTTTGATAATTAATGATGATTTAAACGATTTCATAGAATTAGAAAAAATTAAAGATATTTTGAATCAATTACTTATAGCTTATAATATTTTATTAGACGTAGTTCATGACATTGAAAATTCTATTGCATCTTGTAAAGTAGGCGTTCTGCACCCTAGTATAATGTCTACTAAAGAATTGTTCAATGAACTTGTGAAAATTTCAAAATTCTATGACAAGAAATTCCCATTGGAAATTAAGTATAATAAGATGTTAGAAATAGAAAAATTGATTAATGTAGATTGTAAGCTAATTAAGAACGAAATCATTTATTTTCTCGAATTTCCGATTGTAGAAGAAGTAACTTTTGATCTTTTTGAATTATTACCAATTCCAAGTAAAGTAGAATCAAATTTTGTAACAATACTTCCACAAAACAAATATTATTGAAATCTTCTGATAGTTCTAATACTTTAAAAATTGAAGGATTGTATGAAGAATGTAGATTGATAGGAGATAACGAATGCTATCTGTGCTCATCCGAAGCCATCTCCCATCAACAACTGCAATGTGAAGCGGCTATCATATCTACTGGTTCCACTGACAACTGTAAATTCACCGCCGTCCAAATTGAAGAGAACCTCATCAAATGGATTCCCGAAATACAACAATATTTGGCAGTCTTACCAAAATTGGAGACCTTCCACATAGAAACGAAAACCGAAACTACTGTGACAACACTTCAAGGAATTTATTTCATCAATACAGCCGAAGGAAAAATTTACTATCGAGGAAAACCTCTGTTCCACTCTTCCCAAACGAGAGGACATCCAAAATTTCTAGAAAACATCCAATTAGAACTTCAAGATCATCAAATTCCAGATTTCCAAATTCATTTGAAAAATTTAGACAACTTTAACCAATTTAAAAACATTCAAGTGTCTCCAGTCATCCGAAAATCATATTTAACCACCGACATCAATGTTTTCACAACCATTTTGTACATTGTGATTGTTCTTTGCGTGATTTTCACCGTGTACAAAAGAATCTCCAAAAGAGGACAGCAACCTTCTTCAAGAACTTCGCTACCAACCCCCGAAGTTCTCTTTAGGGAGGGAGGAGTTACATTGTGAGAACCTACAGCAGTCAGCAGTTTCAATACAACTTCTTAGAACTCTCCTGGAACTGTTGGAGCCAGCTTTCTCACGCATCGAGCGTCAGTCCTGCTTACAACATCGAAGCGAGAGGTACTCACTTTATCAAAATTCACTTGTTTAAATTGTTTTATTCCAAATTTTGTGTTTTGTAAAAATACAGATATAATCAGCTGATTAAGAGTGAATTTCTCATGTTCGCGGCGCGTATATCTGTACGCACCTTTGGAAGTTGCCTCCGTTCAATGGCAAAAGAACGTTTTGCCCGGTATCTAAGTCATTGTAAGCAATTTTGCAAAGCAAGTTCATCAAGACTATATTAGAATGAAGATCTCAGACACACTTTTCTTTGCTTTATCTCTGTTTGTTTCATTTATCTCTCCATCATCATTCCACATGATGATGGAGAGATAAATGAAACAAACAGAGATAAAGCAAAGAAAAGTGTGTCTGAGATGAAATTCTTCATTCTAATATAGTCTTGATGAACTTGCTTTGCAAGCTGTGGTAATGTATTCCTATCATCAACAACAAAATTGGTTATGAATTTATAATTATATTGATATAATATCCCTTTCATGTATTGTTTCATCAAGCAACCAACATATATGGGATCACCTATGGGAGTCAGAATCACATTGAGCCGGCATTATATAATAGATTATGTCGTCGTGTGTACAATACTCTGGCATAAACAACATGGCACAGCTGCTAGCTGATTAGTAGTTGATAAACAGCTTAGAACAGGATATATCCACCTATTACAACTATTAATGTACCTTGTTACAGGAAACAATTGAATACCTTGCTATGAATATTTGATATATTATAATATGAATATGTCGATCAATATTTAGCACATACAAATCCTGTTAACCGATGAACAGCTTAGAACAGGACATATATCTATATCATAGAGAAACAATAGCGTAAGTTTAAACAATAAAACTTATGCTATCGTTTCTCTGTGTCTATATTCACCCATTATCAATGGGCCCGTTCTGTACATGGAATGTGGACATGATGTGGTGAATTGTCCGATTCACAATTTACCAGGTAAAAAGTTCCGCGTTCCATGGGAAGAGTTTTGATAGATTCTGTACCAGAAACCAGTTCCAGTTCCAAAATCCTGCCCCACAGTCGAAGCGTGGTGAATTGTCTGACCTGGTACAGTTCCAACTATCTGAGATCTCATTGGTTGATTATAGTAGTCTGCTTGCTTCTCTGCGCATGCGCTGATAGTTTGTTCTTTAACATAACCTATTTTTTAGACATGTAATCAAAATTTGGGAATGGAATAGTTTTGGGCCAAGCCTTTTGTTCCTTCCCAATCATATTAATATGATTTGTTATTGTATCCACGTATAAATAAGATATTATAAGATATTAAAGAATACATAACCAACAATATGATGTTTGATAACCATTCATTAAATGAATTTTTCTCTAAATAAAATTTAAGAGTAATGGAATAAAAGGAATGCACACTTTTCTAGACGGTAAGTTTGTTAAACAGCCTTTCTTCATTCATGCAGCTTCAACCAACGATTTTGAAATGGCGTTCCATTCTGCACTAGTCACGTGATGGAACAATTTACGATTGGAACTGGAACAATTTACTGTACACAGAACGTACACAATGTATCTTGGTACAGGGAAACATTTTGAATACCTTGCAATGAATATTTTATGAATTTTATGATGAATAATATATTTAGCACATACAAATCCTGTTCAATCGAATTTGGCTCTTTACTGACGCTTAACCGTCGTAATTTAATTACAGTTTGTGGACATTGGAAAGAATATCCCTCTAGAAGAAGGCTGATGGCAAAAGTTAGAGAAAAATGTTCATATTTAAATTAATTTCATATTAATTGGATGGAAACGACTTGATATTTCTAAAGATTAAACAAAGATGATACAAGGATAGCAACACCAATGGATTTTAATTTACTGCCATTTAACGTGAACCTCACAAATAGGAATACGATACAAAGATGATACGAAGATAATAAAAGGGTGATAGACAAGGATAGCAACACCAATGTTAATCAAATACTGTCATTATAACATGAACTTCTCTGATAGGAAGAAGATACAAATATGATACGATTATGATACAAGGATGATGGACAAGGATAGCAACACCAATGTTGGATCAAATACTGCCATTATAACGTGGACTTCACTTCAGTGACCATTCCAGTTGAGATCAGAAAACAATGTAAATCAAGTCTGACTTTTCAATCGGCAAGCCCCAGGGATGGAGTTGATTGGTGGACCTTTCTAATCAGCAAGTGACTAATCCGAGTGAGAGATATCTCCAGAGATTTACACCGTTGACGCGGGGACCATTAGTTAAGAGTCCTATAACTCTATAGAGATAGAACTCTATAGAGAGTTCAGGGACCATTTTTCACCTCCATCAATATGCAGTAAATTCTCGTAGCTGTGAATTTTATCGGATAAAAAACGCACGACAAGCAACTAGATTTCTTCGCTGAATCCAATCAGGCATGTGATGGCACAGCGTTGTCATACACTATACATTGATTTCCAAATACAGAATCTAATTATTTTTCAATCAGACACAATTTCCGCTACACTGTGAAGAATGGTTTTGTAGAAAACAAGTGAAATGAAATGAACAAATTATTAGGCGGAGTTGGGACTTTCAAGTCCTCTCTACCATTCAACCTTGAAGTTGCAGAGTGCAATGTTTGAGGGTTGAAAGGATCATATAAATAATTCATGATTCTTATTCTTGATAGTACTATTAGTTCTGTGAACAGTAGACCTCACGCAGTATTCTCATCCACGAGTACCTGATTGAAACCAAAGACCTTAAAGATGCATAGACTCACATGCAGCGCTAGTGTCGTACTTAGAATTGAAATCAGCCATTGAGGGGGCAGCCTATAAGATTATAATATACCAATGCCTTTGTAATCTATAATATTACAAATATATAGATATAATATCTCGTGCTAAAATACCCTAATGGCGGCCTTCAATTTCAAGTAAGAGCTATCATTGGGAAGGCATAGGCATTGTGGGTCTATATCTGTTTAAGGTCATTGATTAAAACTATAGACCTTATGGAAAGAAAGCAATAGACTGGCTTCTCTACACATCTGTGTAATCTCTTGTCAGCTAATTTATGATGCATAATTCAATAATCTGATTTTTACTCTAATATTGGCATATGAAGGAGGCTCCTTTTTCTTTATTATATCATCCTTGAAACGCAAAATTTCCAAAAACCTTGTATATAGGTCGACACGCAATTGAAAAAGAAACATACCTGTCAATTTTCATGGAAATCTATTTTGCTTTACGCCGTAAATGCACAACATATAAAACATTAAGAGAAATGCCACACCGTCGACTTGAATCTCAGACCTCACTTCGCTCGGTCAATTACATATCTTTAGATCCATTATTCATGAATCATAGATCATTATTCACAAATACATAGATCTATCGATCTTATTCAAAGATGCATAGATTTTCAATAACATAATATAGCTTCATTAACGGCTGAAATATTTTTTCAATTGATGAAAATTGAATATTGAAAGTGAAAGTATATGGGATTGTACAGGATAATCTATACTATAATAAAGGGAAGAACTGGCTTATACACGTACGGGATAGGAAAATTATGTTTCACGCATCATCATGTCTGAACTACTGCACTGATTAACTTGAAATTCTACATATAGATTCTTAATTAAACCAGAATGGTTATAGACCTATTCCAAATTCTTCAAAATTTCATTACGTCAAGTTTTCAGTTTGTCAAGTTTACGCATCACCACGTCTGAATTACTGTACTGATTAACTTGAAATTCTAAATAAATAAATTCTTGATTAGACCAGGATGGTCATAGACCTACGATCATTATTAAAGACCTACGGTCATTTATATAGACCTACGTATTTAAAATTCTTCAAAATTTCAATACGTCAAGTTTTCAGTTAGTCAAGTTTTAAAATAGACCCTTGTGAAGCATGTGTTACCTGCTAGTGTATAAATATAAATTCCGAGAGAAAATAAATACATGATCCAGTGTGAATACTACATAGAATTTACCAGAGTTATGTGGTAGGCCTATGTGATAAATTATTATTGTATGGTAAAATAACAAGCTACTCTTGATAACGTTGTGGCATATTGGGGGAAAACTTATTGATTGAAATAGATTTTACATGATGAAATGACATTAAATTCTATTGTGGAAATTGATGAATAATAATAATATTCGTATGGATTTTATTGGTGGGGGAGTTCCTGAATGAATTTCCACCTTGCCTGAAATCATTCTTCCGTTAATGTGCCTTAAAACTGTCAGTCAGACTGCAGCCGGGACTGACAGTTCAACTTGCCCATCTGATAACACGGGATAATCGAACTTGATAATCTAAAGCCGTGTCCACACTGAACATGTTTGTTCGACATACATGTTCAGCAAACATGTTTGTTGAGGAGCTCAGGGACAAACATCTTGAGAAGTTTGGACAATCATTGTTTGTCAAACAAAAAATTACAGGTTTTCCAAACATTTTCAGCTTTGACAGCTATAAAACAGCTGTAAAACATAAAACCTGTTCTCCTCACTTACAAAAATTTTGTTTGGTGACGCGTCCACACTGGCCACGGGCAAACATTGTTTGTCAAACATAATAAAATTTGCCCAAACTTTTTCAACAAACATGTTTGTCGAACATTTGTTCTGTGTGGACACGGCTTACTATTGGTAAAACTCAGAACAACTTTCCTAAATCGATGTCTTGTCATTCAAACAAGACTCATGAAATACTTGTAAAATCTGAATTAACAGGAAGCAAAATGTACAGATTTTAATGCTCAATCTTTTCCACTCGAAAATGTTATAGTTTTTTATAAATTTTTCAGTTCTAATTGTATCTGAAGCCTGATAATTGGGAATATAAAATCAAATTTTGCATAGATGGGGCAGAGCTCCTGGAATTTTTACAGATATGAAACTTGTGGCAGTTGATCAATGACTATTTTAGGTATAAATTCGATCAAAATCGTTGGAACCGTTTTCGAGAAAACCCCTGTTTTTGACAACATTTTCGCCATCTTGAATTGCATTTGATCGAAATTGTTCGTGTCGGATCCTTATATTGTAAGGACCTTAAGTTCCAAAATTCAAGTCATTCCGTTAATTGGGAGATGATATATCGTGTACATAGACGCACATACACTCATAAAAGTTGCGTACAGCAGCATATACGCGCTTCCAACCCGCACCGAGCACGCTCTGCCCTAGTACCGCCCTCGTTTCTCCATCGTACCGCAGTCGCTCCACCCCCGCTCTGCAGTCGCACCCATCATGAACGTTACAGAAGATGTTAGATCTTATCGCGTTCCCCGGTCGAACCACTCTTGCTCCCCGGTCGATCATCAATCGCTCTGCTGGAGTGACGTTCGGTTGCGGAGCAGAGCGAAAGTCTGTACGCACCTATACACACACACACACACATACAGACCAATACCCAAAAACTATTTTTTTGGACTCAGGGGACCTTGAGACGTATAGAAATTGGGGTACCTTATTTTTTTTCGGAAAGCAATTCTTTTTTACCTATGGTAATAGGGCAAGGAAAGTAAAAATCATATCAATACATGCCAGAATAAATTATTGAATAAAAACTTGATTTTTCATCTCAAATCTCCATCAAAAGCCTAGAAAATAAAACAAGTTCGTTATTTGATAACAGCACTTAATTATCCCAGATCAAATCCCAGCTAATTCCAGAACCTGATAAAATAAGTGGATCCGAAGCTGCGGAGGTATTATGTCGAGTTTGAGGTGGATTAACAAAATGAGTGAGCTACTCAAGTTTTATCCCAGTAATGAACAAGCAGTATAAAATTAAATGATGGGCTTGGGGTCTCAAGTTCTCAAGAATCGAGCTGGTTTTCTTGTCCGATATCTTGCTAGATACAACGTGATATTCTTTCTTTCTCTCTCTCCTCCTCACTGTTTCTCTCTCTTCCTATATCTTCCTATTTCTTCCTTCCTCTTTCTCTCTCTCTCTATTCCTCTCTCTCTCTTTTATCCTCAAACTCTTCCTCTCTCTTTCTTCCACTCTCGCTCTCTCTCTCTCTCTCTGTCTCTCACTCCGTCTTTCCCTCTCTTTTTCTTCCTCTCTGGGAAATTTCTCCTCTCGAGTGAAACCGCTCTTCCCCTTATCATGATAATTTCCCGACCGAGCGGTTAGAGTTGTTTTTGCTCTCGGCTTAACGCGGCTAAGAAACTTTGATTTATAGAGGGAAACTTGTAAGTTATATCAGATTGAACAAGTTGCTTGGACAAGTTGTTCCTGAGACAACTTGCCTGACCAACAATTGTGGATTCTGAGTGTGCTTCTTTGGAGGGAAAGCACTTAGTATGTGCTTCAGGTGTTTTCTGGCTGGGAAAGCTCGACTGGAAAAGCTCCAGCTGCTCCCGCGGGTACAATCGGCTGCAAGTGACTCCATGTTCCAAATACTCAACAGCTAGCCCACTTGATGGTTCTCCACAGTTTTCACGCCTTTTTCTTGTCTATCAACACGTATTGAAATATCTATGAGTTTCATAAATAGTATAATAATCATTATCAAACGAAAATCCAAATTTAATTTTGTAAATCACCCTGAAGACTTCTGCTGTTGCAAATATTGACAACAGGGTTATCAACTAGATGGAAATTCGAGGAGCGCTACTATACAAAAATGATCTTGTCAACCCGGTAATCGAACCCGGTACCTCCTAATTGCTAGTGAGGAATGCTTACCCTTACACCAAACTGACAATCTCTGAGTAGCATAATTGTATCATATGTACTCTGTGTATTGAAGCTAGATTCATGATTCTGTCTCTCACCTTTTTCTTTGTTTTTGACAGGTATCGCTCAATATTATTTTTGTTATGGCATTAAAATTCAACTCATAATCATGATAACTACAACATGATTATCAAATGCATGAATGAATATCATTTTTTCACCCTCTGTTCTCCAATATTATTCCGCTGCTCAATGTCTGATAGCTTGCACACTTTTCTGATTTTTGAGGCTTACGATCTCCTTAAAGTTTGCTCCATTCTGTATCACATCTCGACATATGTCACCGATGTTCAAAGTCTTGTAATGAATCTGTATTGTCTATATTATGTGATAAATATCGATGTGTTAAGCCAGTTAACACACACATTGATTTTTGTTCGTACGATTTTTTGCCGTCATTATAAATTTTTCCAGATTAAACGTAACTTGACAAACATCATGTGTTCAAAGTAACACAGACTGGAGACCGCAGGGTATTGGGTGTCATGGGCACAAATTGGGTATTGATTCCACTCAGATTCCAAGTGTAATTTTTGCACAACGTCTATGACCTGAATACATCTGCTAGTCAGATATGATTGAGCTTATACTGTACTTGTATCAAGCCAGTTACACACACATAACTCATAAATTTGTCCGTCCTTATAATATTTATTTGTATATCATAAGAGTGAAAAGTACAAAATTTTCTCCCTGTGGGAAAAAGTTTGAAGCCCGAGGCGAAGCCGAGGGCAATAATTTTCCTGACGGAGAAAAAGTATTTTTCGCTCGTGACGTATACAACATTTTTCCTCCATCCACATTTTTTCATAGCTACTGCAAATCAAATCATTTTGATAACTTACGTTATTGGTGACAATGTTTTCTAACAAAATAAACTAAAATCTAAAACCTAAAAACCGGTTTTCTATCTATCGGTAAAAGTTGTAACAATTATCAGCTGGGCGGCTATCAAAAATGGCTGACTCCAGATCACGCGTTTCAGATTTGAATTGCAGTTGGAAAATATTTGTTGGCTGGTATTTTCAATAGAATAAAATATTATAAAATATGTACAGATTTTTATCGTTTACTAATATTGAGTATGTAATATCATACAAACATAATTATATTTCATGAGTTGATCAAATTTCTGGTTGTGGTATTGAATTCAGTTGACTCAATGACAGACACCTCTATTATGCTTCCTCATCTGAACTTAGACCTTCTAACATATTATTTCAAATGTAAGTCATAAAAATAGAGATGCTTCCCATGTTATTTAAATGGAGTCACTTTTACGCTGTAGGGAGTTTTTCTCTTTTTTCGTCCCGAGAGCGAAAAAGTGACACTTCAGTATTATGTTCCAGGGAGTAAAGTAAGTACTTTGGACAGTAGCTGAAGGAAAATTCTATTAGATTCAATAGATTATATTTGTCAAGTTTCGTTTCATATAGTAGAATTCATAAGGAAGACATAAAATGTGTGTAACTGACTTCACTGTAGCTCGTGAGTAGGTCTATTAATTCTTTTACCAGTTTGAATTTTCAACTTCAGCAATTGAATTCAAACCATTACTCCCAAACAAGTTTCCCACTTCAAACACTGGAACGACTCACATCTTGTAGGAAGGATAAGAAAGACCAGTTGCCAAACTAGCAAAGTTCCAACGTAAACTCTCATGTTCAAGAAACATGAATCCATTCGGTTCAGACGTTGTCCTAGCGCGAGCACCGATTTATTAGAATCGATTACAGTTTCCAGTACGTGAAAATTTGAAATAAGTTGGTCGCTACCACGATTTGGAGTGAACACGATATACTAGTTTGGTAACTGAATTGTTCACTGTTGAAGAAAGAGGAAAGAATACAAGTTACGGCTGCTGAAAAAAGAGAGAAATCTTGTGTAGGAAGTTATGTTATTTATGGGACAGTCAAGTAAGATTTAAACTAATAGCCTCCGCAAAACGCCTGGGCGAGAAATTTCGACCGTAAATTGAGTGCTATCAGGGGTGTGGAGTGGAGATTTTTCTAGATCGTATCATGAATTCAGGACCAGGAGTCAGGACATAGTGCAGCAAATGGCGGAAACTTCTACCAACAAGACAGTGAACGTTTCGCGCACAATCTATTCGATAAGTTGTTTTTCCTGACGTTCTACTTTCTGGTTTTATTTAATAGAGATGGCATGTCGTCTATCTGAGCCTGATTGATTTATATCTTGTAAACAGTTTTATAATCCTTTTGTTTCCGGTTACAAAAATCCAAAAGAGGACAACCCAAAGATATTGTGTGAGATAGTATTTTTTCTTCAGGGCTAATCAATATAATAATAATTATTATACAGAGTGTTTCAGAAGTAGTGTCGTAGGTTCTAGGGTATTGTTCCTGGATGATATAAGGATAAATGGAGTATTCTTGAAATCTTGATATAATTTGCCAACTTTTCTCTGTAAATTTTCTGTGAAAGTTTTCGTGGAATTTGCCATCAAAATCTCAGGAGGTGGAGAAGGTGTAGGAAGAGGAAACCTGGGAGGAAATAGAGAACATGAATTGAGAAGAAATATGAGAGACATGATGATCTGTTATTTTTAAAGTGTTGTGTGATATGGAATGAATTTGTAGAGAGTTGAGAGAAGGATGTATAGTGTAGAAGGAAGTTACAAGGGTGAAAGAATGGTGTGATTGAGGAGGACGAAAGAGGAGGAGATAAAGAATGAATCCGAGGAGGTGAGGCAGGAGAAGAAGGAGGTTACAACAGGGAGAAGATGATGAGAGAGTTGTGGTGAGAGGAGGTGGATCACAGGAAGAAGATAGAGAAGAAGAATAAATGAAGGAGGAATAAATAACAGTGCTTCATCCCTCTCTTCATCGTTTGTCGAGTAACATTGTCAGATGACAGCTGCCTCGTGTTAAGTAGAAGAAGAAGATTCAAGAGGAAGAAGAAGAAGAAGAAGAAGAAGAAGAAGAAGAAAGAAGAAGACAGAAGAAGAAGAAGAAAGAGAAGTAGACAGGAGAAGATGAAGACAGAAAGAAGGAGAAGAAGAAGAGGAAGAAGAAGAAGAGGAAGTAGAAAGAGAGGGAGGAGAAGGAAGAAAAGGAGGAGGTGAAGGAGGAGGAGAGGGATGTGGAGGGAGAGGGAGAAGAAGCTGGAGAAGAAAAAGAAGAAGAAGAAGAAGAAGAAGAAGAGGAAGAAGAAGATGAAGTAGAAGATGCAAGGCAAGAAGAAGAAGAAGAAGAAGAAGATGATGAAGAAGAAGAAGAAGAAGAAGAAGAGAAGAAGAAGAAGAAGAAGAAGAAGAAGAAGGAGAAGAAGAAGAAGAAGAAGAAGAAGGTTAGGACAAAATGCAGCAGGCATGTTATTGCCATCAGGTGCAGGTAACTACAAGGCTCCCAAATCCATGTGCGCTGAGCTCACGACGTGAGAGCTTCCTGTCTGTTTATTTAGCAGCCGACGTGATCAGTATGCAGGCGTGAGGGTGTCAAGTGATATATGTGCTAGATAAAACACGCAAACATGTTCCAGTCTGCTTGGCTGGTGGATGAGTCAATTTATCGTCTAAAACATGGTTGAAAGCCAAGGAAAATAGTGAGTACGCATCAGAAGTTTGTGTAAATAATACTATCAATAATTTATGAAAATTATAATAGATTATATTGATTGATGAATATATTAGATTAGAGATGATAGATTAGATCAGATTAATCAGATAAAGACAGATGATATAACACGGCTACATTTTCCAGTTTGGTTGGTTGGTGGATGAGTAAACTCTTCTCTGATTGGCTCTCGTTGCATTCAATCATGAATAAAACTCAGCAGGCTTTTGTGCAACCGGGCCTAGAAGTTCGTCAATCATTAGAAAATGAAGTGATTATCTCACCAGTCACAACGTATTTTATCTTTTGAATCACATAATTATATGATTAGCCCAATGTTTTTCATGAATATGAGCTATAAAATAACTTTCCTGAGGTTCAGATTCCTCTTGAATGATGGATTCGTTCCTCTTATATAACTATCCTTCCCATTTCAGAACAATAAAACAATCAACCAACTTTCCTAGAACGTTTTTTAATGTATACAATTTGTATATCGTAGAACAATGTAATTCAGGTACATTGACTATCAAACTTGATCTATCAATCTAGCTCATTCTTCACAAACAATCCTGGGGCCACGAAGTATTCAATATTCAAGTTTTCGAAATTTGGGTGGACTATTCCCTTATTTCGTGCTAGGGCACATGTGGAATCAACTTCAGAAAATGTTGTTCCATGGTTTTCTTCGAGCAGAAATATATTTCCATTTCAACTATGAATACAGTACACATGAAGGAAAGGGAAAGATCACTGTACCTGTTAAACTCCCATTCCATCATGAATTCAATCCAAATTTCGATCACTTGTTCTGAATGATTATTAATTCATGAAACATTCAACCACTTGTGTTCATTTAGAACGTAAAAATGTGTTAATGAATACCCTCAGAGCGTTCTGTACAAACAGAACCCTCATATTTCAGGAGCTGAATTTTTTACTTCCTCGAAACACCTCGATTCATGTTCAACCGCTGCAAACGTGTGGAGTCGGATACTTCTAAAGCATTCTGTATTGACACAAACTTTGTTCGCAGTGTTATACGAAATGAATTACACAGTTAATTTTTGATTCGATTAGGGCTCGGCCACAAAAAGCAACGAGTATATAATGGCGGTGTTGAGCCCTGAATCCAGCTGGGAGTTGCAAAAGTTTTATTGCAAACGAAGTCCCGCGCCGCTCCCGCACCGCTCCCGCACCGCGCTATCCAAATAGTGAATGTTGGCCAGAAATCGTTAAGCGTATTAAATTCCTATTTGCATAATTCGATATCAGAGTCTCATTACGGAGTTTGCTCTTCCATGTATGAAGTTCCGTTCCTTTTCGACCTTGTAGACTTGAATGAGCTCGGCTGTCATAATCTATTAGAATCAACTCTTGATTTCAATACACACTTGATTAAAATATTGAAGAACTTTACTTTTCGACTCCAGCGAAGTTGATTCATCCATCACATACAAGAGAGGATCCACATGAAGTTTTAATGATGAGTATTTTCGTTGAAAAGTTCCTGATAATTTATTGATTTGGAATTTCAGAACATCATGTACAAAAAACTGAATAATTCCTATGACAAAACTACTTGTGATGATGAAGAATTATGAAAGGAAAGAAGCTTTCAAGATCAAATGTCGGTTCCACAAAAGCCGGTTAAATTTCAACCGTAATTAATTCCACGAGAACAAATCAGAAAAGCCGTCTTCTCTGATTGGTTCTCGTGAAACTAATTACGGTTGAAATTTAATTGGCTTTTGTGCAACTGCGCAACAAGTGAGGAAACATATTATATTGAGATAAGAATATCTATTACAACATCACCTGTAACTGTACTACAAGAAAGTGGAAATTGGATGTATCTGTTCTGATGGAAAAATAATAATAATATTATGTGTTATTTATGGTGTTTGATGCAGATTTTCCCTCCTCAATACTAGAGCACTATCTATCGATTTTTTGTATTAATTATTGTAGGGAAGATTTTTATCGATTTTAACGATTTGTTATATTTTTACTAATTGACAGAACTGATTTCATCGAAAGTATAAATCTCAGTTTGCGATGGAAAAATTCTCCTTTCATATAAGGCGAGCAATTTCTGTATATGGTTATATTGTTATCTGATTATGTTTGTTCAACGGATCTCGAAAACAGCTCTAGCGATTTCCATGAAATTTGGAACATAGTAGGTTTATGATATGAAAATTCGATTGCACAAGGTCTCATCCCTGGCACAGAATTAATAATAGCATTATAGGAGTTTTCTCTGTCCCTGGAGAAACTCGCTGAAGGACATGAAAAAGATAATAATTATTCATTCTTGGAAAAACGAATGATAATTTCGTCGTCTGTCGATAACAGAAGATGTTAGTGCCTGTGTGGAAGAGAGACAGAATTATGTTCAGCTGTTCAACTATTTGCAATCAATCAGCTTGCTTATTCATGAGAAATATTAATCTAGAAACTTCAATCGATTTGATCAAAATAATCTGATTTGTTGACATGACATGGTATATCATTCTAAATAAGAGTATATCATAATTTTCAAAGTCGATAATTATTTTAGAGATTTAAGTGATTAGTGAGTGTTATTTTGTTTTTCAGTTTGGTTTGTAAACAATCTGAATTAGAACTTTTCTGTTTGAAAATGTTTGGACTGAAAATTGGACCTGAATTCAAGTGTATCGAACATAACCTTCTTTTTAGAACATTAAGGGCCGGTTTCCGAGCTCGGGATTTAGCTAAGTCCTAGACTTTAAACAGCTGCAGTCAGAAAATTGGCTTTCCAAGACGGGTATTCGCAGCTTCTATAACAGTAGTTGTAGTTTTTATTTTCTCATTTCTATAATTGGAAACGTTTTTGCTTGACGAAATTAGACATTCCTAAAGAATTCCAAACAGCTGAAACTTTACACTATTTTCTCTTTATTTTATTGTGTGTTCAATTTTCTACTTTTTCGAAATTCAATTCAAACGTGACTATGACAATGACTGCGACTACGCCCCGTTTTGGAAAACCAATTTTCTGACTCCAGCTGTTCAAAATCTATGACTTAGCTAAATCCCGAGCTCGGAAACCGGCCCTTATAGTGTATAAATCAAAAATCGGCGAAGAAACAGTTTTGGGCTGTGCCTGTTAGTCCATCCCCAATCATTTAAGAGAATTGTGTTCTGTTTATCAATGAATAAATAACGAGCGAAGCTCGATGCCCCGATATTAAACTTATTATTTGTTCTATCTATAGAAAATACTTTCTATCCGTGATATAATCTACATCCTATCAACCAAGATATAGCCTACAGTAGGCTCAAATAATGTACCTGTATGTATAACATTGCAGAGCTTAGCACATAAGAGGAGTACATTATAGTCGATTAATACACCCATATGCCGTTAATAATTTAGTAAGCTACTCAGTCATTAACACAGTACTCAAGCTAATATTGGGTGCATTCACTTAGCTTTCAGTATGTGAGAGGCACTCCACTCTAATCTCAATACGTTATGGCGTATCAGTGATGTGTTAAAATACCCCTCATCTCCTGAGCCATGTAATTGGCTAAGACTAGACACGCCCATATATTCCTGATATGGTCAGGAGCATCGGACAATAACAGAGCTCAACGTTCATTGGTCAACAGTACACGGCCAAATGTAGGACTTCATTGGTTGAGTTCAAAGCCACTGATCGGTGAGTGAACGATGAGATCGGTGAGTGAACGATGAGATGGGTGAGTGAACATACCACTGTTTGGTCGTTGAAAGATGCATAGACTCACATGCAGCGATACTGTACATGGAATTGAAATAGGCCATTGAGGGGACAACCTAGAAGATTATTACATACTAAAGATCTTGAAGATCTTTGTAATCTATATTACAAAAATTAATATATATATATTATAATATATCTTGCGCTAAAATACCTCAATGGCAGCCTTGAATTTCAAGTAAGAAGGAGCATTGGGAAGGCATAGGCATTGTGAGTTTATACCTCTTCAAGGTCTTTTGTCTAACTGATAAGAAAAAAATACGCCATATCCGGTTCGTTCACTGATCAAGGTTTTTTATTTCAATTGATTATACAATGAGATAGGTTAGGTTCTAGTTCTGTTTATGAATGTAAGCAGCAGACGAAACATCTGTCAGTCATGACTCATGAGCAACCGTTCAGCCACAGAATACATACTGAATGGAAGGTATCAATCTAACCAAGATTTGAGTGCACCAAGACCCCGACACATGACTGCATCATCTTGTTAGAAACTAAAACTACCGCTATATCACATTGCTACACTTTCTTTCAAGATGGCGGATTTTGGCGTCAGGATAATAGCAGACTTTCCATTCTGTGGTACATCTGTAATCAGGTTTTTTACTGGACGTAAAAAAAACGATGGAATTGATCAGTGGCTTTGAACGCAACCATTCATACTATAAACTATTATTCTGCTAATCATTGTTTGAGCTTTTGGTATACAAAGATGGAAGGTTTTGGTATTTGCAAGTAGGTCAATATTTGGTGTAGGCATATCAGTAATGTGTTCAAGTACTACTTAGCTCCTGAGCCATGTAATTGGCTAAGACTAGACACGCCCATGTATTCCTAGTATTGTTAATAGCATCGGCCAATGTCAGAGCTCGACTCTTATTGGTCAAAAGCTGACGGCCAATCGTAGGACTTCACCTATACCATTTCACCGAATGAAAAGACTAGGTACCGGTTGCACAAAAGCTGGTTGAAATTTAACCGTGATTAATTCCACGAGAACTAATTATAAAAGCCGTATTTTCAAAAACGCCTTCTAAGATTGGTTCTTGTAAAGTTGATCATGGTTAAAATTATAATGGCTTTTGTGCAACAGGGCCTAGAAGTTGTTCAACAGCAGATAGACTATTTTAATATTTCACATAAGTACTATTTTATATTCTTCTATATTCAATGTGTAAGCTTCACGTTCACTGGAGATTGATAATGTTGTAACACCAGAAGAAATAGAAGAAGACAGAAGAGGTTGGAGAAGAAGACGAAGGAGGAGGAGGGGAAGAAGAAGAAGAGGGAGAAGAAGAGGAGGAAGAAGAAGAGGAGGAAGAAGAAGAGAAAGGAGAAGAAGAAAGTTCAAAAAAGAAGAATATGATGAGGATGGAGAAGGGGAGTAGGGAGAAGGGAAAGAGAAATATGAGGAGGAAAAAGATGAAGAAGATGATGTAGAAGAAGAAGATCATGTTGAGTAGAGGAAGGAGAAGAAGGGAAATGAGTAGAAGTAGGGGAATATGTTGAAGGAGGAGAAAAAGAAGAAGGAGACGGACGAAGAAGAGAAGAAAAAGAAGAAGAAGAAGAAGAAGACGAAGAAGAAGAAAAGGAAGTAGAAGATGCAAGACAAGAAGAAGAAGAAGAAGAAGAAGAAGAAGAAGAAGAAGAGGAAGAGGAAGAAGAAGAAGAGGAAGAAGAAGAGGATGAAGAAGAGGAAGTAGAAGAAGAGGGAGGAGAAGGAAGAAAAGGAGGAGGATGAGGAGAAGAAGAAGACGGATGAAGAACAAGAAGAAGACGGACAAAGAAGAAGGAGAAGTCGGACGAAGAAGAAGAAGAAGGAGAATTCAAGGGAGAAGACTCACTCATGAATATTATGATTTTTGAAATTTAATCAACAACTGGAGTGCTCAGAACTTGTCTTAGATTTAGATTATTTCAAGGCATCATTCTTGAACTTTATCGCATTCAAATGAAGATTACCACACCATCAATCTCAAGCCAACAAACTTGAGAAGCTCTCAAATTAACATCTCCGATGTCTAGAAAATTCTCAAGCTCCAAGTTGTAACTGTAACATTTTAATGATGATGATTCTACTGCTACCAAACCCAGACGTAGAAAAATCAAGTCTCACAGATTCAATGGGAAAATTCTTCAACGTTATTCCTCGTTGGAAAAATTTTCCACCCTTGGAAAACAGATCCAAAGGGAAATTCTTCATCAATTTTCGTCGTTGAGAAAATTTTCACCCTTGGAAGACATATTCAATGGGAAACTCGTCAACGATTTTCCGCGTTGAGGAAATTTTCCACCCTTGGAAGATCCCTTACGCGTGGAGTTCATCTTTCAAGAGATGAGATCTCACACCGGAAAAACTCCAGATTTTCATCATGCATGCACTCAAGTTTTCCTTTACAGGAAAATTCTTCATACTATTGCAGCTGGATTCCATCTCACGTGGATATTTCAAATTTCTCATTAAATTAGGATGCATCTCTGAAATCCAAGTCTCAAACTTTTTCGTTCAATTTAATTCGGAGATAGCGCAGGTTTTATCGGGACTATAGTGAGGTTCACGTTTTAATGGCAGTGGAGGAAGATAAGACAAGAGCGTTGCCGATTCTCTGTCTTGCCACAGCCTTCCATTGAGGATAGCTGATACCGCTATATCTCACGTTATTTTAACTCTTCATTCTTGTTCAAAACTATCAATTATATTTTATTCTTCAAGAATATGTATTTTTCAATGATTAGATGATGAATTTCTATAATAAATTGAAATGAAACATTTTTTTAATGGAATGTTTGTTTCTGAAAAATAGCATTGCCCATTATCTGCCTTGCCACTGCCTTCTATAGAGAATAGATGATATTAGTATATTCTATGTAATATCAACTACAGGTGAAGATTAATTATATATTGCAATTATTTAAATGCTAATGAATTAATTATTATTATTAAACGAAAATTCAAATTGGATGCTGTAATCCACCCCGAAGACTTCTGCTACTGCAAATATTCAATATTTACAACAGGGTAAACAGCTAGATGGAATTTCGATAAGTGCTACTATTAAAAATTATTTGTTCCTGGGCAGACAATTTTTGAATAGTAGCGCTCATCGAAATTCCATCTATAGTGTGGTCCACGTTATTACTGGAGGTGTACGATTGACAATACTGTTGCTGTCCTTTTCTATCATACAACAAAACAGATAGCGCTATCTCTCTCTCGATTTGCAATGTTGTCAGTTTGACAGAATATTTTATTTTTACTTTTGACAGTGACTGTACAAAAGTAAACAAACAAGTCTCAGCCGCCATTTTTTTTCTTCATTATATCAAAATACTTGAGTACACAAGTCGTATAATTGATTAAAAATGTATTTTTGGAACAATTAGATAATTTTTAGAAATTACCGTATGAGGAACACAAATTAAAATACCTGAAATGAATACCTAAAAGTTGATAACTACCATCCTTGACTTCATTCATGCTTCATTTGGCCTACACGTGAATGTTAGACCCACTCGTACTGGTATAAATGATATTGAAAGGTTATTTTAGAATCATTTACATTGAAATTACTCATTTTAAAAAGGATTTCTATTTTTTCTATTATTTTTAAAAGAAATTGGAATAGAATAACTACCAAATAACTTAATTTCTGTTGTTTTGAAATTCAGATTGTTGTATCACAGCTTTTTAAATTAGCCGCCATTTCAGGCTTGTATAAAAATAAAAATCTGATCTCAGTTATGAAAGCAGACTTTTGAATCGAATTATGGAAAAATATATTTGCTTGATCATTTTGACATCAAATTGATTATTTTATCAAGGAAATGATAATTATTTTTGGATCAAAATTTAATGGGATGAATTGAGTAACAGCTGTGTACAGTCAGTGGCAAAATGGAGAGACTTGGCAACGTTTTTCTCCTATCTTTCTTCACTGCTTCACTAACGTGGACCTCACTATAGCTGTTTACCCTGTTGTCAATATTTGCAGTAGCAGAAGTCTTCGGGGTGGATTACAGTATTAAATTTGGATATTCGTTCAATAATAGTCATATCAACTGTCCATTCTAGTCGAAAATGATAAAATTCTTCTAGAAAATGTATTTTTCAATGATTTTATAATAAATTTTCATTATTGGAATTGAATATTTTGTTAAATTATTCTATTTCTAAATTGTTAAAATACAACCTGCAATGTCGCGGAGCTAGAAAATGGCACCATCTGCTTTGTTGAATGATAGACAAGGATAGCAACACCAATGTAAATCAAATACTGCCATTATAACGTGGACCTCACCATAGCATTAGCAGACTGACAGAAGTTCTGGTGCTTCCATTTTCATTTGAAAGTTTTAATTGTTCACGAATGAAATGAACTCCACATAAATTCCAGGACGTCCATTTAAGGGAGGGGGTATCTGCAAGAAGGTGAAACAACGTTAATGAGGGTACCCGCTTTACCCCCACCACCCAATACAAGAGCCGTCCTCTGCTTGCTCAGATTAAAACGCCTTAATTGGATTCTCACCATGCGTAGCCCACTATCGCTCTCTCTCACTCTATCTGTCCTATCTACTTTCTCTCTCTCCTGCAGTTACTGTGTTGTTATTGTGCTCTGTTCCTGAAATTCGGGGATAATCGTTTAACGCTGTCTCATTCACTCATTCAACACTTTCACAATGACGCACTGTCTCTCATTCACTCTCACACTCTCTCGCTCACTCCCTCTCTCGCACACACTCTCTCACTCTATCACACCCTCTCTCTAGAAATTCTGGAAACTCATGTCTCCCACTCACTCTTTCTCACACTCTCTCTCACTCTCACTCAGTCGCTTTCACTCTCTCACACTGTGACTCTCCCTCTCTCTCACTCTCTGACACTTCCTCTCTCTCTCTCTCTCTCTCTTGAAATGTGGTGATCATCCTTCAACACTATCTCATTATCTCATTTAACCCTTTCACATATCCTTTGTTTCTCACTCACTCAGTCTCTCTCTCACTGTCTCAATCGATCAAGCGATCATTCTCACTCTCTCAATCGATCAAGCAATCAATCACTCTCTCTCTCTCTCACTCTCTGTCTCTTTTTTCATATCATATACAGTTCGATCATTATTTTCTTCGTCTATATTACGTGAATTCATCTATAATTTTGCTGTATTGTAAGCTATTGTATATAAGTGTATAAGCCAGTATATATTGTAATCTACATAAATAAAGTACTCAATCAATCAATCTCTCTTTCTCTATCTCTCTTTCTCTCAAAATTCAGGGATCATCGTTTACGCTGTCCTACTCCATATTTTAACACTTTCACAATAATCAACTGTCTATCACTCACTCTCCCACTCTGTCTCTTTCCCCCTCACACTCTCTTTCTCTCACCATCACACCCTCTCTCTGTCTCTGTCTGTCTCTCACACACTCTCTTACTACCTCTCTCTCACTCTCTCTATCTTTGGAAATTCGGGAATCATGATTTGATGCTGCCACTTTCATAAGATATACTGTCTCACTCAATCTCCCACGCTCTCTCTTTCTCTTCCTCCCAATGATCTCTCACTCACTAACTCCCTCACTTTTGGTAGAGAGTTAGTGGGGAGGATATTTTTAATATTTTTCCCAAAGAATGGACATTGATATGTCCAAAGCTCCGCCAATTTATGTAGATGCATAACAATATGATTATTATCTATAGTTATTATATTACAAATTGCTTTTTCATATCATATACAGTTCAATAGTTATTTTCTTAGTCTATATTATGTAAATTCATCTATAACTTTGCTGTATTGTAAGCTATTGTATACAAGTGTATAAGCCAGTATATATTGTAATCTACATAAATAAAGTACTCAATCAATCAATCAATCAATCACTCTCTCTCATTCCCTCTCTTTCTTCCTCTCTCTCACTATCTTCCACACTCTCCCACTCTCACCTCACCACTTTTACTCTCTCTCTCTGCAACTCTCTCTCTCTCTCTTCTACCTTCTCACTCTATCTCTTTCTCTCACGAAACTCGGGGTCAACGTTTAACACTGTTCAATTCCCCCATTCAACACTCCCACATAGAACGACTGTCTCCATCCTCTTTCACTCTCTCTCCCTCGCAACTATACAATATCTCTTTCACTCTCTCTATCTTGCACAAGCAAATACATACCGTTGTTGTTTTCGTTTCCCAACAGGGCACAACAAATTCAAATTTTCAGCCGTAAACAAACAACACGTGCAAATGAAGTAAATGATTATATAATTCGGGAGCCTTTCATCACTGTGGAGAGAGAACACAGCTCTCCATTCTTCTTTTATCTGTGGTTTCATGCAGGAATTATTAGCGATTATTAGACTCACAATGGAAAACTTTTTTTGTGTTAACGTTGATGTGATGAGAGCATCAAATCATCGTTTGATAAAAAGTTCCATGTTTATAAAAAATTGAATTAGTTGAATTGTATTTTCAACAATACAAGATAGAAATAATAATTTATGTGTCGTACTAAGAATTCTTCGCATTTTCTGATGGTGAATAAATTAGTCAGTAAATTGGTAGTTTTCTTCATTCAAACATATATGGTTTTTAGTGATTTTGAGGTCATGACTATACGTCAATTATAAATAAAAACCGTAATCGAGTACTTAATAAAATATAGATCCGATTTTCCTCTTACATTAAACTCTACTCTCAATTATTATAATCTAAGGGCCACTGCTAACAAATATGTAACCATTAACACTAATATTGAATGTATAAGGAGGCAGTTGATTTACATAGGTACTAAAATAATAAACCTCACTCCAAATCACTTTCTCATGGACAATAAGAACAGCAGAAAAATAAAACTGGACTTACAGTAATTTCTTCTTTCATTTAGAAATATGACTCAAGATTTCTGCTCCAGCATTGGTTTTTCATTAGTTTTTTTTTCATTTACCAGTGGACTGTTTAACTTTATTTTGCGTACCTATTCCTCTGTTTTCTTCCTTCCCCCCCTTTCTCCCTTCCCTTTTCTCCTCATCACTTCTCTTTTCTCTTCTTTGCCTGCCTATTACATGGCAAACCATAGTTGGCTAGTTGACTAGCATAGTTCCTATCTTCTTTCTCTTCTCCAACACACTCAACCACAAAGCCCATGGTTTTATATATTTGTAAAATTTTATTGTATTTTTTTGTTTTGTAAATCTTTGTTATTTTGTTTTGTGTGTTTTTAATAAATAGAAGAAAAACTTCATTTCTCATAGGTTTGAACTTTGATTCAATTATCTTTTTATGATTTATTAAGGGGGGTTTGAAAATGTTTTCTAATTTTTTTAATCAATAAAGATTGAGATTGAATCAAGAAAAACAAGGATTGCGGAAAAAATAAGATATTTATGTTTAATATTGGTGATTTGTTAACAGCTTCCTCATGACTGAGAAACTGTAATAATGAGGTGTTATATATATTAACTGAAGACAACATTTTTCTCCACATTTTTAAGAGTGTTTGAATGAGTGATTGAGTTTATCTGTGTAAGGGGACGTTTCGCACTTGTAAAAAACAAACATCTGTTGGTGTGTGAGGAAAACTTGATAAAAATTTTCAAGGGAGACTGTTGAGGGATTGTTGATTGTTGAAGGGGTGTATCTACATACATCTATGATACTGAGAGTTGATATCCAGAAACATTCAACAATATTGGGAGAGAGGTAGGTTAGGGAGTTGGTGTATGGGAAAGAGAGAGAGGAAGGAAGAAAGAAGGGGAGATAAATCTTAGCTTCTGTGATACTGATATTTACTATCCAAGAACATTCAAAGGTGTTGGAAGAGAGGTAGGCTATTGAGTTTGTCTGAGAGAGAGCAGAGGAGTACAAGATCAGTGAGAGATAAATACACTATGGATGTACCATGATGAGAGCTTGATTGATTGATTGATTGCCTTCACTAAGGGCGGAGCTGGGATTCCTGGTCCTCTTTGCCACTCAACCTTCACATATTTCATGAGAATGAATCTTTTACTATTTCAATAATAACTTAAATAGAAAAAGAGAGATATATCTCAGCATCTATTATATTAAGAGTCTGTTCATATCCAAAAACATTCAACCATGTTGGAAGAGAGGTAGGTTACGAATTTGGTTCATGAGAGAAACACAGAGAGAGGGAGAGAGGGAGAGAGCGAGAGTGAGTGAGACAGTGTGAGAGAGTGTGATAGAGAGAGTGTGAGAACTCAACATCTATGATACTGACGGATACTGACGGTATCCAATAACACGATGTTGGGAGAGATGTATGAGAGAGAGAGAGCAAAATATTACAAATTGAGAAGAAGAGAGAGACAGAGAGAGTGATATCTTAGCATCTATGATATTTGAGAGTTCCTATCCAAAAACATTCAACGATGTTGGAAGAGAGGTGGGTAAGTGAGTCTGTAGGAGAGAAAAAGAGAGAACAAATGACTACAAAATGAGAAGAAGAGAGGGGGAGAGAGTGAGAGAGAAAGAGAGAGTGATATCTTAGCATCTATGACACTGAGACTTACTATCCAAAAACATTCAATGATGTCGAAAGCGAAATAGGTAACTGAGTCTGTAAGAGAGACAAAGAGAGAGCGAACGACTACAAAATGAGAAGAAGAGATTGATTGATTGATTGAGTACTTTATTTATGTAGATTACAATATATACTGGCTTATACACTTATATACAATATCTTACAATACAGCAAAATTATAGATGAATTTACATAATATAGACTATAAGAGAATAAATGAATAAATGAATAAATGAATAAATGAAAAATGAATAAATGAATAAATGAATAAATGAATAAATGAAAAATGAATAAATGAATAAAGAATAAATGAATAAATGAATAAATGAATAATGAATAATGAATAAATGAATAAATGAATAAATGAATAAATGAATAAATGAATAAATGAATAAATGAATAAATGAATAATGAATAAATGAATAAATGAATAAATGAATAAATGAATAAATGAATAAATGAATAAAGAATAAATGAATAAATGAATAAATGAATAAATGAATAAATGAATAAATGAATAAATGATAAATGAATAAATGAATAAATGAATAAATGAATAAATGAATAAATGAATAAATGAATAAATGAATAAATGAATAAATGAATAAATGAATAAATGAATAAATGAATAAATGAATAAATGAATAATGAATAAATGAATAAATGAATAAATGAATAAATGAATAAATGAATAAATGAATAAATGAATAAATGAATAAATGAATAAATGAATAAATGAATAAATGAATAAATGAATAAATGAATAAATGAATAAATGAATAAATGAATAAAGAATAAATGAATAAATGAATAAATGAATAAATGAATAAATGAATAAATGAATAAAGAATAAATGAATAAATGAATAAATGAATAAATGAATAAATGAATAAATGAATAAATGAATAAATGAATAAATGAATAAATGAATAAATGAATAAATGAATAAATGAATAAATGAATAAATGAATAAATGAATAAATGAATAAATGAATAAATGAATAAATGAATAAATGAATTTATTTCCTTCTTGAGAGACATAGTAAAAACACAAACAGAAACTTGGAAATTAACTGATCACGTTATCCAGTTATTGTGATCAGTGTGTAATACATAATATTAAATTTATAAAACAACAATAGTTTGAGTCTAGTCTAGCATAATAAACTTGAATAGTCGTCAGTACTACCTGCAGCGTGTAAACATCTTGTCTAATACACCATGGATAATATGATCATTATTAGGATTTGCAATATTATAATCAGTTAATATCAACAAAGTAAACAAAGTAGGTAATATATAAACATAAGATAATAGAACAGAATAGGCATATAAACGGATAAGTTATCTCAATACAGTTCTCAAGGTCGATGTATCATTCAATTCAAATAGCCAATGTATGAGTTTTTTACAATATTTAGTGTAAGAAGCACATATTTTAATATTAAGTGGTAATTTATTAAATAAATAGGGCCCTATAAACAAACAAGAATTTCAAAAAATACATTTTTTAACTTTAGGGGTACGGTACAGAATCCTATCATTACTTCTCATATTGTAATACAGGTTTTCAATTCCACAATTTCCACTCATTAAATAAAACATTTTTAGAACCTTAAAAATATAAAGATTTTGAATAGGCATGATTTTCAAATTGCAATATAAGGGGAAAGAGCTTTCTCTTTTTCTTTTATGTAATATTAATCTAATAATATGATTTTGTGATATTCGCAATCTATTTATGAAAGTTTTGAATGTTCCACCCCAACATATCAAACCGTACTGGAGCCGAGAATGAATCAAAGCATAATTATAATGATTTCATCAGAGTTTGATCACATAAATTTCTGAGATAATAGAAAAATAATAATAGATAAATATTGAGCTGTATATGATATGAAAAAATCAATCTGTAATAACTGTAGATAATTATATTGTAATGCAATTGGCGGAGCTTTGGACATATCATGAGAGGGAGAGAGAGTGAGAGAGAAAGAGAGAGTGATATCTTAGCATCTAGGTAATTGAGTCTGTAAGAGAGGCAAAGAGAGAGCGAACGACTACAAAATGAGAAGGAGGAGAGATAGAGAGAGTGAGAGAGAGAAGAGAGAGGAAGAGTGATATCTCACCATCTATGATCTATGGACACTGAGACTTACTACCCAAAAACATTCAACGACATTCGAAGAGAGGTAGGTTATGGAGTCTTTAGGAGGAACAAAGAGAGAGAAAATGACTACAAAATGAGAAAGAGAGAGAGATAGAAAGTGGTCTCTTGAGGGAAATCATCTGGCAAAGCTGTGAGTAACGACGCAGAAAATCAAAGCTGAGAGAATTCCCAGGGGTTGAGGCTTACGAGCATAGATTTCACGCAGGATTATATTCGCTGTGCAATAAGTTATTCGCCTATGAATTCATACTGAGAACGCACTCTGGATGTGTTAAGGAAGAAGTGATTCACCAAGTGATCGTGTGGGTGTGTACGTGTGTGTAAATGATGTCTTTGTGTGTGTAGATGATGCCTCTGTGTGTGCAGATCATGCCTCTGTGTGTGTAAATGATGTCTTAGTATGGGTAAATAATATCTTTGTGTGTTTAGATTATATATTTGTGTGTGTAGGTGATGTCTTCATGTATGTAGAAAAGTTTTTCTGTGTGTAGATGATGCAACTGTGTGTGCAGTGACTCTGTGTGTGTGCAAATGTCTGTCTCTGCATGTATCTATAATATATATATATATATATTATATATATATAATATATATATATATATATATATATATATATTATATATATATATATATAAGAGCGAAATGGCACTCACTCACTGACTGACTGACTCACTCACTCACTCACTCACTAGCAGAACTAAAAATCTACCGGACCAAAAACGTTCAAATTTGGTAGGTATGTTCAGTTGGCCCTTTAGAGGCGCATTAAGAAATTTTTGGCAATATTTTAACTCTAAGGGTGGTTTTTGAGGGTTTAAAGTTCATCACTTTTAGCATGTATATTCTTCTTATTCTCTTAATTATAATTGAAAAATGTCCATACCATATGTTAATATAGAACTATAAGCTAGAGAGAGTACCTCTTCGAAACAGTAGTTAACTGGTAACTAAATTAATAATTTGTCAGGTTGGCATAAGTTGAGTTGACTTTGTTAGGTTGGCACCAAGTTGAAGATTGAAATGCATTTATCGCGGAAAAATTGTTTGGTCACTGCTACTTCAATATTCCTGGGAATATTATATTACTAGCCGTCAGTCTCGCTTCGCTCGCCATATCCGTTTACCCAGACGTTTAGCCTGGACCCCCGACTCGATCGTTCTAACATATGATAAAAATGCCCAAATGAATTGCAGGCGAGCGAAGCGAGCCTGATGATCTCATTTGTGGACGATCCAGTCGAGGGTCCAGGGGGACGGATATGGCGAGCGAAGCGAGCCTGACAGCTAGTAGATTATATCTTTGTGTGTGTAGATGATGTCTTGTATATTTAGAAAACGTCTTAGTATGTGTAAGAGAAATGATGCCACTGTGTGTGTAGATGATGACTCTTTGTGTGTGTAAATGATGTCTAAGTATTTGTAGATAATATCTTTGTGTGTGTAGATAATATATTTGTGTGTGTAGATGATGTCTTGTATATTTAGAAAACGTCTTAGTATGTGTAAGAGAAATGATGCCACTGTGTGTGTAGATGATGACTCTGTGTGTGTGAATGATAACCAAGTATTTGTAGATAATTTCTTTGTGTGTGTAGTTAATATATTTGTGTGTGTAGATGATGTCTTGTATATTTAGAAAGCGATATGTGTGTAAGTAAATGATGACACTGTGTTTGAAGATGATATCATTGTATGTGTGAATTATATCTTTGTGTGTGTAGGAAATGTTTCTGCTTGTGTGTATATGTATGATATCTTCATACGTGTAGATAATATCTTCGTGTGTGTGTGTGTGTGTGTGTGTGAGTGTGTGTGTGTGTGTGTGTGTGTGTGTGTGTGTGTGTGTGTGTGTGTGTGTGTGTGTAACTGTGTAACTGTGTGAGACTCTGCTTTGAAAACTCGTGATGAGAATTTGATAAGTCAAGTGAAAGCATAATGTATTGAGTGGGCTTTTTCGTGAGTGGATGGAATCTCGTACGGTAGAATGATCACTGAATAATGGAAGGGAATTTAATTTTCTAATACGGCGTGCTATGTGCTGTGAAATCATTGGGAGATTATAAAAAGAGGAATCAAGCTACGTTATCATCGTGAACATTAATTCTAGCTGAAGAATATTATGATGAGGTATATTCATGACTGTACTCATGAAAAACAGTCTAATATTATTTCATTAAACGTGAATTTGAGTTTGCTGTTGACCATGTCCTCCTTTGAGATTAATAATCATAATCATCCTAATTTTTATCGAGATAGGAATTGAATCCTATACTATTGAACAAGAAATTTCTGTTCATATGTTTGTATTTCACCGGATCTCGGAAACGGCTCTAACGATTCTCACGAAATTCAGAACATAATAGGTTTATAATATAAAAATTCGATTGCACTAGGTCTCATTCCTGGGAAAACTCGCTGAAGAACATTAAAAGGATAATTATTATTTATCCTTGGAAAAACAGCTGATAATAATTATTTCGTCGTCTGTTGCCCTGTTGGTAATGGAAGTGAGTAAGCGAGTTCATGTATGTGGGACTGTGTCATAATTATGACTCAGCTGTTGAACTTTTGTAATCATTCAATCAGGTACTTGGTGCGGGTTGCAAAAAAGCCGGACTATTTTCAATCCTGATGATTCTAGTAGATCCGTCTTTTTGAAATGGTCTTCTCTGATTTTTTTCACATCAAATTAATCAGGATTAAAATCCTTTGTGCTACCGGGCCTTTGTGAGGGAAACTTTTGCATTCTTCTGGGAATCAATCTCAATTTACTGTGATTAGATAGAACATTTCTGTATAAACTATGAATGTTATTATAATTTCTTCTCTCGTAATAAATTGTTTATGCTTTTGTACTCCAGAGCGGAGCTCGGTCCCCGATATTTATCATTAGTTGGTTAATGAAAATTCAACGTAAAGCCTATTTGTAAGAGTTTGAGCTGAAGTTAGCTGCTTATTTCCATATAATTGGGGAAACTGGATAACTCCAAACTGACTTCATTCTCCTTTCTCTAACTTTTGTCTTCCATCCTTATCATCCAACCTCCATCATCCATCTTCCATCCTTTTCTTCCAAGCTGAATTCTCCATTCTCCATTGATTCTCCTTGTCACTCAGCCTCAATTCTCCATCTTCCATCCTTTTCTTCCAACCTCCATTCTCCTATATAATTATTTCACTCAATTTTCAGTTTTTTTCTCTCAAATCTTCATATTAATTAAAACTTTTACAATATTTTCATTTACAAATTAATCCTTAGTTGAATTAATGGAATTACTGTTTTGGAAGAGAGTTAGTGGGAAGGATATTTTGAATATCCAAAGCTCCGCCAATTTATGTAGACGCAGAACAATATTATCTATAGCTATTATCAATTGCTTTTCTCATATCATATGTAGTTCAAAAATCATTTTCTTAGTCTATATTATGTAAATTCATCTATAATTTTGCTGTATTGTGAGCTATTGTATATAAGTGTAAAAGCCAGTATAAATTGTAATCTACATGAATAAAGTACTAAATCAATCAATCCTTCTCAACCGTCCTCCATCCTTATCGTCCAATCTCCATCTTCCATCCTTATCGTCCAATCCCCATCTTCCATTCTTGTCGTCCAACCACAATTCTTCATTCTCCATTCTTGTCACTTAACCTCCATTCTCCATCATCCCTCCTTGTCATTCAAACACCATTCTCTATCTTCCATCCTTGTTCAACCTTCATCACCTATCTTCTAACCTTGTCTTTCAACCTCCTTTCTCCATCTCCCATCCTTTCCTTTGAAGAGGTAAGACTCTATAACAAACTGTTACCGAACACCATTTACCGTAATTGACCGATACTAATTCAATTATCAACCCATTAACGGCTATATCGCCTCCATTCTCATTTAACAGAACTTTTTGTTCAGATAAGTTTTTCTCTCGACCTCTCAAGAATTTTGAAGAGTGTTGATTCCAGGGAACAAGGGTTACCCAAACACTTTTATTTTATTTTAATTGTCACTTTTTGTGTAGTTGAGAAGTTGATATTGTGGTAATTTTTCATATTGAATGAAAAAGACTAAGAAATTGTCAAAAAGCCACAGATTTATTAATACTTAGAAAGACCGGTTTCGGTTATTACACCATTGTCAATTTCTGATAAACTAAAACTAAATACAAGAGCAGCAGAATTTATTTATTTAATATTTTTATTGTAATTGTATGACTGAACTAATGTATTTTTATTATAATTAGTATTAAATTGTATTAATGTCGTTTCCAATTGCCATTTCTTATGTGCTCAAAGGAATAAAACACGATCCTATTCTTATCATTTATTTTACATACAATGGGCGTCCCGTAGCCTCAGTGACTTTAAAACAGCATATAGGCAAGGTATGGTTCGCGGGGTAATATACACGTCTTTGCAAAAAAAAAAAAAAAACATCAGGCTTCAGAGACTCTTTAGCTTTCCACACAGAGATTCTTCATGAATTTATTCATTTGTGAATACACTTAGGTAAATTTCCACAGAATTGGATAAAGTAGGTCAATTTCCACACAGAAGAAACTAAACATGTAAAATTACAAATTACAGCCTTTTGTATCTTTTTGGATGACACGATTTGCTTTTGAGAACATAGACAACAACATCTGTTGTTTTCATAAAGCTCCTCGTGTATCTTCTCGGATGCAACATGTTGCATCATGAAAGATACAAAGGATCATCTGTTGCTTATGGAAAGATACATTTTCAAAGAGCTCCTTGTGTATCTTTTCGGATGCAACACGTTGCTTTTGAGGAGATACGAAAGAGCATCTTTGTTTATGGAAATATATATTTTCAAAAAGCTCATTGTGTATCTTTTCGGATGGATCATGTTGCTTCTGAGAAGATACAAAAGGGCATGTTCTATCTATGGAAAGCTACATTTTCAAAAAGCTTCTTGTTTTTTTCGGAAGCAACACTTTGCTTTTGAGACGATACAAAAGAGCTACTGTCGTTTATGGAAAGATACATTTCCGAAAATGTTCCATGTTTTTGAACGGGTAGTATTGTAGTCTAGTGGCCTACCCGGACTGTAAATATTGCTGATTCACATTTAATTAAAGTCAGCATCTGATCAACATTGTGAAGTGTTTGGTCGGTGAAACATTAGTTTGTAAACATGATTTGTCAACGTCTTATCTTGTTCTATAAAAAGTATATTCAATTACTTATTATACTATGTATCAGAACAATTACACGATATTGCAGTCTAACCGCCATCATTACCCTGTCGATCCAGCGTTGACCAATGTGCACCATTTAAAAGCTAGCTAGCGTTGCACATATTTGCATTTAATATACTTATTAGTTGAACAATAGGTTTGACTTTACTCTGATAAGATAAGTTGAAACTTGAACAGCTAGAATGTACTTTCCCAAATTATATTAATTACATTCTTTGCATTACAACACTCCACCAATGGATCTGGTATTTATGAAAAGAGTAGGAAATAATGGGAAGGGAAGGACGGACCAATGACAAGCGAGATTGAAATGACACGTCTCTAAGCTCAGCCCACTGGCACCTCAATCATTTACTTCCCAATTTGGCCACTAGAGGCCAGTAGCTACAGGGTCTCAGTAAATCTATAGGCCTACTCTGAGTGGAGTTCTGAATTCAAGTGTCCAACATCTAATTGAACTGTAATTATATTGTAATAGGTCCGATACAATAGTAATTGAATGCATTTTGTGAACAACAAGTTGAGACGTTGACAAAACATGTTACCAAATTGTGCGAAATTTCAATATTCTCATGCAAACCCATTATTTGACTGGATTCATTCAATTTTAACGGATCTATTTTCATTGAGACCAGTCAAACGAGAATGAATAGTCTCATAAGAATTTTTTCATTCAATATTGTTTTATTAAGTAGTCTATAGAAATTATATTTTCACTGTTTCAAACATGTTCACAGATACTAATATGTGGGAGGATTCATAATTATTGTTCAACAAAAATATAAATTAACTTTTATTATTTACACAAGCTGCAGAAAAGTACCACAGGCTAAGGCCTAGAAAAGTTCCACAATAATGACTATTTATTTTACCGAGCAAAGTGAGGTCTAAGAATCAAGTCGACTGTTCTGCATTTATCTTCCTGTTTATTTATGTTTTTATGTTCCACCTTTACAGCGAAACGTAGTAATAGATTTTCATGGAATCTATGTCCCTTTTTGAATTTAGCGTCGACTTATACATACGGTTTTTTGAAATTTTGCATTTTAAGGATAATACAAAAGGAGAAGGAGTCTCCTTTGAACGCCAATGTTACTGTAAAAATCAGACTTTAGAGCTATTCATCGTAAATCAGCTGTCTAGTGGACTATAATACTACCCGTTCAAAAACATCGAGCTTCTTGAAAATGTATCTTTCCATCAACGTTGTAGACAGTGGCAGCCAGACCTGATAACAGCGCTCACACTCACATTCCGGGACGAACGTCACGGTACGATAGGACAGAAAGCTCTATGTTTATATAGGATTTTTTCTAGACATTTTAAATTGATAAATTATCCATTAATTTTTGAGAAAACATAATAACAGGTCAATGTAACTTACTGAGTGCGAGGTCTACTGTTCACATAAATACTTGTAATAATTGAATGCAATGAATGAATTTTATTTGCCAAAAACAAAATACAAAAAAGCTTAAAAAAAATAAATATAAGTATATGCTACTGCACTTAAACCAAGTGCAGTAAATATAAGTATATAAATATAAAACTTTACAAAAAATAAATATGAGTATATGCTACTGCACTTGTAATAATTGATGTTACAATAGATAATATTTTCACTAGCATTCGAACAAAATGAAATCTCTCATCAATACTTAACCTATTTCAGATCATGTGTAACCTTATCTAAATTTGGGAGGGGAATATCACAAGGCTACCTTATTTTGTTTCTCTCCCTGTCATTTCTATGATGTACTTATTTTATGAAGAATTATTATTGAATAAAGAATAATTTAATATGATTTGAAACGTTACTCACCGTGACACCCTCAAAGCTAGTATTACGTAACGCCTCAAGGAACAGTCTCTCCCAGAGCGGACTGCGGTACTGGAAGTCGACAACGGTTTGGTTTTTATGGAAGTGTCTGATCCTATGCGCCACATGCTGGATGGCCAGGGCCACAGCCCAGATGCCGTCGTAAGTGTAACCGTGGAACCTGGAGTACTCCTGGCCTCTCCTCGAGTCGTACTCCACTTGGTACTCCTCTGCCGTCTGCGAACACAAGGAATCAGTTGGAGAATCAGACTCATAAATTCAAGAATTAGTAAATCACATCATATTGCCGTCTGCGAACACAAAGAATCAGACTCATGAAGTCAAGGAGAAACAAGATAAAGCATCATAGAATTAGTAAATCACATCATATTGCCGTCTGCTAACACAAATGATCAATTGAAGAATCAGACTCATAAATCCAAGAACGATCAAGAATTAGTAAATCACATCATATTGCCGTCTGCGAACACAAAGAATCAATTGATGAATCAGACTCATAAATTCAAGAAGAAGCATCATAGAATTAGTGAATCACATCATATAGCCGTCTGCGAAAAAAAGAATCACTATTAAAGAATCAGACTCATAAATTAAGGAAGAATTAAGAAGAAGAATTATAAATTCAATAATAGAATCAATAAATCACAGTGACTCATAAATTCGAAGAATCAGTCTTTTAAATTCAAGAAGAATCATTATTTCAATCACAGAATTTACAAATCAAATCATATACAATAGAATGAATGACTTTAGAGCTACTTTCTTGTGTATATAAAATAGAATTGAATATAGTTATATTAATAAAATAATAAAACACCGAAACTAAAGTGGGAGAGAAATTGCTTTTAACACGGCTCTTTCTCGAAGACGGAGCGGTCCGATGCTCTATCCTCCACTAATCACTCCCACTACCTAGCAGCATTCTCCTTCTTCTGTGTCTGTGTGAGAGAGCTTTGCAACGCGACGCACCAACACTCCCCTTCCAGCTATTGCTGGCAATGTTCCAAGTCATATACTGGTCAGCAGGTATAATATTTTTTTCATCACAAGAGCATGAAGCAAAATGACACGGCGCATCCAATTGTGCGCAGGATGTCTGTCTGTGTCTATGCTACAAACTGTGGAGGGAGAAACGAGTTTCTCCTCTTCATGTTAAAAGTAATATATCTCAGACTTCAGTAGTTACATTACAATTTGTATTGTTGTTTGTAAATTCTATCCTATAAATACAATAGAATGAATTCTTCATATGAAGTAGAATCAATATACAGTATTTTGAATGAGTTATGAAGAAATACATAGGCGAATAATCACAGAATTCAACAATATTAGAAGGACAAAATATCAATTGTCTGTTGTGAGGAAAGTCAAATTGAATATAATAAACATCGAGAAGATTCTATAGTTTTAATTGAAACCCATTGTAATCATCCATTGTTATCCTCTCCTGATCTATTATGATTATCAATATTTTTTGCATTGGGTAATAATTTTATAACTCTTGTTTTTAATTATCTGAGAACTGAAAATAGAAACATGTGCTTGGATGTTTTGAAATTTTACTGCGGTTTTGCAGAAACAAATAATCAATCAGGAAATCATAGATTCAATCATAGAATAGATGAATCACATAATAAAAACATGAGGCTTAGATATTTGAAAATATGCGTCACATAGCTTCACTATAAAAAACTACTATGATATATAACATAACGCCCTATATCATGAGATATCTCCTTATGCTATCTTTTCTCTATGTCTTTACTTGTACCACACTCTTCAATGACAGTTGTTTGAATAAACTGATTTATTGTTCTACATTTTACATTCTCACAACATAACAGCACAAAATCACCTCAAAAAACACGCATAGGTAATCAAAGAATTTATGATAACTGGCGAGTGAAACCTCGTTTAAATAACCAGAGATTTAGGCCTGAACTAGAGCTTTAACAAGCCCGATGATACGCTAAAAACAGTAAGCTATTCGGTAGCGAACTGGATCAATGGAAAACGCGTCCACCACTCGACAATGGCTCTGTGAAATACGTACTTGGACAACGCGCGCTTTCAAATAAAGTAATATTACGGCAGAGGATAAAACCAGGAATTAATGGCCGTTTTTCAAAAAAATTGCAGACCGTTATTAACCAATGTTGCAGATTCTGATGATGGCTGGGTTGGCAGCAATGAAAAAAGGACACAGTGATATATTCCCATACAGTTGGTACTCCTTTTGTTATGTAGTCAGGGTTAGAAAACTCTGGTACAAAAGCTAAACCAAATACTCTATCTATATGAAGATTCATATCTATATCCATCTCTATTATTGAAGATCCTCGTATCTTTATCTCTATGGAGATCCGTATCTATATCTATCTACATTTTCATGATGATCAATCCTATACTATTGAACGAGCAACTTCTGTTGAAAATATGCGTCACATAGCTTCACTACTATGATAAAAACTACTATGATATATAACACAACGCCCTATATCATGAGATATCTCCTTGTTTAGATGTTTGGATGTTTAGATGTTCAGATGTTCAGATGTTCAGATGTTCAGATGTTCAGATGTTCAGATGTTTATATTTCACCGGATCTCGAAAACGGCTCTTTAGTGAGGTCCACGTTTTAATGACAGTATTTGATCAACTTTGGTTTTGCTATCCTTGTCTATCATTCGTCAAAGACGGTGGTACTATCCTTTTCTAGGTCCACAACGATGACAATTATGTTTTTGACGGTGTAGATATATAATTAGTTGATGCAGAAAATCGACATCGCGATTCTTCTATCTTTATTCACTGCCGTTATAACGTGGACCACACTATAACGATTCTCACTTAATTCAGAACATAGTAGGTTTATAATATGAAGATTCGATTGCACTAGGTCTCATCCCTTGGAAAACTTGCTGAATGACATTAAAGGATAATTATTATTCATCCTTGGAAAAACAGATAATAATAATATTATTTCGTCGTCTGTTGGTGATGGAAGTGAGTGAGCGAGTTCATGTGTGTGGGACTGTGTCAAAATTATGACTCAGCTGTTGAACTTTTGTATCCATTCAATCAGGTACTAAGTGCCGGTTGCAAAAAAGCCAGGTTATTTTCAATCCTGATTAATTCCAGTAGATCCACCTTTTGAAATGTTCTTCTCTGATTTGGTTCACGTGAAGTTAATCAGGATTAAAATTTAACCGGCTTTTGTGCAACTGGGCCTTAGTGAGGGACATTTTTTCATTCTTCTGGGAATTAATCTCAATTTACTGTGATTAGATAGAACATTTCTGTATGAACTATGAATGTTAATATAATTCCTTTTTTCGTAATAAATTTTTATGCTTTTATACTCCAGAGTGAAGCTCGGTCCCCGATATTCATATATTTATATAATTGTGAACAACTCATTAATTGACTAATCTCTACTCCCACAGTCCCAATTTATAGGAGGATCAGATACAACTATGTAAAACAATAATCTTAGGTTCGAATAGATGCGTTTTTCAACATGCTTCTCCTAGATCAATATTCATGAAGAGAAGTTGATATTAAATGAATGGAATATTGTATAAAGAATGGAAAATTACTGAGTTACTCGAATATTTATGTCCAACTCACAATCATTAAAGTGTGGAACTATAATAGTCAAAGGCCCGGTTGCACAAAAGCCGTTTAAGTTTTAACCGTGATTAATTCCACGAGAACCAATCAGAGAAGGCTTTTTTGGAAAGACGGCTTCTCTGGTTCTCCTGGAACTAATCAAGATTAAACTTTAACCGGCTTTCGTGCAACCAGCACAGAGTCATCTTATGAAGCTTGGAAATTGAATTTAATGAACAGGAACAACAATTACAAGAGCACGAACATTTGGAATACAAATAGAACATCCCATTTCTTGTTGAAATTAATTATTTGCTCCGAATATAATAGAGAGTTTCCTGTCTGTTGCAATACCATTATTATATGTAGAGAATAATGCATCCATTGGATGCTTGGGTATTCTTGAGCTTATCGATGGAGGATTGGCATTTAGCTAGGGGCTGTCCAACGCATAATATTCGGCACATGCAGGAGCTATAGATGTATTGGGTTCCAAAACTATTAATATTATATAGATACAGCCAAAGTAAGAGCATGCCAATACAGCTGTAGATATATTGGGTTCTGTATCTATCATAATATATATTCAACCAATGAACCAGGAATACAACATGTATTTCAATAACCAATATACCCAGAATACAATGTATATTTAACCAAAGCTAGAGTACGCCACTACAGCTGTAGATGGAGTGATGGAAGCTTATGCACCTGAAATCCTATTCGATGTTGATTGTTATAACGTTGAGGGAACTGTATTCTGTATGCATGGCAACTGAATACCGTATTTAGTAATGTTTGAAACGTCAATCAGTTGGATAAATCAATCAGAGATGAGTTTCCCACGTAAACTGCAATGCAGAGAGGAATGGCAGGGATTTGAGTATATTCACTGTTTGGAATTTCAACGTCGTTTCTCAAAAATTACGTTCATTTCATAATAAAGGCAGTATATGTGTCTTCCGACATGACAAGTTTATATTAACCATACAATATAATGAAAGAAAGAATCGGCTTATGCATGTTGGGAATAGGAAATTCACGAATGGCGGAGAGTTGAGTATACTCACTGTTTGGAATTTCAACGTTGTTTCTAAAAAATGACGTTTATTCCAAAATAAATGCAGTATATGTGTTCCTCAACATGACAAGTCTATGTAATCCATACAATATAATAAAAGAAAGAATCGGCTTATGCATGTAGGAGATTTAGATTTATAGTTGAAGTACTTTTTGAAGAATATGCTGATTTGTTCAGGCTTTTTACAGGCTGAAATCATAAATCATCTATTATAGTTACACTCCTGAAATCATATTCTATGGAACTTTAGCAGGCCTATTATGCTCATTGTTTGAACACCGTTCCACAATCTAACCTCATAATCATTATGATTTGTTGAGAATATTTGTTGAGTTCACCTCAGGAGTTTAAAAGAAGAATAATTCTAGTGGTGAAAGGCATAACTATTGTAAGCCACGCCCTTTATTCAACGACGAGCATTCTCATTGGACAATAACTTGCATGTGACGTCTGGAGCTGCTTGCTTCCTATTGGTTGTCTATGAGTGGAATGACGATCAAACAACCCACTGACCAGACAGCTTGCTGGTTTTGGAGGCATAGACAAGTAACTCAGCAGACTAGAGCGCCAAACTGAATTTCTATGAAGTTACAGAAGCAGGGAAGTATGAGATAAAGTATTTCAAAACAGAAATCCGATGGAGCTTGAATTTGGAAAGTCAATACAAGTATCAATTCGAGAAATATCTGTCTATCGAAACTGTCATAGCACACAATCATACTGATCAGTTAGTAGGTCAAGTTTTTATTTTGTCTAAATTTTCATTAGACCACGGCGGAGCATGAGTTACCTGCTTGTAATCTCTCAAAAAGAGAGATCTCTCCAAGCTCGTTCACCATGACTGGAAAAACCAAGACGGTGTACCGTCTATAGTGAGGTCCACGTTATAATGGCAATGGAGAAAGATAGGATAACAACGTCGCCGATCCTCTGTCTTGTCAATGCCTTCTATAGACGGTAGCTGATACAGGTTTATTGATGTAATATAAACTGTATATTCTCGCTCAAAATAAAAAAAAATATATATTTTTCAATAATTCCATAATGAGTTCTCATAATCAAGATGAAATATTTTGTTGATTGATTTTCAATTCTACATTGTAAAAAGACGATCTGGAAACAGAGCAAGCGAGAAAGAGATAGCGCTATCCGCTTTGTTGAATGATAGACAAGGATACCATTGCTAATCAAACACTGCCATTAGAACGTGGACCTAACTATAACCACTTATTTTCAATACACTCAGTCTACATAGTTATTTCCAAGCAAGTTTTTCATGGCAAACTACATGCAATCAATATTCTCGATAGTAATTGTTAGATCAGTTATAAAGGCAGAGATGATTCACTAGTTTTCATTCAATTTCATTGGCTAGACAATGATGCTGGTAATAAATTGCGAAAGGAAACGCTTTTGTTTTTAAAGCGTTCACTGCAACTGAGCCTTTCACGAATACAATAGAAGTGTTTGTTTCAGCCAGTAAGTAGTTAAGGAGATGTTCTATGTTTAAGTAGCAGGAAGGAAACTTCTCTTGCAACTTGCACAAGAAATTCAAGCGGTTGCAGCCTCCGAAATTATCCTCTTTCTCCGCTAAAGATAATGACGGAAGGGTGGAACAGTTCTGGAACTGTTACTTTATACTTTCTCTTTCTCTGCTAGCGATAATGATGGAAGGGTGGAGCAGTTCTGTAACTGTTACTTTACGTAAACTGTAACTGTTTTGTTGCTTCACTTTTCAGAATGTGAGAGAAGAAACACTTTCAGGAACATTCTGGGCGAGTCATTGTGATTGTCATCTACATGAATTGATAAGAAGGAAAAATAGAAAAATGTGAAGGAGAATTGGATAGGAAAATAAGAGGTGAGAGAATTAGATTTTAGAAGATTGATTGATTATTTATTTATTTCTATTTATTTATTAGAAGAGAGATAAAGATGAATGGGAAACGATTAGGTTGAAGGTTTCCTTCAAGTATCTTCTTATTTAACATAAAATGAGAATTTGTCTGAGGACTGAATATGAAGGAACAATATAAAACTTCTAGTAACTTCTAGCTTAAAATGTTTGATCTCCCTGTCTAATAATACGAATTGAATGGGAATGACTTGATAAATTGTCAAAACCACCAATTTATAAGAACAATTTTGGATGTTATAGGTTCGGTTGTAACACCATTCTAAATATGTAGTAAACTGATAGCTTAAACACAAAGCAGCAAAATGTTTATGGAGCCCTACGATTGGCCATTAGCTGTTGTCCAATGAACGTTGATCTCTACTACCATTGGCCGAGAGTGGACATGCCGAAGTATTACAAATATCGTCACCTTCACAACGATAAAGGGAGTTCAATAATACGTGATTTTTGAAGTATACTGCTTTATCGATTTGAAGTTCCATTATCCATTCATTGCTACGTTCAAATAAAGTATTATATAAGAAATATTTCAGAATATTTTGTTATATTCAAATACAGTCATAATCATGACTGATGGAAGAGCATGTGGATAAGGTATAAAATACTAACAAAAAGATTGTTCAACATGGAAAGGAAACTAGAATAGTATATTTTGCACCTAGAGCAGGAAATGAGATTTTTCCGGCTCGAAATCGGTTTTCAAGTCCGGCCTACGGCCTCGGGCAAGAAAAGATTGAGAGCCGGAAAAACATTTTCGCCCGTGGTGTAAACACTATTTTTTGCTACACACAAAAAAAACAATATATATATATATAATATATATATATATATATATATATATATGAGAATAGCTGTTTACTAAGCACTTCCGAAAGCAGAAGTGGATGGTGATAGCTTTAGGAAATCTGATGTAATCTGAATATCAGGAAATTGTCCAAGTATTTTTATTTTTTATTCTGATTTGTCTAAATAACGTGAAAGATGATGTTCAATTATGTGGGAGGTTGAGTTTATACTTTATTATTATTTCAAATGACAATAAGATGATATTATTATAAATGTTCTAATTATTGAATAATGAACACAAATAATTAAAAGTTTTTTGATCACCTTTCTTAGGTCCATGTTAGCGGCTGGAAAGGATACTCTTTCCGGCCTAGGCCGGAAAGAAACCTGTTCTGACGTCAGGCGAGAGTCGTCTGCAAACAATGTCTTTCAGATCTATGTAGGGACTGGAAAACAGCTGCTTTCTGTGCAGTGTGGCAAAAAACAATTCCAGTAACTATATACTACTTATATATGGTAATAAAGGATGAAAGACAAACAGAAACGAAAATAAGATAAAGACAGAACATGAAGATAAAAAACAGAACGACATTCTTTTTCAAAGTTAACACTGGTGGAGCTCTGTATTGAAATCAAGGGGGAAGAAACATTCGTAACTAATCAGCATTTATATCTATTTCTAAACACCGATAAACGAAAGAAGTTCCATTCGTTTTATCAATCCACACTTTCCTTTCCCAGTTTTTCCCAAAGTGATCCGGGTATTTACTGAAGTGAAAATGAGCTACAATCGAACTGAGAACTCTAATTCGTCAAAGTTATAAGAATCAAAGGAGATGAATTTGATTGGTCGCGCACTGCAGAACTCGAATATCGTCGGAGAAAGCCACTTACCAGCACAGCTCACTGAGAGCGCAGTAATCCGAATTAGCAGAACGAATTATGAGATTAGTTCAATTACTTTGAAATTTATTCGCGTCTGCAGCGATCTTCAACAGCTGCGTACTGATACTGTGTTATTAGATTCCGACTCTTGTGCTCGTTTTAATCATTGTTCTCTTTAGCTGGATTCAGCAGTTGTACGAGATATTCTGATATTTCATCTTGCTTCTAGCTTTGACTATCGTTCTGGGAGCAACGTTTTACATACTATCCGTCAATTTTTTTTTCACTATCTGAACATTTTGTGAAGTGAACAACTACAAGGTTCAAACTATTTCGGACTATGTGTAACCTTATCTGAATTTGGGAGAAAAATAGCACAAGGTTACTTTATTTTTTCTCTCCCTGTCGTTTTTTATGAATCAATAAAGAATAAAGACGTTTTGTTTGAAGTGTAACAGCGTATCCTTTGTTATACTGTCGAAATGCCATATTATTATTATCATTGAAACTATCTGTTTGCAATAAATATAACAGATGAATACAAAATATTCTGAGAAAACGTTATATGTGAATTATATAATTGTACTATTGTGACCTATTATATTTATCCGCGCTCAGATTCTTTCTTTGCATGCTGATATTTCCATAAAAATGTAATTTATATTTATTTTTGTGAACTGTATTTTGAATGGAAATTAATTTGATTTGATTTGATATAGTTTTGTTTTCTAAAGCAAGGCTGGAAAAGTCTCATCACAAGTAGAAATTTGTGAAGGTTATGTTATGTTTGATATACATATTGAATAAAACCGACTTTTTATTTCGAAATCACTGTAAAATCGAGTATACTAACGAATCAACCACTTAAGTGGCCTAGAGTTCAATTGAGATTATACTGTGAGAGCCAAATCTAGTATCTCGATTCGCTCTATAAAATAGGTGGTTCTGGCATCAAGACGTTTTCATTCAACTTGAAGAGCTCATCCAGTAAGAACCATGAATGTATTATAATCATTTCCAAATTCTTTTAATTTGACCTATTTGTAGATCTATTTATTCATTTTAAAGATATCAATACATAATCATGGAGAAAAACAGGCTTAGACCTCTCTATTCCATTCCTGGTTTTTTATTTTCAATTAAATAACATTAAAGCTATTCAGAGTCTATAGAGAAAGCTTGCAAAGATATGTATGCTCTCTTTATGCACACTATGATATGTGAAGTACAAATTCTTCTCCTTCTTCTTCCTCTTCTTCTTCTTCTTCTTCTTCTTCTTCTTCTTCTTCTTCTTCTTCTTCTTCTTCTTCTTCTTCTTCTTCTTCTTCTTCTTCTTCTTCTTCTTCTTCTTCTTCTTCTTCTTCTTCTTCTTCTCTTCTTCTTCTTCTTCTTCTTCTTCTTCTTCTTCTTCTTCTTCTTCTTCTTCTTCTTCTTCTTCTTCTCTTCTTCTTCTTCTTCTTCTCTTCTTCTTCTTCTTCTTCTTCTTCTTCTTCTTCTTCTTCTTCTTCTTCTTCTTCTTCTTCTTCTTCTTCTTCTTCTTCTTCTTCTTCTTCTTCTTCTTCTCTTCTTCTTCCTCTTCTTCTTCCTCTTCTTCTTCTTCTTCTTCTTCTTCTTCTTCTTCTTCTTCTTCTTCTCTTCTTCTTCTTCTTCTTCTTCTTCTTCTTCTTCTTCTTCTTCTTCTTCTTCTTCTTCTTCTTCTTCTTCTTCTTCTTCTTCTTCTCTTCTTCTCTTCTTCTTCTTCTTCTTCTTCTTCTTCTTCTTCTTCTTCTTCTCTTCTTCTTCTTCTTCTTCTTCTCTCTTCTTCTTCTTCTCTTCTCTTCTTCTTCTTCTTCTTCTTCTCTTCTTCTTCTTTTCTTCTCTTCTTCTTCTTCCTCTTCTTCTTCATCTTCTTATTCTCCTTAACGTCAGTGATGAGGCATATTTGCCTGTCTCGACTCATTATTCATACGTTTATTGATTATTGTTAATCATAATTATAATGAGGAAACTGTGAAGAATTTCCATCTATAAAATGGCCTTCCAACATCTCTCTCACCTCTGGTAGTTTTTCCATTTGCAGCTAAAATCAAATTCAGTTCTCTATATATATATATATATTTTTTTTTTCTCATCAACTCATAAATTTTATTCACAAAATATTAACAAAAAAAATATATATTAAGTTATATTTAATAGACTCACAGCTAGCACTCAAGTTTGTCTCTTTCTTATATAAAAATATAAAAAGGGTACTGGTGATCTTATTCAATTAAATTTACTGCAATTTCATCTTGAAATTATTGAACCTGTTACCTTGATTGTTGAGTGTTATGAATCCATGAAATTCTCTCAGATTTGTGAACATAGCTAGTATGAAATCCTCTCTCGTACAGTGGAACTGGAAACCCTTATATCCCAGGGATGACCTCCTCATCAATTCCAAAGCCCTGCTTGCGCAGAAAGTACACAAAAATACACTTCAGCGAGGTCCCATATTCCCTATGGCGGTTCCTCTGGTTTTTCGGGTCAGCCTGGTTTCCTGGTTATTGTTCCCATAGGTGGGCTACAGCCCAGGAGAGTATATAGGTCCATATACTGTGGGAGTATCTATATACTGTGGGATTATATATACATATAAACTGTGGAAGTATACATATATACCATCCTTGTGCTGAAGCTACAACATGCATGGTCAGCTCGTTTATTCTGCCGACTCACTCTCACATCCAAAGTCGCTTGCTGGTTGTGTGTGTCTTTCTCTCTCACACCCATTATTCTGAACAATTAATCATCGTTTATTCCAGAAAATTCAACTATGAATACTTGAATGATGGAATAGCAGAGAGGATACAAATGTGAATGAAATGTAGAGTGAATTCGATATACTATACGACTCCAGAATTCGATATACTGCTACTATAGTGATGTCTAGGTTATAATAGTGGAAATAGATGAAATAGTGGAATTAGATTATATCAGTAATACAGTATGATATGATAATCATATGTCATGAATCAGTTGTTTGAATTATTCTAAATCATCAGAAAGTTTGTTATTTTATCTCAGTTTATTTTAGTCAATAAAAGCCATTATTCTAGCTCTTCAATGGTCTCTATTTTATTACAATTTTATTGACTAAAATAAGTACCGGTAATCAAAATGCCAAAGAGAAAAACCCGGGATCGAAATAATGTTGAATCTCCATCACGGAATCAGGATAAGCCTACCGAATTATATCGAAATGAACCCGTTGATACATCTTTCAACTCGGAATCAATTGGGAAAATTCTCAAACCAAAATGTCTAAGTGTGGATCCAGATTCTCCTAGTGCACCAATGGAATGGAGACACTGGAAAAGAATGCTGGATGCCTACTTGAAAGGAAACTATTACACTGAAGATACGAAATTGGATATCTTAGTTACCTTGCTGTCAGCTGGAAATTACAAATTGATAATAGATTGTACTACATTCGAGGAAAGTATCTCCATCCTTGAAGGCATATTTATCAGGAAGAAAAGCGAAATCTTTACAAGGTACCTTCTCTCTATAAGAAAACAAAAACAAGGTGAGTCCATCGATAATTTTTTCCTAAAACTGAAAGAACTCAGCCTAGAATGTAATTTTACAGCGATCTCTGCTACAGAGAATCGAGAAGAGCACATAAAAGAAGCATTGATTGCAGGTTTATATTTATCCGAAATCCGCCAACGAATTTTAGAAAGCCCAGATATGTCTTTGCATGAAACTCTTAATCGTGCAAGAGCTTTTGAGTCTGCAAAAGATCAATCACAATGCTACAATGAATCTAATACTTCATTTGAGCTTAATGCTTGCAAAGATACAGAAAATGCATCAAATCTAATTCCTAATCAAAAAAACACTTCAGACTCCTCATTATCAGCTGTTAGTATTAGTGGACAAGCATGCTTTTTTTGTGGCAACAAAAAACATTCTCGACTATTTTGTCCAGCTAAAAACGAATTCTGCAAGAAGTGTGGTAAGAAAGACTTTGCTCGGGTATGTAACTCAAAATCTTCCGTATTAGAGAAAAAAAGAGAGTTTAGTAATTCGATATTACTAACACCTTCAGTGCAAGCCGAAAAATGTCTTTCAAAGGTTATTATTCCTATTACCATAAACGGAACTGAAAGTCAAGCACTGATCGATACTGGAGCAACTGGCAACTTTATTGACGATACCTATGCAAAAAATCTGAATTTAGAAGTTATACCAGAGATAGGAAAAGTAACTTTAGGCTCAAAACGCTTCACACCACAAATCCGAGGCAAAGTTAACGTGAATTTAACAGTTCAGGGAGAAAGTTATACAAACACAACCTTAATGCTTATGCAGGACCTCTGTGAAAATATTATTCTTGGGCACGAATTTATGAACAATTTCTCCAGTATAGAAATACCATTTGGAGGTAATAAGCCACCTCTTACTATTTGCGGAATAACTCAAGCAAAAATTCCTCCTTGCTCCCTTTTTCAACATCTAAAATCCAATTGTCAACCAATTACAACCAAATCTCGCAAATTATCAAAAGATGATGAAGATTTTATTTCCAATGAAATTCAACAATTACTGGAAGATGGCATCATAGAAGAAAGCCACACCCCTTGGCGTGCCCAAGCATTTGTTGTTAAACTCGATAACCGAAAAAAAAGGATGGTTATAGATTATTCTAGAACTATAAACAAATTCACCGAATTGGACGCCTATCCCATTCCAAATATGGAAGATTTAGTTCGCAAAGTAGCTCAGTATTCCTGGTATAGTACTGTAGATCTGAAATCTGCATATCACCAAGTACCAATCTTACTTGAAGAAAGGCAATACACAGGATTTGAAGCATGTGGGAAACTTTATCAGTTCTGTCGTATTCCTTTTGGTGTCACTAATGGTGTTTCAGCTTTTCAAAGAGTAATTGATTCACTCATACAGAAAGAGAAATTATTTGATATCTATGCTTATTTAGATGACGTCATAATTTGTGGAAATTCAAAAGAAGAACATGACACTAATCTTGAACGGTTTCTTGCAGCAACTTCAAATAACTCACTTACTATAAACAAGGAGAAGAGTAAATTCTGTCAAAAGGAGATACGTTTCCTAGGATTTTTAGTTGGAAACTAATCATTACGTCCAGATCCCGAACGCCTTGAGCCTCTATTCAATATGCCCCCACCTCCTAATCTCAAAACTCTTCAGAGAACTGTGGGCCTCTTCGCACATTACTCTCGATGGATACAAAATCTTTCAAGTAAAATTCATGCCTTGGCACACTGTACGCTCTTCCCTCCTCAAGGAAAGGCCCTTGCAGCTTTTGAAGATCTTAAAAAAGAGGTAGCTGCAGCTGTAATACATGTTTTTGATGAAGGAGGCATTCTCACTGTAGAGACTGATGCCTCAGATTTCTGCATAGCAGCAACACTATCTTACAATGAACGTCCTGTTGCATACTTTTCACGAATGCTAAACGAAAGTGAAAAACGACACTCATCAGTTGAAAAAGAGGCATATGCCATTGTAGAATCTATTAGGAAGTGGCGTCATTACTTATCTGGTCGTTTCTTTCAACTTATTACTGATCAAAAATCTGTTTCATTCATGTTCAGTAGCGCGGCAAGAGGCAAGGTGAAGAACGAAAAAATCATGAGGTGGCGCCTTGAGCTATCTCAATACACCTATGAGATCATTTACCGACCTGGAAAAGAGAACATAACTGCTGACGCTCTTTCTCGAGCATGTGTGATAATGGGATGTATCACATCAAAACAAGACTTGATAAAATATCATCAAGACCTCTGCCACCCCGGCATCACAAGATTTTTTCACTGGACTAAAGCTCATAACCTCCCATACTCGGTAGATGACATCAGAGAAGTCCGCATGGAATGCAAGATCTGCTCAGAGCTGAAGCCAAGATTCAACTGTTGCAAAGGAAAATTGATAAAAGCAACTCGGCCTTTTGAAAGGATCAACATTGACTTCAAAGGACCCCTGCTATCATCAACTAGAAACAAGTACATCCTCACTATTGTGGATGAATATTCGAGATTTCCCTTTGCCTATCCCTGTCGAGACATGTCATCAGAAACAGTAATTCAAAATCTCAATGACTTATTCACCACATACGGCTATCCTTCATACATACACACTGATAGAGGGACCAGTTTTCTATCAAAAGATGTCAAAGATTACTTAATGTCCAAGGGTGTAGCTACCAGTTCCACAACACTTTACAACCCTCAAGGTAATGGACAGGTGGAACGCTACAATGGAATAATTTGGAAGACAATCCGTTTAGCCCTACGGTCCAGGAACATGGATACTTCTCACTGGGAAAAGGTACTCTTATAATCACTAAGCAGCATTCGCTCGCTTCTCTGCACGACCATCAATTGCACACCTCACGAGCGAATGTTCATTCATCCTCGTAATCCCACGTCTATGACAAACTTGCCATCCTGGCTGATCAACGCCAAGGAGGCATGGATGAAGACCTTTGTAAGACGCAGTAAGCATGATCCTGAAGTTGAAAAGGTAGAAATTATTCATTTGAACCCTCATGTCGCTCAAGTAAGACTTTCTGATGGAAGAGAAGTTTCTGTCAACATTCGTAGATTGGCCCCGGTAGGTTCCACTACTGGGAGGGAAGAATGATATGATAATCATATGTCATGAATCAGTTGTTTGAATTACTCTAAATCATCAGAAAGTTTGTTATTTTATCTCAGTTTATTTTAGTCAATAAAAGCCATTTTTCTAGCTCTTCAATGGTCTCTATTTTATTACACAGTATAAGATAGGTTAGATCTGTGGTGGTAGTGGAGACTGTTTTGAACCGTTTTGCCTGTAGTCTTCCTTGTTTTTGTAATCAATCTTCTATATAATAAAAGAGAGTAGGGTTGTGTTTGTTCGTGTGTTCGTTTGTTCGCATCAAAACATGTCAACTTGTGGATTGCATACCGGAAAAAACGGGAATGATTTAGATCTCCAAACTTTGTCATAGATTCTAATAATATCAATCTCGTGGTTAATCTCCCTGGAAGCCTAAATTTCAATTTTCCTTTTAGATTTTTCAGAATTGGTTTTCAAACTTCATTAATCACTTATAAAATTCTTATCTCACTGACTCACTGATCACGATTTCTGGAAAACTACTGGACGGATTGCGACAAAACTTGGAATATAGCTTCCTTAAACGTCCAAGGAGCTCACTAAGGAATCTTTTGGCGATATTTCAACTTTAAGGGTGGTTTTTAAGGGTTTAAAGTTCGTCTTTTAGCATGTATATTCTTCTTCTCCCAATCTCCTTATTATAATAGAAATGTCCATAACATATGTTATTATAGATCTATAATCTAGAGAGAGTACCTCTTCGAAAAAGTTGTTAACTGGCAACTTAATTAATGATTTTGACAGGTTGGCATTAAGTTGAGATGACTTTATTAGGTTGGCACCAAGTTGAAGAACGAATCGAAATGCATTTATCGAGAGCAAATTGATTGGGCACTGCTGCTTCAATCAGAGATATTGCTGGGAGATAGTTTTTATTTTTCATAAAACAAACTTTTATTACAGTAGTTGCTTCTATCAAGTGATCATATTCTAATTTTGTTTGTATATCCGATCGCGATAACTGCTTAAATAATTTCGATGAATTTATAATAATTCAGTATGATATATGGAGGGTATTTTCAAAACTTCAAAAGTGTCCGTTGTGGAATCTGTTTGCAAAGAATGAGGAAATTCGGCCAAAATTTAACTTGGGCGGAAGAAAGGGATCATTTATTAAAACGGCCAAATAGCTTGTTCCTTTTCCCAATATTCTACAAAATTCGCTGCAATTGGACTACTATTCTACAGAACACTTCCAACACATCAATGATTAATCGAATGATTTGACTCAATAGTTTTCATGCCAAGTTGTGGCCTAATCTCAAAAACGATTATAACAATGTTGGTAGAATTTAGATTATTAATGGTTCACAAAAATATCTTATATTTCAATTCCCGAAGCGAAGCACGGGTGCCCTGCTAGTGAATAAATAATGGAAGTATTTGATCAACCTTCCGGTAGTCACGCTCTAACATATTGAATAATAATAAAATTACTTTTTCAATCTTCTTGGATTATTTCACGCCTATGAAAATTTGGATGATTACTATTCCATAGCCCAAGAAGGTACATCAAGCAAAGCCATCAATTCTGTGTTATGGCTCGTTTACACGACTAATTGGTTCGTGTCGACTAAATGACACTTAAAGACTGAACCATTGCTCGGTTGATGCTGCAACTCAGTGTATTAGATTAGAATGGATTAGATTTCTTCATTTATGTATGTTACAATATTTACTGGCTTATACACTAATTTACATTGAATGACGATAATGCTAGTTATTCAACAAATTTCACAAAGTATAAAAGTGGAGTGATAGGGAGAAAGTTTTGGAATGCATAAGTGACTCATTCACTGACACCACCCCATTCAATAGTTGTGTGTAGCGAAAAAACTGAAACTGTTGTAATTTTTACAACAGCGCGACTGCCGGAAGGTTGAAGAAACTCGTGTTGCCATCCTTGTATATCCTTCGACAAAGCGGATACCACCATCTTTTTCTAGCTTCACAACGTTGCCAGATCATCTTTCAACAATGTAGAAATATAATTCATCATCAAAATAACCAATCTCAATTATGAAAATTCATCATTTACCTGACGAATAAGGTATAATTGAAAAATTGCACGAGAATAATATTATATCAGATATAATGGTATTCTCTGTAAGAAGCAGTGGCAATGCAGAGAATCGGTAACGTTGTTTTCCTATCTTCCTCCACTGTCATCACAACCTTATGAGGTCAACCTGGACCTCATTTTAATGATAATCATGATAAACGGTAACAATAACAAATAACATCAAGAGACAATCAATATCCTCGTTACACCTCAATGGCGATCAATATTGATGACTGTCAAGGATGATCGGCAGGCTCACTCCGCTCGCCAACTGTCTAACCAGAAAGCATCACCTCTCCGTTTCAACTTTTCTAAACCAGCGCTTCGCGTTGATCCTGAGATTCTAATTTAAAGTGAGCTCAGCAATGTAATTAATTATTCTCAATTAATTAATAATCACTTTTTATGAAAATTTGGATGATTACCAAAACATCTTAATTAATGTTAATCTTAATTAATTGAAAAATATAAAAATAAATCTTACTCCTCATTTTGGGTTCTCCTTTTTTGGACTGGAATACTCCAATGAGATCTTCAGTGTCAGCTAATACTTGGATTGGACTAAATCTGAATTGAATTCATCGCTTCTACATCAAATTATTATATCTTCATTCTTCACCGCCACATTCACAAGATGGAATAAAACCGATATTGTCAGTTCAACATAATTTATTCGAGCCAAACTCAGGTTTCAATGCACTTAAGACATCATCTTCAGTCGTCTTTTTTGGTTTGTTCATAGTCTATTATCTCACAAGATTCTCTTGTGATTGTTCATCTTCAAGAAAAAAACATTTGGGGAAGATATATTCTCAGTCTTAGAAAGAACCCATGTTAGTCAAAATTTCAAGTACTGAATTGAAGTAATCCAACTGGATTGAAGTAATATGTACAGAAATTATACTTTTCCAAAAACATTATAGAGTAGAATGACAAAGATGGAAAAATACAGTAAGGTCAGGTTAAGGTCAGGTAATGAGAGTTGGATAATCATTAAATAGAATATCACTATTAGAACAGGATTAGCCTGTAATAGGAGAGGACCGAATAACAAATTACATTATATTGTTTAAACTTATTGAGTTATCAGAATCGCATTACAATTTCGTTCATCACAATCGTATCAAATTGTACAAATAATAATTCACAGTCTCTCTTTCCATATCGCACAAATACACTATTCTCATTTCCAATCAACCATAATAATTATTCAATTATAAGAGCTCATTAACAATAATATTGCTCGCTCATTTCATAGGTTCAATTTGAATAGATGAAACTAAATGAATGGAACAATATGGACACAAATAGGATAGGCAACATTGGAGTTATTATCTCCTCCATCCACTGCTATTATCAAAAAATGAGTCTAAATGTCACGACTTCAATGCTATAGAGATTGAAACTCTAGCTCTATGTTCTTTATTGATTCATACACTGAATAAATCATCAAAATGATAGGGAGAGAAAAGATAATGTAACCTTGTGCTATTCCTCTCCCAAATTCAGATAAGGTTACACATAGTCCAAAATGGGTTAAGTCTTGTAGTTGTTCACTTCACAAAATTTTCAAAACTTCAAACGAATAATTCATTTTTGTGTGCTCAGTAGCCTAAAAATTGTAGTCATGTGACTAGTGAAAATTTTATTGAATTAAGGCTTCAATAATATTGAGCCGGGAAAAAATTACAATGTGACCCGATACCAAATCACAATGTGACCCAATAGAGAATCATAATGCGACCCAATACTCAATATTAAAATGCAGCTCAAAACAAAATTACAATGTGACCTGATACCAAATCACAATGTGATCCAATACAAAACTACAATTGGACCCCATACGATATTACAATGTGACCCTATAAAAAAATACAATGTGACCCAATACAAGATTAAAACTAGTAGTTCTGTGAATAGTAGACCTCGCGCAGTTATAAATCACAGTCTCTTCTTATACTGTCAATCAGAGTAAATTTTGTCCTGTCCTGTCATGTCGGCGAGATATCAGTGTGTAAACGACTAATGGCTGTTTGGGTTGTTGTATCCATCATTGAAAGCTTACCTAGTTGAAAGCAGAGAAAAGTCGGGCAAAAATACTATACTATAGTTAATACTTCAGTTAAATAGCTAGATACTTCAAGTTATCAATTGCATGCCTCACTGCATGCAATAAATATTCCAAACAACAGCTGGTTTCTCACTAAGTTACATCATAGAGAAACAATAGCATAAGTAGATATCCCATGATATAGGACGTTTATGTCGCAGCTTTTACTGTTATCTCAAGCTGATAGTCCATATAGTTCTTTCCCGTGAAGCTTTATGACGCTGGTAGTCTCTCGTATTGTGCCGTTCATACACTCTTACTCGGTCAAAACAGTAAAAATCGACAATAACCGACAGTAATCGGCTTGAGATAACAGTAAAAGTTGCGACATAAACGCCCTATACCATGGAATATCTACTTACGCTATTGCTTCTCTATGGTTACATTGAGCTATTGAATCGCATGCGTCATTGCATGCAATTTATAATCCACTCGACTGCTGATTTATGATGAATGATTCTATAGTCTGATTTTTATTCTAATATTGGCGAATGAAGGAGGCTCCTTTTCCTCTTATATTATCCTTAAAATGCAAAATTTAAAAAAACGTTACAAATACATCGACGCGAAATTAAAAAAGGGACATACATGTTAGATTTCATGAAAATTTATTGCTGCGTTTCGCCGTAAATGAAGAACATAAATGAAGAGAAATGCAAAACCGTCAACTTGAATCTTAGACCTCTCTCCGCTCGGTCAAAAACTACAATTAGACTCAATAAAATATTACAATGTGATCCGATACAGAAATACAATATGACCCAATATTGAATTACAATATGACCCAATACTGAATTACAATGTGCCCTAATACAAAATTACAATGCGACCTCGCCGCAAATCAATACAACACGAGTGCCTCTGACAATCTTGCCGCATGCAAACATGAGCGTAGCAACATATTAGTGGCAAGGCAATAGAACTCGCAAGCCAAGGCACAGATGGCATAAACTGCTGAAACTCCGTCAGCGGTTAGAGTTTGCATTCATATTGGAGTTGCCAGATTGTACTTGAATAAATAAGCTTCGTTTAATGAATGGTGACGACTATCGTCTAGCGGGACCAACTTGCAATTCCATCGCTTGTTCTACTTACAACTTCCTGATTAATAATCTGTCTATAATTATTGGAAGTTCAGTCACTCACTCATTATTATGAAAAATTATCACCAATGTGTATGTGAACCATCTTCTATAATACTAGTTGACCGAATGGAGTGAGGTCTAAGATTCAAGTCGACGGTTTGGCATTTCTCTTAATGTTCAAATGTTTATATATTTTTATGTTGCGCATTTAAGGGCGAAACGCGGTAATAGATTCTCATGAAATTCGACAGGTATGTTCCTTTTTAAATTGCGCGTCGACGTATATACAAGGTTTTTGGAAATTTTTCAAGGATAATATAAAAGGAAAAAGGAGCCTCCTTCATACGCCAATATAAGAGTAAAAATCAGACTATAGAATTATTCATCATAAATCAGCTGACAAGTGATTACACAGATGTGTGGAGAAGCCAGTCTATTACTGTATTTGTATAAGGTCTATAGTTTTAATCAAAGACATTAAAGAGGTATGCATCTTTAAGCTGGGTTTACACCAAAGTTATTAACAAAATACTTAATTACTTAATCCATATAGATTCTATTAGATTGAACGGAAGTTGACAAACACATATGTTCATCATGTGTATGATAAGTTATGTTCAATCTAATTATAATCTAAAAGGATTGAGTTATTGAAATTTTTTTAATAAATTTGGTCTAATCGCAGCTTTAAGGTCTTTGGTTTCAGTATTTTGTTTTGCAGTCATGGTATTATTATGCGTGCTCATCAGTATCAATATTCTCACATTCGAAAAAACTAATTTAATAGGTGAATAAAAATGAACAGATGAACTAAATAATGCTGCAAAAATTATAATATTTTTGATTCTGAAAAATTAATTTTCATCAGATAGAGAGATCATCACGGAACTGGATGAATTATATCATATGAAATACAAATTCAAACGTGAACTGAGTTTGTTAACATTTGAAACAGTTGACATCTGGTACTTATGGATGAGAATACTGCGTGAGGTCTACTGTTTACAGAACCACTAGTATTTCTGTGAACAGTAGACCTCACGCAGTTTTCTCATCCACATGTATCTGGTGTCACCTGTTCACCGGCTTCTCCAGACATCTGTGTAATGCATGCAATGAATAATCCACTTGTCAGCTGATTGATTATGAATAAATCTATAGTCTGATTAATTCTATCTTCAGATATAGTGATATTGGAGTTTGGAGGAAATTCCTTTTCTTTTCATATTATCCTTAAAATTCGAAATTTTTAAAAAACCTTGCGTATACAACGACGCGTAGTTAGAGAATGAATATTCCTGCCACAAATCTCATAGAATTCTATCAACGCGTTTGGCCGTAAATGCGTTACATACTGTAGACTACATACAGACAGACGAAAGAAAATTCGAGTTAGAGCTAAACATAGACCTCACTAGGTTAGGTCAATTATTGGCTTATACGGGATAGGAAATACACAAATGGCGCATCATCACAACTGAACTACTGAACTGATTAACTTGGAATTTTGCATGAATATACTTAATTCACTGAAGATATTTATAGTCCTATTTCCAGCTCGTGAAGTGGAATTTTGCATGAAGATACTTGATTCACCAAAGATGGTTACAGTCCTACTTTCAGCTCGTAAAGTTTTGCAGTACGTCAAGTTTTCAGTTCATCAAGTTTTCAATTCGTCAAGTTTCCAGTTTGTTATACTTTGCTCGAGAGTGATCGTAGAATGATGTATTAATCCGTTTCATCTTCCACCTTCTCATTGTCCTCCTATTCATATATCATTCTTTCTCTTTATCTATACTTTTATATGAATAAAGGAATTGGCTAATACATGTACGACGGGATACAAAATACATGTTCGACCCAGCATCGCGTCTGAACTGAACTGGTCAACTTGAAATTTGAAGCTGAGCTTTAGTGTTTACTAGTAGGGGTAAAGTGAGAGTTCTGGAGAAAAGCTGGCTCAAAGCTGGAGAAAAGCTGCCCCCAAATCTACCCCAAATCTGATTCTTGGTTCTAACCTTGCCCAATCCAATGTAATCTGATCTAATCTAACCTAGCCATACCCCTGATCTCACAATAAACCTCAAATGAAGATTTCCCACTTTTTTGGAAAAAAAACTAGATCCAGCTTTTTTTTATTTCTTGAATAACTAAGAAACCGTTAATTTTACAAAAAAATTACAGGAGTAACTTTTTCCAGTAAATCTAATAACGAATCCATTGACACCCCATTTGTCAAGATTGAACAGAAAATGAGGATCTCATGGGAAAACTAGATCCAGCTTTTTTCAATTTCATCAATAACTAAGAAACCGTTAATTTTACAAAAAATCTACAAGAATAACTTTTTCCAGTAAATCTAATAACAAATCCATTGACACCTCATTTGTCAAGATTGAACAAAAAATAAGGATCTCATGGGAAAACTAGATCCAATAACTAAGAAACCGTTAATTTTACAAAAAAATTACAAGAATAACTTTTTCCAGTAAATCCATTTGTCAAGATTGAACAGAAAATAAGGAAAAAGTAGATCCAATTTCTTGAATAACTAGGAATAATTTTTTTCAGTAAATCCATTATTTGTCAAGGGATCCTAACTCTGAAACTGAGCAACAAGCATTTCTATGTTGAGACCCTTTCTTAAGCAAACCTCAGCACTAAACCCCCCCGCAACAGGGTGGGGGGGTTGGGGGGGCTTGACCCTCTGCCTTTAACCTGAACTACTTGAAAACTCACCTCAGGTTTTATTAAACATTTATTATAAAAATAGATCATAAGTGTTGATAAATTTGGTCAATATTTGTATGATAAAGATAATAATAGTAATATTAATGTTGATATAAAGAATTTGATTCAGAATTTTTTCCATTTTTTACAATGTATACCATTAGCTGCAACTTTCATACCAAACATCAATCTCAATAATGAAAAAGAATGGAAGTATATGACTGATCCAAACTTAATCCAACAATCCTCACTTTCTTCTGGAGTCTCTTTAAAAAATTGTATGAAAAAAATGTAATATATATAGGTGAAAAATCTTAGGTTTAGGTGAGTACACCCAGAAAGAAATTGTAGATGTAGGTGAGTACACCCAGAAAAAAATATAGGTTTGGTTACCCAGACCAAGAACATTATTCAACTTTAATGAAAAATCTAAGCTCATATGGATAGCACTATATCATCACAGTCAGTATTTTGCTTTGAAAGATGCTGATAAATTGAATAATAATATAAAATGCTTTAAAATTAAATTTGAAGAAAATGGTTGGAGATCAAGACAAGAACAATTCTACAAATTAATGGGATGATGCTGAAGGTGAAATATTGATACATTTGTAGATAATACTTTTGATTTGAATAATGTCTAGTTTTTGTTATTTTATAGAAGATTTATAATACTCTTTTTACTGTTCCACTCAGTGGTGTATATTGTGATGAATTTTTCAAATAGATCTCATGAAAAGAGAGAAAAAATTGTGATTACCTTTTAAAATGAAAGAATTTGCTAAAGGAATAGTTAGCGACCGAGCGATAAAGCTTACTTATCAATAACTGTATATTAGATAAGAGTACCGTTCTGTACTGAATATTTTCCTAGGAAAATTATTCAATAAAATTATAATTATTTTGCGAATAAAGCACAAATTATTTACGAATTGCTCACTGATTTGTAGGTTACACTTGTTTACTATCGATCAGATGTTTTTAAAACAGTTCGAACGCAGCTGACTGATTCAAAGCATTGTCAAATATCATACCGGTTCTCATGCAAGGTAAAATATCATTCCTAAAAATTACAAAACTATCAATAAAGGATCAAGAATTTCAAAATAAAAAATAAAATGTATGTATTATTGTTGAAATTATTTATTATTTAAGAAATTATATTATACGTCAGGTCTTATTGTAACTAAATAGGTCATAGCATGAAATTATATTATCGATAAAATGGCAGAAATTAATTATAATAATCTCAAACCTAATAAAAATTGTACAAGAATATTAATTTATTAATAATTTAATTCAACTGAACCACATGGTAATTAAACCTCTATGGCAGGTCTAAGCCAATCACAGTGCATAGAAATAGCACCAAGACGGTGATCGTTTGAAAGCAACACATGTTAATATATTATCAGACACCAACCCTGCCTTATCAGTTACACTAGCACATGTACATTGTATGAGAGGAACTATGTCTATAAGATTAAGCAGTTTTAAGAATTATACAAATTAAATTATTATTGTAATTAAAGGAATTGTATTCTACTACTTGCCACTGACGTCATGTTTACGTCACAAGCGTTCTACCAATGGCAAATTTTTATGCAAATTATTACATTGAGATTCCGAGAAGCAAGGTCTAGCCTAAAAGCTTAGAGAAAAGAGCAGCACTTCCCTTTTGAAATCCTTACCGTGTAGATCTCTTTCATAGTTACCAAAGACCTATTTGTAAAATTTCTTGTTCGATTTTTAAATGTTCTATTTGTGAGCCGATATTTTAGGCCAATCTATTTGTTATTTATAAATTTCTGTTTTCATCAATCGATAAATTTAAAAGCTTAAAGTAGATTATCCCTTAATTAATTCGGTGAAGGAGATATTTAAATTAAGATTCCCCACGTGCTGAAACCGAAGCCTGGATTGTCGCCGATCAAACGATTTTTTTGATCTAAAGAAGAAAACCACGACGACCAAGGAATTTCACGTGAGTTATAAGTCATAAGGGGCCCCAATCTACGCTTCGAAAATATTTCAGTGCAGAAAAAACATAAATTTTTCTTCGTTAAATTATTGGCCACGCCGACAAGCGCTTTTAGTTATTAAGAGCTTAAAATTTATTCATATTTAATTTCTAAGAATTTGTAGTTGATTGACTATCCTCCGCTGCCTGAACCACGACCCCGAGCATTTTTAAAAATATTTTATAATTCATTTTTTCACTATTTTTTCAAAATTGTTCAATTTTATCAATCGTAAAATTCTGTTGAATCACGCATGGTATCATGCAAGCACAAGAAATTTTTTAACTATTCTGTTAATGCCAAATTATTATCAACCTGTAAATCAAATCCTGAATCTGCACTGTATGATTACATATTTTATTGTAATATATTTCAGTTTTGTTAATTCGCTTTCTGAGTTCGATTATTTCTTAAGCCTGTCAATTATTGTTTCTGATACGTTCTATATCATCAAGAACCGATCGAATACGATCATTGAATAATTGAATTAAGCTGGATATTGGAACAGGTCTAAGTGGATGTAGCGAGTGGGGTCAGATCGAGATATTTATTCTTTGTCCTTACCTGCTCATATATCAGCTTTTATCTGTTACCTACCTCGAATTTGGAGCGAACTCATCAATTGCACAGCAGTGGCAGCCATAGATCATATAAATTCCTACAATAGAGCTTAAAACCCGACAAGACTCTGATCTCGAAATATATTCTGAACGATATTTGGTTCAAATACCGTATTTTTAATCCTTCAGAACTTATTAGAGACGCAGTCCCGTAAATTATCTACATCGGAATTTTTGCTCGACCTGTATGATTTTGTATGCTCATTCTTCACAGGTAATAATTTTAAGGTATCCGTATTCAGTGTTTAGCGATCGCTACACTACTTATAAAAAATTTTCATCATTATACAATTTGTCATTAGAGGAATCAAGGGTGAGCGAGCGTTTAGGCCTCCCGCGATTCCGACAATTGTATTGAGTCTTGTAGTGAGTCAATCAGTCTGGTGTTCACTCAGCGTCCACGCACGCAATTACAAAATTCATAGCCGCTACACCATTGACTCAGTGCAAGATTCACCCTACATGTGTGAAGCCGTTAAAAAAACGCACCACATGATTTGCCGGCCCAACGTGAGGCATTTAAATACAGCATTACATCATCCTACGTGTGTTGTCCTATCCTTGGAGGTGAGAGTGACTCCCCCAGGAAGAGCACCACATGATTTGGCGCCCAACAGTGATAGGCATTGAAGAGGTGGATAATCGACTGCGAGGATTATTTAGTTGCTCAGTATACTATAGCGCTGACAACGGGAAAATTTTTTTGAAAAATTCATGGTTGTGAATTTTTTCGAACTTAATATTGACTATTCACTGTTATATAAAATAACAAGACGTACCATACCCAATTTTTGAACGGAAAAGAAATTTATCGATTGATGAATTTTTAGAGAAAAAATCGAACTCAGAATTTTATTATCGTGTTATCCGAAAATTGGTCATACTATAAGTCATAGGTTTTAAGAAATACCATAAGAAAGGTCATATTATTTTAAGAATATTAGGTCTATATTGAAACAGTTTATAAAAATTTACAGAAAAGAGGATTGAAGTTATTTATATTTTTTAAGTTTTTAAAACATAAAGAGGGAAGTAAAATTAAATCACGGATATATTGCGGAATAATTCAAGCAGAGCACTGCTGCTTTTATATAAAATTTTGCGAAGAATACTAGCCCTATATATAATTGCGGCGAGAACTTATAAGAGTAAAATATTTATAATAGTAATAATAATAAATTATCAGGGACGTACCTTTGTCATTGTATTATCCATTGTGCATCCTTTATGTTATTGTCACTTTATGTTAACGATATTGCTAATTTGATTCACTTCACCACTGAACATATTATTTGAATCACACTTTTGTATTTCTTCATTGAACGAATTTTCACACTATTTCAATTTTGATCATTCACTTATAATCGCTTCACATAACCTCACATGTTTGCGGTCGTTTCAACACACTTGCATCGTTATAACATTAAATAAATCATGGAAGATCCACACCGCATCCTGGAGGCCACATCGGCGACTTCAAGGACGGAAGATGTCGCGCGGGAGAAACGCCCATGTACCACCGTTCCAGAGGTTCAGATGCCCACATCTAACGTCACAGAACCATTGCCGCCGGTTGAGGACCGCACACTCACCCTTTCCTTGCAAGAAGTGAGCCTCCGACTGAAAGCATTCTACGATGCATATGAAGAAAGCAGACGATCAGAGGAAGACCCTACGCTCGTTATCACGCTGGGTGAGGACGCCATCCTGAAAGCAATAAAAAATGCAGTTGAAGGAAACATACAAGCAAATGAAGAAATAATTGAAGATGTCCGACAGGTGCGGATAGCATATGAACAAGGTCTTGATCTTGAAGAACTGGAACAACAGTTGAAGGAAGCAGCAGAGGAAAGCAGGACGGTAACACAGCAAATTGAGGAGGAATGTCAAACAATTAAAATCAATATTGGACCAGTGATCGAGCCCATGCATGCGAAAGCAGACACACTCGAAGGAGAGGTCATAAAACAAGCAAGTGAACATGACACATATAAGGGAGACCAACCTACCGAGAATGTCAAGACTGAAGTCGTGCCACACCCCGCAGAACGCCGAGAGGAGCCGGACGACATCATCCGCCGAGCCGAGGACGTCATCAATGGCATGGAGGGACAACCCGTACCACCACCCGCAGAATGCCAAGAGAAGCCGGACGACATCACCCGCCAGGCCGAGGACGACATCCATCAGGTAGAGGGACAGCCCATACCACCGCGCGCCGGACACCAGGAGTCCAAGGACGTTGCCCGCCGCGTAGAAGAGCAGCCCGGACCGCCGACCGCCCACATCACCGTCCAGCCACCGAGGACAGCACCTGCAACAGATAAACCCAGCACTCATGAAGATAGTCCACTAAACAACAGAAGAAAAATAAAAACCCGCAGCACTGCAACAGATAAACCCAGCACTCATGAAGATAGTCCACTAAACAACAGAAGAAAAATAAAAACCCGCAGCAAATCAAAATCACAACCAAAACTAAAAACATATAAATCAAAACTACACACAAGCAAAATAGCAGTTCAATGGAAAAGAAAACCATCTAATAGAATTCATCTACACCGCCGTCATGTTAGGCTGAAATCCTACATCAAGCTTTCCACCAACATGCGAGAAAGAAGGAAAATAGTATCAAGAAGGACCTACAATCACCGCAGTCATGTCCGGTTAAAATCAAGTAGACTGTACACCGGCATGCAAAAAAGGAAAATATTATCAACAAGAATCCACACACATCACCGGCATGTCAGGTTTAAAAAGATCAAACTACATGTCACCGGTAAACAAAGAAGGACAACATTGGCTGAAGAGATCTACCTACTTCGTAGGCACATTCGTTTTAAGCAAAGTTTAGTAAAACGGATAGTTGCAAATTGGAACGGAAACTTTGAAATAAATCAGAAATCAAATTTAGATGGGGGCTTGAGGAGAAAATAATTTCGGATTAACTGAAAAATTACATTCGTGGAATACATCAACTATCAAACTTCTTCATAGTCACAGCCTACCCATCAAATCATATCTTTGCATACTAGCATCTTTCTACTGCAGCCTAATCAACATAACCTAGACTTCGCCGCATCTCAGCTAATAAGGAAATATTATTAATTCACTTCAAATGAAGAAACCGAAATCAACTTTAATAACAGAAGAAAATAAAACTACAAAACAACTTTAAAAATTTACCAACCTGATCAAGCCATCCGCCTCGTGTCAGAGTCATCATCGAAACAATCGCCTGGTATCATCTGCACAACTGAAAAACAGAAACAAGAATTATATTATCCACGGAAAATAATTGTAAATTAGAAATAACATGAAATTAGTAGTGAATAGGAAGAAAGAAAATAAACAAAGTTTATTTGAAAAAATATGTCAATATAACCTTGAAATACAGAATCGATAGAAAAAATCTATTCAGAACCAAAGCCTGTTCGATAATTTTCTTCGTCCCACCAACCAATGTGTGCGAAATCACAGAGTCAATGTATAGGAATCAAAGCAATATCGTTAGTTAATTAATGTAACATATTATTTAATGTGAAATCATAAGCAAAAACGCAACCAAAAATATATATTTATGTTAATTTGCACGAAATGCGCATGTTCTATGTCATATATGAATGTATTGCTAAAAAAGCTAAAAAGAAAATGAAATTCTTACCTTCAAATGTGAAATTTATTACTGTTGCATCAAAAGATCATGAATTGAAATTCAAATTGATAAATATAATCTTAAGGACTTAATATTTGTAACCAACATTGATAAAAATCAAGAAAGCCATTTCAAGTGTAACCCTGTTTGTACGCAACGTACTAAGCGCAAATAAGAAATTGCTCGAGTCAAACGGTAGACGATTGTCAAGTCACCGAAGTAAAATCACACTCTCACCCAATTTATGTAAAAGCCAGAATAAAGAGTCGAAACCTGTAACAACTATGAAAAAATGATGAAAATCTATATTTGTTGCAAATACTGTTCAAATCTTAAGAAGTAATATGTGAAATCTTGTATAGTTGTTATAGTTATGGGTCTGCTCATAAGCCACCCGTGAATGGAAGTTGTGGAGTTGTTTTAATGAAGGATCCAAAGAGACCTCATTAATTATTGTATTTCGATTGTATCCAATGGAAGGAACAATCAATTATTTATTTTTTCGTAGCCAAAAGTGCACGATATATTGTTTTCAGTGTTAAGTGTTGAGTTTTCGTAGAAGTAAGGAGATGAAATAGTGTATTCATCACAATATCGGATTTTTCAAATAGTCATTGTTTCGACTCGTCTCCCAATTACCTATTTAAAATATCCTGGGGGCTTTTGTGTGATGAATTTTTCAAATAGATCTCATGAAAAGAGAGAAAAAATTGTGATTACCTTTTAAAATGAAAGAATTTGCTAAAGGAATAGTTAGCGACCGAGCGATAAAGCTTACTTATCAATAACTGTATATTAGATAAGAGTACCGTTCTGTACTGAATATTTTCCTAGGAAAATTATTCAATAAAATTATAATTATTTTGCGAATAAAGCACAAATTATTTACGAATTGCTCACTGATTTGTAGGTTACACTTGTTTACTATCGATCAGATGTTTTTAAAACAGTTCGAACGCAGCTGACTGATTCAAAGCATTGTCAAATATCATACCGGTTCTCATGCAAGGTAAAATATCATTCCTAAAAATTACAAAACTATCAATAAAGGATCAAGAATTTCAAAATAAAAAATAAAATGTATGTATTATTGTTGAAATTATTTATTATTTAAGAAATTATATTATACGTCAGGTCTTATTGTAACTAAATAGGTCATAGCATGAAATTATATTATCGATAAAATGGCAGAAGTTAATTATAATAATCTCAAACCTAATAAAAATTGTACAAGAATATTAATTTATTAATAATTTAATTCAACTGAACCACATGGTAATTAAACCTCTATGGCAGGTCTAAGCCAATCACAGTGCATAGAAATAGCACCAAGACGGTGATCGTTTGAAAGCAACACATGTTAATATATTATCAGACACCAACCCTGCCTTATCAGTTACACTAGCACATGTACATTGTATGAGAGGAACTATGTCTATAAGATTAAGCAGTTTTAAGAATTATACAAATTAAATTATTATTGTAATTAAAGGAATTGTATTCTACTACTTGCCACTGACGTCATGTTTACGTCACAAGCGTTCTACCAATGGCAAATTTTTATGCAAATTATTACATTGAGATTCCGAGAAGCAAGGTCTAGCCTAAAAGCTTAGAGAAAAGAGCAGCACTTCCCTTTTGAAATCCTTACCGTGTAGATCTCTTTCATAGTTACCAAAGACCTATTTGTAAAATTTCTTGTTCGATTTTAAATGTTCTATTTGTGAGCCGATATTTTAGGCCAATCTATTTGTTATTTATAAATTTCTGTTTTCATCAATCGATAAATTTAAAAGCTTAAAGTAAATTATCCCTTAATTAATTCGGTGAAGGAGATATTTAAATTAAAATTCCCCACGTGCTGAAACCGAAGCCTGGATTGCCGCCGATCAAACGATTTTTGATCTAAAGAAGAAAACCACGACGACCAAGGAATTTCACGTGAGTTATAAGTCATAAGGGGCCCCAATCTACGCTTCGAAAATATTTCAGTGCAGAAAAACATAAATTTTTCTTCGTTAAATTATTGGCCACGCCGACAAGCGCTTTTAGTTATTAAGAGCTTAAAATTTATTCATATTAATTTCTAAGAATTTGTAGTTGATTAACTATCCTCCGCTGCCTGAACCACGACCCCGAGCATTTTTAAAAATATTTTATAATTCATTTTTTCACTATTTTTTCAAAATTGTTCAATTTTATCAATCGTAAAATTCTGTTGAATCACGCATGGTATCATGCAAGCACAAGAAAATTTTTAACTATTCTGTTAATGCTAAATTATTATCAACCTGTAAATCAAATTCTGAATCTGCACTGTATGATTACATATTTTATTGTAATATATTTCAGTTTTGTTAATTCGCTTTCTGAGTTCGATTATTTCTTAAGCCTGTCAATTATTGTTTCTGATACGTTCTATATCATCAAGAACCGATCGAATACGATCATTGAAATAATTGAATTAAGCTGGATATTGGAACAGGTCTAAGTGGATGTAGCGAGTGGGGTCAGATCGAGATATTTATTCTTTGTCCTTACCTGCTCATATATCAGCTTTTATCTGTTACCTACCTCGAGTTTGGAGCGAACTCATCAATTGCACAGCAGTGGCAGCCATAGATCATATAAATTCCTACAATAGAGCTTAAAACCCGACAAGACTCTGTTCTCGAAATATATTCTGAACGATATTTGGTTCAAATACCGTATTTTAATCCTTCAGAACTTATTAGAGACGCAGTCCCGTAAATTATCTACATCGGAATTTTTGCTCGACCTGTATGATTTTGTATGCTCATTCTTCACAGGTAATAATTTTAAGGTATCCGTATTCAGTGTTTAGCGATCGCTACACTACTTATAAAAAATTTTCATCATTATACAATTTGTCATTAGAGGAATCAAGGGTGAGCGAGCGTTTAGGCCTCCCGCGATTCCGACAATTGTATTGAGTCTTGTAGTGAGTCAATCAGTCTGGTGTTCACTCAGCGTCCACGCACGCAATTACAAAATTCATAGCCACTACACCATTGACTCAGTGCAAGATTCACCCTACATGTGTGAAGCCGTTAAAAAACGCACCACATGATTTGCCGGCCCAACGTGAGGCATTTAAATACAGCATTACATCATCCTACGTGTGTTGTCCTATCCTTGGAGGTGAGAGTGACTCCCCCAGGAAGAGCACCACAATATTCAAACTCATTATCATAGAGGATTTAAACAGTAGGCACTGGTTTTTTCTGAGAAATTATTTGTTGTTTCCAATGTCAACTTTATGTCTATTGCACCAGATTTCAATAGTTCATTTTGCTTACTACAGTCTATAACAACCAATGGTGCATATTCATCGAATGTTTTATACTCAATTGATGTACTGCTGTTATAAGGATAGTATTCATTTTGGAATTCAGAGAACATGTGATACAATAAATGTTTATTACCAACAATATTTTCATAGGGGAATGATTGAGCATTTGAATAGAGATTAACATTGTTCAGATTACAGAAATCGAAATGTGACCTGTTAGCAGTTATAACATTTTTCCTATCCTTTTGTAATCCAAGAATAATGAATCTAGGTTTCAATATATTTGAAGTTGTCTTAACTGTCCATTGAAGATTAGTAGTTTCAGGTAATTGTGGAAATTCATGCAATTCCCATGACCTGAATGGAATGGTAATTGGTATATCACTATGTGTTAAACTCAGCAGATCAAGACAAACAGTGTCAGAAGCATGTATGTAGGGTACTTTCCATTGTAGTTTTGTAATATCAATTTTCACCGATTTTGCTGTTTCTGATTCAATACAATTTAAGTCTGATGATGATCTTAATAGAACAATTTCCTGACAAACATTTAATAGAACTTTTCTATAGTCTTCCATTACACCTAACCACATATCCAAAGGAATGCAAAAGCAGAATTTATCTAAATTTTTCCATCCAGTCAACTTCCATCCTGCATTCTCCATAATTTTTTCATTGAGTTTTGATTGACGTAGATAGTTTTTCATGATTGTTGTCAATCCTACATTACGTGTGCGATCAACTTCAACCCCTCCCAATTCATATCTGATTTCATCAAATAGGTATGCAACTCCATTATTGATAAGTGATAAGTCCTTGGTTTCAACATCATTCTCATCTTTCACTTTGATTTCGCCTTCAATTATGAGAAAACTTCTACTTGGAAGTGTATAAATATCTTCTTGTTTTAAACTAATTCGAATTTCATCATTGTAATTAAATGTCTGTTGAATATATGGTGTGTGAGTGATATACTTATATTTGGTAATACTCTCATCAAGATGTACACTCTGATCAACAAGTAATATATCCGACTTGACTTCTCTCTTATACATTTTTATTATATATTTTTTTCTTCTCAATAAAACCTGAGGTGAGTTTTCAACTAGTTCAGGTTAAAGGCAGAGGGTCAAGACCCCCAACCCCCCCACCCTGTGGGGGGGGGGTTAGTGCTGAGGTTTGCTTAAGAAAGGGTCTCAACAAAAAAATGCTTGTTGCTCAGTTTCAGAGTTAGGATCCCTTGACAAATAATGGATTTACTGAAAAAAATTATTCTTAGTTATTCAAGAAATTGGATCTACTTTTTCCTTATTTTCTGTTCAATCTTGATAAATGGATTTACTGGAAAAAGTTATTCTTGTAATTTTTTTGTAAAATTAACGGTTTCTTAGTTATTGGATCTAGTTTTCTCATGAGATCCTCATTTTTTGTTCAATCTTGACAAATGGGGTGTCAATGGATTTGTTATTAGATTTACTGGAAAAAGTTATTCCTGTAGATTTTTTGTCAAATTAACGGTTCCTTAGTTATTGAAGAAATTGAAAAAAGCTGGATCTAGTTTTCCCATGAGATCCTTATTTTCTGTTCAATCTTGACAAATGGGGTGTCAATGGATTCGTTATTAGATTTACTGGAAAAAGTTACTCCTGTAATTTTTTTGTAAAATTAACGGTTTCTTAGTTATTCAAGAAATAAAAAAAAGCTGGATCTAGTTTTTTTTTTTCCAAAAAAGTGGGAAATCTTCATTTGAGGTTTATTGTGAGATTAGGGGTATGGCTAGGTTAGGTTAGATCAGATTACATTGGATTGGGCAAGGTTAGAACCAAGAATCAGATTTGGGGTAGATTTGGGGGCAGCTTTTCTCCAGCTTTGAGCCAGCTTTTCTCCAGAACTCTCACTTTACCCGTACTTTTACTAAATGAAATTTACTAATGAATTTTCATAATGAAGATGAAATATTTTGTGAATTATTTATTGATTCCACATTGTTATTTATCAAGCAATAAATCATGCTGAGGATCTCATACACCGATCATGTTACAAATGAAGAGGTTCTGAGGAGAATGGGTAAGAAACTGCAACTCATTGGTGAAATCAAGGAGCGCAAATTAAGGTACATGGGTCACATAATGAGAGGTCACAAGTATGGAATATTGCACCTCATTATGCAAGGCAAAATAACAGGTAGGAGGGCAGTGGGGCGAAGAAGGATATCTTGGTTGCGCAATTTAAAGGAATGGTTCAAGTGCACCTCAAATGACCTTTTCAAGTCAGCTGTAAGCAGGGTGAAAATTGCCATCATGATAGCCAACCTCCGCCATGGAGACGGCACACGAAGAAGAAGAAAAATTATATTTTTAATGATTTCATAATGAATTAACATAATTAAGATTGAATATTGTGTTAACTATTTATTAATTCTACATTGTTGGAAGACGATCTGGCAACAGAGCAAAGGGAGAGAAAGATAGCGCTATCCGCTTCGTTGAATGAAAAGCAAGGATAGCGATATCATCGCTAATCAAACACTGCCATTATAACGTGGACCTCACTATAGCAGACGAACTTCTTTCCAAAACAACCTTAGCGATAAAATTGAGATAAGGTTTTATTCATTTTCAGACATTTCAGAGTATCCTCTCCATTCCTTGAAGATGAGTAGCAGCGGGAATTTCGAAACAGATTTATAAGGTAGATGGAAAGCGTAGTAAAGTACGAGCAAACATATATTCAAGATGCGAAATTGAATATTAGAGACGAAGCTGGCTCGGTGGTATCACCGGGAGTGCTGGCTTGAAAGCTTGAATGCAGAGGATTGCCTTTGGTTGAAGAAAAATACACGTGTGCATTCACTCAATATTCTGGTAGGAGAAAGTATTCTCTCATAATCTCATCAGTTATCTCGTTGCGCTGAGAAGATGTACATTCTTCAACGGTGATCTGATTCACTTTAAAGTTTGAATCAGTTCAGGATTTTGTATTTTCATACAAGTTTGGATCAGTTCAGAATTTGTTATGTTCATACAAGAAGTTTGTATGTTTAGATGTTTATATCTTTGTATTTCACTGGATCTCGAAAACGGCTCAAACGATTCTCACGAAATTCAGAACATAGTAAGTTTATAATATAAAGATTCAATTGCACTAGGTCTCATCCCTGGAAAAACTCGCTGAAGGACATTTAAAGAATAATTATCATTCATCCTTGGAAAAACAGCTGATAATAATTATTTCGTCGTCTGTTGGTGATGAAAGTGAGTGAGCGAGTTCATGTGTGTGGGACTGTGTCAAAATTATGACTCAGCTGTTGATTTTTTGTAATCATTCAATCAGGTACTTGGCGCCGGTTGCAAAAAAGCTGTACTATTTTCAATCCTGATTAATTCCAGTAGATCCATCTTTTTGAAATGATCTCTGATTTGGTTCACGAAATTAAACTTAATTCAGCTATTGCCTTCATTCTCCTCAAACACTATTTATCTTATCAGACTGATGTTAACTAATCGTCTTTTTTAAGGTCCAGATATTAGGCCTTGTTCTAGTTGTTTCATTCGAAAGTTATATTGCTCTAATGAAATATAATGGGGTTATCTCTATTCTTTTCATGTTATTTCTTAGTTTTTCATGATTTTCACACAATAACTGATCACAGAATTATTAGAATCGAGGGAGAATATTAGAAAATAGACACAATAACTAATCACAGTATCGATAGAGAATATCCAAAAATACTCCCAAACATATATTCAACTCAGCCACCAATCTGAAAAGAATTGCGAATTGTTCTTCAAATCGATTAGAAACAAGAAAAAATGTACTGTAGCCTATCATCCAGAATTCACAATTTACTGCTGAGGGGCGCGATTTTAAAAGCGTTCCAGCTGGCTGCAATAACACTCGCTTTTCTAGTGAATGTCTGTGTCCAAGTACAAGCAATAACGTGGGGGTGAGGAAGGGGAAGAGAGGTAAGGGTTGCCCTAGATGTAGCACAGATCATAAATGGAAGGTGAGGGCTCTTGATGTTTGGGGGTAGTATTTAGAGGGAGAAAGAGAGCTCCCACGCCCTATGTGAGAGTGAGAGAGCGAGTGGAGAGAAAGAGGAGAGAGAGAGAAGAGAGACAGAGAGTGTGTGACGGTGAAAGAGAGTGTGAGAGTAAGGAGAGAGAGAGTGAGAGAGAGAGAGAGAGTGTTTGACAGTGAAAGAGAGTGTGAGAGTGAAAAGGAGAGAGAGAGACAGTGCGAGTGAAAGAGAGTGTTTGACAGTGAGAGAGAGAGAGTGATAGAGAGAGTGGAAGAGAGGAGAGAGTGTGACAGTGAGAAAGAAAGAGAGTGTGAGAGAATGAAAGAGATTGATTGATTGATTGAGTACTTTATTTATGTAGATTACAATATATAACTGGCTTATACACGTATATACAATAGCTTACAATACAGCAAAATTATAGATGAATTTTGAAAAGAGTGAAAGAGTAAGAGAAAGAGGAGAGGAGAGAGAGTGTTTCACAGTGAGTGAGAGAGAGAGGAGAGATTGTGAGAGTAAAAGAGAAAGAGAGTGTGAGACAGTGAAAGAGAGTGAGAGAGAGGAAAGAGTGAGAGAGTGTTTGATTGATTGATAGATTGAGTACTTCATTTATGTAGATTACAATATATAATGGCTCATTATCTTATACAATAGCTTACAATATAGCAAAGTTTTAGATGAATTTACATAACATAAACTAAGAAAATAATTATTGAACTGTACAATGATATGAAAAAAAGCAATTTGGAATAACTATATAAGATAATATTGTAATGCATAAATTGGCGGAGCTTTGGACATATCAATGTCCATTCTTAGGAAAGAATAATAAAAATATCCTTCCCAGTAACACTCTACCAAAGAAAGAGAGAGGGTGAGAGGGAGGGAGAAAATGGGGAGCGACAGAGAAAGAGTGTTTGACAATAAGAGAAAATGAGAGAGTTTGACAAAGAAAGAGAGTGAGAAAATGTGAGACTGAGAGAGAGAGAGAGTGGGAGAAAGTGAGATATTGTGTTTGATAGTAAGAGAAAGTGTGAGGTTGAGAGAGTGTAAGAGTGAGAGAGAGTGTGTGACAGAGAGAAAAAGTGAGAGAGTGTGTTTAACAGTAAGAGAAAGTGACAGAGTGTGAGAGTGTAAGAGTGAGAGAGATTGAGTGACAGTGAGAGAAAGTGAGAGAGTGTGAGAATGAGAATGAGTGTGTGACTGTGAAAGAGAGTGTGAGAGTGTAAGAGGGAGAGTGAGAGAGTGTGAGAGAGAGTGTGTGACAGTGAACGAGAGTGAGAGAGTTTGAGGGACAGGAAAGAGTGAGGTGGAGAGTGTGTGAGAGTGAGAGAGAGAGAGTGTGCAACAGTGAGAGAAAGTGAGATACTGTGAGAGTGAGAGAGTGTGTGTGACAGTGAGAGAGAGTGAGAGAGTGCGAGGATGAGAGTGAGTGTGTGACTGTGAAAGAGAGTGAGAGAGTGTAAGAGGGAGAGTGAGAGAGTGTGAGAGAGAATGTGTGACAGTGATAGAGTGTGAGAGAGTGTGAGGGAGAGGAAACAGTGTGGTGGAGAGTGTGTGAGAGTGAGAGAGAGTGTGTGACAGTGAGAGAGAGAGTGTGACAGTGAAAGAGAGTGAAAGAGTTTGAGTGAGTAGGAGAGGGGGAAACTCATACGAGCCCTGTCACTTGGTCTGTCGCTATAAACATTTGCGCACAGTCCTTCTCTTGTCGCAGGTACAATAATTTCTATCCACCCTGGCGAGCTCATCTTCAGCGTCAACGAAAACCCACCATAGCAGAAACCACATCTCCATCTTTCTTCAGCTCGGATGAATTTTGCGTTGCTGCCGAATGATCTCACCAGCTAACATTTCCGGTTGAACTGTTTCTACCGTCCGTCTGACTACAACTGACTTCCAGCTGTGTTGTTGGTGAATTTTATTGTGCATTCTACAAACTGGAGCGAATTTTCACTGAATGATCATACTTGAAAAAGTCTGTTGAATTTTCTCAATGCAGAAAGTGAGTTCATTTGAATATTCACTTTAACACAAAGTGCTCAAACTTTAAGAGAGTTAAAGTGTGATACATTTGAAAATTAATTACATTATTGATCTACAGATGACAACATTCATGTAATAATATAATATCGGGGCACCGAGCTTCGCTCGTTATTTTTATTTATTGATAAACAGAACACAATTCTCTAAAATGATCGTGTTTGTATTTCACAGCTGGCTCTACGTCATCTTATGAATTTCGGGGATGCGAATTTCGGGGATATTCCGATTTTTCACATACTCACTCGCTTACTCTCTTTTTTACTATCGGCAGCTGTTTCAACCAAAAGGATGAGTATTATCCTTTTAATGTCGTTCAGCGAGTTTTCCCAAGGATGAGACCTAGTGAAATCGAATCTATATAATAAACATACTATGTTCCAAATTTCGTGAAAATCGTTAGAGCCGTTTTCGAGATCCGTTAAACATGAATAACCAGATATGAAAATAACCAGATTCAGAAATAACCAGATTCAGAAATAACCTGATATATTAATACAGAAATTGCTCGCTTGATATAATAGGATTGTCTTTCATCATTCTGTGAAAAATAGGATCGAGTTCATTTATGAATATTCACTTAAAAACAAAGTGTTCTAACTTCAACATAGTTAAAGTGTGCTATAAGCTTGAAAAGTAAATTATATTGTTGATCTACAGATGACAACATTCATGTATCAATGTATCTTCTTTTATAGTGCTGTGAAAAATAGGATCGACATAAAATACTGATTGATAGAGACTGGTGATTGAGGATAGAAAGTCAATTCAATTATAAGTCAGTTCTTGGAGCGGAGACTATGTAAACAAACATGCGCGTGTGAGAGTGAATCTTGAAGCAGCAATACTAATTAACAAATTTAAGCAGTAAACGTAATAATTATTTCAACATATTTGTCATGAACTGCTGCTGATTTCACTTTTCAAAATAATTATTTTTCTTTCTAAAAAGAGAAATTATTGAGAGATCGTTGTATTGATTGTACTTTGCTATATTATTTCCCTCCTCAAGAACAGAAATTCTTAGATCATTGGATTGATGGTACTTTTCCAAATTATTCCCCCCTCAAAAAAGAGAAATTCTTAGAAGTTCATCGGATTGATTGTACTCTACAATATTATTTCCCCCCTCAAGAAGAGGAATCTTAGAAGATCATTAAATTGATTGTACTTTAAGATATTATTCCCATCTCTAACAAGAGAAATTCTTAGAAGATCATTGAATTGATTGTACTTTGCGATATTATTCCCCTCCCACGAAGAGAAATTCCTAGAAGATCATTGAATTGTTGTACACTTGAAAATTATTTCCTTCCTCAAGAAGAGAAATTCTTAGAAGATCATAAAATTGATTGTACTTTGCGATATTATTTCCCTCCCAAGAAGAGAAATTCTGAGAAAATCATTGAATTGATTGTACTTTTCATAATTATTTCCCTCCCCGAGTAGAGAAATTCTCAGAAGATCATTGAAGTGATTGAACTCTTCAATATTATTTCCCTTTCAAAGAAGAGAAATTCTCAGAAGATCATCGTAATGATTGTACTTCTCGAAATTATTTCCCTCTTCAAGAAGAGGAATTCGTAGTGGTTTACAGGGTGAGAAAAGAAGAAAGAACACGGATTGACGAAGAATTTTGGAGGAGTTTTCGAAGGCGCCGCACGACCCACATCAAAGGAATTGCGAAATGCGAGTCGTTAGACGCTGCAAAACACCTCAGCTGAAGTGGAGATATCTGTCTTTGTCTGTCCTCCTTCATATGTCCTTAACTGTCTTTTTCTGTCTCACTTGATCTGTTCCTAGGTCTCCTTCCATCTGACTTTGTTTGTCCCTCTTCATCCGTCTTTATCTGCCTCACTTGATCGTTTTTATGTCCTCCTTCTATCTGTCTCTATCTCTCCAATTTCTAATAATAAATTTCACTCCCTCATTATTCCAATTATTATATCATATCGATTTTCTAATTATTGGGAATTGACTTTTCCTTTATTTTTTCCTTATTATCATTTACTCTTTTCTGTTAATTGATTAAACTGAATGATTTATCGTTTCTATGATTTGGTTTTACTTATTGAGATTTTTTTCTTAATTTTTTCTCGCTTGGACATAATATTTCGTTTGAATTTTCAACTTTTTTTACGGTTGAGTGCTGAAGGGGAGGGTATCCTTGATGCCCTCTCTGAGAATGGACTTCTTAAGGTCCAAACTTCACCGTTTCATGTGAAGACATTACAGTAGTACCTTAAATTTTGCATTTTTCATCATTATTCTTGCTCAATATTATTGTAGAACTCATCAGTTTAATATGATTCACCATGTCATTTTACCGCTACTAGTTTTTATTTTTAACGCTAGAACGTAAGTTGAATTATGTTCTGTTAAACACATGAATAAAGGAATCTGAATCTGAATCTGAACCTGAATCCACTTTTATTCGTTCTCATCTGTATTTTTCTGTTTCACTTGATCTGTTTTATGTCCTCCTTTCTCTTTGTCCATCCACCTTCATCTGTCCTTTTCTGTCTCACTTGATCTGTTTTTATGTCCTCCTTTATCTTTGTCTATCCCCCTTCATCTGTCCTTTTCTGTCTCACTTGATCTGTTTCTATGTCTCCCTTTATCTGTCTTTGTTTTAACCCCTTGAACTGGTATTATTTGTCACCCTCTCTCTGTCCAGCGTACTTGAAAAGACAGGAAAGATAAGTAATAGGCAGGAAAAAGTTTGTGAGTAAGAAAGTAGATGTGAGATGGTGAGGATAGCGTCATCTGCTTTATACCATGATGGACAAGGATAGCAACACCATTTCTAATCACATATACTGCTATAATTATGATGTGGACCTCACTTTTGAAGATAATACAAAAATGATACAAGACTAATGAGAGGGATAAATAGAGTGAATGAATGGGAGAAGGGAATGAGAACAGAGAGAAGAAAAATAGAAAGGAGAAGATTCAGTGAGTTAAGAATAATTGAAAGGGGGAGAAGGAGTGAAAGAGGGATAGACAGCTTATCAATGAATAAAGGAAGAAGTGGAAACTAGTAAAGAAAAAAGAGAAGGTGATTGATTGATCGATTGATTATATGACTTTATTAGGGCGGACTTAGGATTCCTGGTCCTCTCTGCCCAGGGAGAGTTAGTGGGGAGGATATTTTTAATATTCTTTCCGAAGAATGGACATTGATATGTCCAAAGCTCCGCCAATTTATGTAGATACATAACAATATAATTATCTATAGTTATTATATTACAAATTGCTTTTTCATATCATATACAATTCAATAATTATTTTCTTAGTCTATGTTATGTAAATTCATCTATAATTTTGCTGTATTGTTAGCTATTGTATATAAGTGTATAAGCCAGTAGACTATATACTGTAATATACATAAATAAAGTACTCAATCAATCAATCAACCATAATTATATTGTAATCTCCTTAAATAAAGTACTTAATCAATCAATCAAACACACAACCCTAAGGTGAGAAGGTAAGAGAGATAGAGAGAGAGAGAGAGAGAATGAGAGAGGAGAAGGACGTCAAAATGAATGAGAGAAACATATGAAAAGTCAAGATGTACTGTGTTAGAGAAGGAAAAGAATGGGAAATAATGAAGCAAACTGAAAATGTGATCCGACGAAATGAGAAAAGAAAACATCAGAAGCATCTTGAAGCGTTAAAATTAGGAGGAGAAAGATGAAAAGATGGTGAGAAAGGGGTAGGGAGGAATTGAGGGGAAGGGAGAAAGTGATATAGAATAAAGTTGGGGTAAAGAAAAATCAGACGAAGGAGGAGGTTGGAGTGTGAAGAACAGAGCAAGATAGAATAATAAAAGGAGAAGAAGAAGAAGGAGGAGGAGGAGAAGAAGAAGAAGAAGAAGAAGAAGAAGAAGAAAAGGGGAAGGGAGAAAGTGATATGGAATAGAGTTGGGGTAAAGAAAAAGCAGACGAAGGAGCAGATTGGAGTGGAGAGAACAGAGCAAGATAGAAGAAGAAGAAGAAGAAGAAGAAAGAAGAAGAAGAAGAAGAAGAAGAAGAAGAAGAAGAAGAAGAAGAAGAAGAAGAAGAAGAAGAAGAAGAAGAAGAAGAAGAAGAAGAAGAAGAAGAAGAAGAAGAAGAAGAAGAAGAAGAAGAAGAAGAAGAAGATAGAGAGGGAGATGCAAGAAGAGAAAAAAGAAGATAAAGAGGGAGCAGAAGATATGAATAAATGATGATGATAATGAGAAGAGCAGAATAAGAGAAAAGTATATAGTGATAGAGGATGTGAGTAGGAGATTAAGGTAGAGCAAAGGAAGCAAAGACAGGGAAGTAAATACATCACTAACCAACCAAAATAATGTAAAAGAAGATGGAAAAGAGGAGACGCGGAAAATTTAGAAGAGGAAGAAGCAGTGAGTGGGCGATGCCGATGTCATTTGACTGAAATTTTCTTTTGAGAGAAAAAAAAAACCAACTACAACTGCACATCTCGTTTGAAAGTTTGCTCGTTGTACGCGAAAAGTTCAGACAACTCATTTATTTTGGCAAATGTAGTGTGTAAGCTCAGCCATTGTCAAAGACATTGTTGTTGCTGAGTGATTGCTCTGCTTTTGAATACCGCAGCATTCCTATGCTCAGCTTGTAGGGAGTTCGAACTCTTTAGAGTTCAGACGAAAAGGAGTTCATAGTGAACGATAGGCAGCAGAGTACTAAAAAGTGTAAACACTATGGATATATAATAATAGATGGGTAGTCCAGAAAGATATTTAGGGCCGGTTCCCGAGTTCGGGATTCAGCTAAGTTCTAGACTTTAAAAACAGCTGGAGTCAGAGAATTGGCTTTCCGAGACGGGGCGTAGACACAGTCATGGTGGAAGTCACGTTTGAATTAAAATATTGGGGCACCGAGCTTCGCTCATTGATTGAGAACTCAATTCTTAAGAATGATTGGGGAAGGACTAACAGACACAGCCCGAAACTGTTTCCTCCCCGAATTTTAATTTATATAATATTAATATTCCAAAAAGTTGGTTATGTTCCATACACTTGAATTCAGGTCAAATTCTCAGTCAAAATATTTGAAAAAAAAGTTCTAATTTAGATTGTTTACATACCAAATTGAATAACAATTATTATTTATCAAAAATCCTAAATAAATGCTGTAAATCACCCCGAAGACTTCTGCTACTGCAGACATTGACAACAGGGTTAACAGCTAGATGGAAATTCGATGAGAACTACTATCCAAAAATTATTTGCTAGCCCGGGAATCGAACCCGGTACCTCCCAATTGCTAGTCAGGAATGCTTACCCTTACACCAAACTGACAATCTCTGGATAGCAGCGCTCATTTGAGGGGTACCGGGTTCGATTCCCGGGCTGGCAAATAATTTTTGGATTGTGGTTCTCATCGAATTTCCATCTAGCTGTTAACCCTGTTGTCAATGTCTGCAGTAGCAGAAGTCTTCGGGATGATTTACAGCATTTATTTAGGATTTTCGTTAAATAATAACTACATATTAATTGGCATTTGAATAAATGCATTCTCCATTTAATCACATCTGTAAAAGAAATAACACTCAATAATCACTTAGAACTGATCTTAGATCTCATATCAACAAATCAGATTATTTTGATCGAGTCGATAAAAATTTCTAGATTTCTTGCAAGATACGGTAAGCTAATAATTGATTACACAGCTGATCTCCCACTCAGACACACGCATCTTCTGTTATCGATAGACGACGAAATTATCATCTGTTTTTTCAAGAATGGATTATATTTTTCCTCCACCTACTGTCTAAAGTACTTACTTCACTCCCTGAAACATGATACTAAAGTGTCACTTTTTCGCTCTCGGTAGTAAAAAACAGAAAAACTCCCTAGGGAGGGAAAGTGACTCCATTTAAATAACATGGGAAGCATCTCTATTTTAAAAACACACATTTTAGTAGGTTAGATGGTCTAAGCTCAGATGAGAAAGCGTGATAGAGGTGTCTGTCATTGAGTCAACTGAATTCAATACCACAACCAGAAATTTGATCAACTCATGAAATATATGTTTGTATGATATTATATTCTTAATATTAGTAGACGATAAAAATGTATACAATATTAAAAATATTTTATTCTATTCAAAATACCAGCCAACAAATATTTTTGATCTGCAATTCAAATCTGAACCGCGTGATCTGGAGTCAGCCATTTTTGGTAGTCTGCCCAGCTGATATAATTGTTACAACTTTGGCCGATAGATAGCGCAATCGGCAATGCCAATCAGACGACCGGTTTTTAGGTTTTAGATTTTAGGTTATGTTGTTAGGAAATATTGTCACCAATACGTAAGTTATTAGAATGATTTGATTTGCAGTTTCTATAAAAAAATGTAGATGGAGGAAAAATGTTGTGTACTTCACGAGCAAAAAATACTTTTTCTACCTCAGGAAAATTGTTGCCCTCGGCTTCGCCTCGGGCTTCAAACTTTTTTCCTCAGGGAGAAAAAGTGGTACTTTACACTCTAGACATACAAATAACTATTTCATGTCCTTCAACGAGTTTTCCCAGGGATGAGACCTGGAGCAATCGAATTTTTACATCATAAACCTACTATGTTCAAAATTTCGTGAAAATCGTTAGAGCCGTTTTCGAGATCTGTTGAACATAAATAACCGGATATAAAAATAAATAGTCAGATATAAAAATACAGAAGTTACTCGCTTAATATAATAGGATTTCGAAAAACTATGAAATTGAACACAAAATAAAATGAAGATGAAATAGTGAAGAGTTTCAGCCTTTTTGAATTATTTAGGAATGTTTCATTTTGTCAAGGAAAAAGTTGCAAAGTTTCCAATAATTATAGAAATGAGAAAATAGACATTATTTTGCTGCGACTATTTACTGCGACTATGCCCCGTTTCGGAAAGTCAATTTTCTGACTCCAGCTGTTTTAAGTCTAGAACATAGCTGAATCCCGAGCTCGGAAACCGGCCCATAGTGGGAGAAAAAAATCATTTTTTTTTTAGTCGACAGAAAAATGTGTCTTTCTTGTAGTTTCCAAATATATCTATTTGAATGAAAAAGACTAAGAAATTGTCAAAAAACCACAGATTTATTGATACTTAGAAAGACCGGTTTCGGTTATTACACCATTGTCAATCTCTGAAAAACTAAAACCAAGATAAAACACCTCCATTGTTTTAGTTTCTCAGAGATTGACAATGGTGTAATAACCGAATCCGGTCTTTCTAAGTATCAATAAATTTGTGGTTTTTTGACAATTTCTTAGTCTTTTTCATTCAATATGAATAATTACCACAATATCAACTCCTCAACTACACAAAAATATATCTATTTCCTTTCTCTGAGTTTCCCTTGAGTATAATTATGAGTAATAAAACATTCTTATCATTTGATTTCACTCATGAAGATCACTCATAACTGAATAATTTTGAAAAATGAAAACGAATGGAAAACAATCACACTGGGATTGTATCATGATAAAGATGAGAGAAGAACGTATTGTCATCGGTTTCTGACATATTCCGAACCTCTCAAGTCTCCAGCAAAATGGGAAGTGGTCAATCGCTGCGTCATTTCAATCCAAATAAGCCATTTACACACACATTGATGTTCAGACATACTATTTCTCTGTCTTTATCCTATTCTACTAGATTGGGTTGAACTTTAAGGTGCGTACAGATTTACGCGCCACGAACATGAGCAATTCACTTTTAATCAGCTGATGCCAAGCTTTCTTTATCTGTATCTTACCGTTTCTGTAAAAATACAGATATAATCAGCTGATTAAAAGTAAAATGCTCATGTTCGCGGCGCGTATATCTGTACGCACCTTCACAAATACATTATGGGCCGGCTTCCGAGCTTGGGACTAAAATTTCTTTCTCACACATCTCCAATTATTTACTGTTATCCTGAACAAGGACGAAGAATCAACTCAATTCGAGAAAAGATATGAGAGATTGCTTTCCAAAGAATAAATTTCGACCTATCCTGAAAATTTTCAGGTTTCTAGCGTACCGGGACGTAGCTGAAAATTGCATTAATTAATTCCACTGTTACAGATGGACAAGGAATAGGTGTGATTTGATAGAAACGTTGTGAAAAACATAATGTGTGCTGACTTACAAAGCCCGAGACGGTGACGTCACCAGTGGTCGCCAATGGGAGCAGATCTGTGAGTATGCACCCTTCCAGCGCAGCGGTCAGCTCTGTGGTGTCACAGGGAGCTTCCTCGCTCCACCACTTTTCGCCATAAGTTCCCATAATCAGCCACTGGTACTTTCGACCCACCATGCCTTGGCTGCAATCAAACAAAAACATTCATTAGATTTAGCAGTTTTCACAAAATAATTTAACATGATCAGGTACTCTAGACCCACCATGCCTTGGCTGGAAATCAAACAAAAACATACATTAGATTCAACAGTTTACAGAAGAATCACAAAATAATTTAACATGATAAGGTACTTGCGACTTATCATGTCCTGACTGCAAATCAAACAAACATTTTATTCATTTGATTGAGAAATTCAAACTAGCATCACACAATAATTCCACATGATGAGGTAATTTCGACAACAAACATTCATATTGCCTTGACTGGAAATCAAACAAGAACATAGTCATCAGATTTAAAAGTTTTCTTCAGAATTACAATAATAGTATGAAGAACAGAAAAAACAAACAAGAAAGGGTCATTTGATTCAATAGTTCTTATTTAAATCACAGAATAAGTTCGCATGATAAGGTACTTGTGATTCATCATGCCTTGACTGGAAATTATACAAAAAACATTCATTAGATTCAACAGTCATTAGAATTACAGTGATAGTTTAAAGGAATCGCAAAACAAACGAAAAAGGTCTATCTGATTCAACAGTTCTCATTAAAATCACAGAATAAGTTCACAAGATGAGGTATTTGTGATTCGATACGCCTTTACTGAAAATTTAACAACAAACATTCATTAAACTTAACAGTCATTAGAATTACAGTAATAGTTTAAAGGAATAGCAAAACAAACGAAAAAGGTCTATCAGATTCACCAGTTCTCATTAAAATTACAGAAAAAGTTCACAAAATAAGGTATTTGTGATTCACCACGCTTTTACTGGAAATTAAACAAAATCAGATTCAACAGTTTTCATCAGAACTACAATTGAATAATAATTTGAAAGAGCAACAAAGAAAAACAAAAGAGGTTCAATTGATTCACCAGTTCTCATCAAAAGCACAGGATGAATTCACAATATAAGGTACTTGTGATCCACCATGCCTTGACTGCAAATAAAACTTAAACATTCATTATATTAACGAAAACTCCAGTATAAATTCATGAAGCAGATAAAAAATGTTGAATAAATGATAAATAAACAATGTCATACTGGGTTCCCACATAGCAGTATCAGAGTCCGAGCCTGGTTCAGTCAAGACATTCTTTCCCACAGCTTCTTATTCATACTAGCTTTGTCAAGAATGAGGTTGAACATTGGTGATGCAGTGGATAAAGATAGAAGAATAGCGATGCCGATTCTCTGCAATAATTAATTATATTTCAACACTGTCAAAAACATAATTGGTATCGTTGTGGACCTAGAAAAGGATAGTACCACCGGCTTTGTCGAATGATAGACAAGGATAGCAAAACCAAAGTTGATTAAATACTGTCATTATAATGTGGACCTCACTATATCCCTGTCTATCATATTTTTATCATCTTCGTATTTTCCTATAGTGAGGTCCACGTTATAATTGCAGAATTTGATATTGATGTTGCTATCCTTGTCTATCATTCGGCAAAGCAGATAGCGCTATCGTACAGCTGAGACCAACAACAGAGGGACTTCCAATCCAATTTACCAATCAGAAGAGAGAAGGGGAAGATTGGAGGCGTGACTTGCTCTGTCATTGGTCCGTTACTCTCAGGCTAGAACTTTGACAGTTTCTCTAATCCTTCTCTCACAAGCTCACATTATTGAACACTCTCTTTGAGTAGAGAGTTAATACATTTATCAATTTATTTAATTCTATCCACTGACCTCCTAATTATTCTTCATTTGATTATTCACTTCACATTCTATTCTTCAGTGAATTATGCAGCTGCTTTATTTCACACATGCACCGTTTTAACTGTTCAGATTTCGAGTGATTCAATAAATCCTGCGGCAAGTCCCGTGCACGTGTCTCCTCATATTTATCAATTCCAGTATGTTTCCTCTCATTAAAGGAAGCTCTCTTATAATTTTTTTAAATTTTCCAATATCTGTCGAAAGTGATATATGGATTTGTCGAATCCATTTGAAGGATCTTTATTCGAAGGATATTCCTAGAAACTTTTCCCAAGGATTGACACATACCCATTATCTATACAGAGTGACATAAATGAAGTTCTTATGATCAACATTCAAAAGCAATTTTGTATTCATCAACTAATTATTATTAAACCGAGATCCAAATTAAATGATGGAATTCATAATTATAGAATTATAATTATTATTCCATTGGCATTTGAATAATTGCAACATCTCAGTAATTTCTATCTGTATTCATCAACTATTTTGATGATCTCCCACAATATCAAAAAATGTATTCAACAGTTTAACCAAAAAAATTGACGTTGATGTGATAATAATTATGGGTGTTGACCTAAAAAACATAAATATCATAGAATATTTAAAAACAGAGAATTTAAGACAAATCTTATAATTTGGAGTAAGAATATGATTCACTATCACTCGTAGCATATAGCTACTAGTTGATTCAGATTTAGACACCTGAAGATTTCCGATAAATTAAAGAAAAATAAATTAAATCAATATGACAACTCTGCTATGTATGATTCCATATAAAGCATTATCTATTCCAAGTTGAGATGGTAGGTAATTGAGTTGTTTAGTAGGCCTAATAGCACGCAGTAATAGATGAAGTAATTTCTCTTTTCCTCGGTAATAGAATAGTCACAAGGACGGGAAGGGGCCTTTTGCAGGCGAGAATGATGATTCTAGTCAAGGCGTTAGCCGAGACTAGAATTCAATTCGAGCACTGCAAAAGACATTCACGTCCAAGTAGCTTACACTATTTTTTGTCATAATAATCTAGAAAAGAATAATTGAGGAACAGAAAACATTACCTGCTTGTGCTGATATTACTACATGCATTCTATAAACATAACCTGGAGCGCTAAAAGGCGGTCTTTGTACCAGACTTGCTGTTCCAAATTCGGAGCTAGGAAACATACTCGACTATAAAGGAAACATATAATTTTATTACAGTATAGTATGCTGTGATGAGAATCATATGTTTATCTGTTCTACAATCAGCTGTTTACCGGCTTGATTCCATGGATGTGAAACAGCCGAAATTGAATGACTATGACAAAAATATTATGATGTGATCTGAAATGTATCGAGATGAAACCTTTCTGTATACACACTTTCTGGTATACCCTATAACGAAAAGAAATAGAAGGGCCTTTCTTCAAATTAGAAATAGAAGGGCCTTCCATTGAAGGACCGTATGGACTTTATTATTTGAAATAGGTTCAGCGAGATTACTACGATAATCCATAAATCATTATCCTCTATTATGACTCAATCAAACCTGGAATACAATGTCCAGTCATAATTGGTTTTATATTGCTAGGTACTAATAAGGCATATCAAGATTGTTTATGAGATGAATTCAGCTCTATTATGATAACTTCTATGAGGTTGATTAGGTCAGTATTGTACATCAAGCTCGATAATATCATATAGTATCATCAATACGATTATACGATAGTTCATGAGATGGATTTAGCAATATTATGATATCTTATATGAGGTGGATAAAGTCCATATTGTGCATGAACCCCGATAATACCACCGTTATTGTTCAATCAATTTGAAAGAGGTCCATACTGTGTAGAATATGCATGCAATAAAGAATGGATTGCGGCATAATATTTGTCCAATGAACCCGATTGATTGAGGTTATCGCATATCATCGTTCAATGATTCGGTCGTTTATCAGGCTTAAAATCAAGCAATCTATGCCGTGATAGCAGTTCACATCCAAAGCCGGATGAGGAAGGATGATGGAGATATGCACGCACTGTTTTATTCAACTACCAATCAGTTGATGACAAGCGCTCATGTCCTGACATAAATCTGCAGACTGCAGACGGATAATTTATGCTTTATAATCGCCCTACTGGTCGAATATATCGGTCCGATTGTCGGATTTCCATCTATGACTGGTTGAAACACTGTTTCATATCCTCTTTGTCTTTCTCTTGAATTACAGATGTACCTATCTCATTTTATATAATGTTCTGCTCTAGACAGGGTGTTTCAGAGAAACGGGAAGTTTTGAAAGTTGAATTATTCCAAGTAAAACAAATATATGAATAAAATTATGCATTGGAAATATTCTATCATAGAATAATCTACTATATAGCAAGTCACTGAATGTTCTTGCTATCTTGGCGCATTCTTATCGAAAGATCTGCATATTCTCCATCTCTATTGTGAGAAATGGACTTGCAAACAAGCGGATCTGTTTCAGTGAATGGAACATTTCGGAAACAGAGGAGAGTATTTCACGAAACGTATTTCTGCCATTGAAGAGGACACAGAACGTGAATCTGAAGAGGATTACTGCGTTCACGTGCGGGCACTTGATACGGCTGCAGGCACTCTTGATACGGCTGCAGGTACTTGATACTGTTGCTGCAGGACTCTTAGTAAATGCCTACTCCGATAAGACTTCTTATACCCTACTATGGCCTGAACTTCATTGAAAGAAGTGTGTTTGGCTAAGGGTTGAAAATAGAGAGGAAATGAGAACAGTACAGGGAGAGAGAGGAGAAATAGGAAGGATAAAGTATCCAGGTGGGAGGAGAAAATTATAATGAATGTTTTGGTGGAAAAGTTACAGGCAAATGATGAATCGAGAAGAGAAGAACGAAAAACTGCTTGAAAACGTCTGGGATGGAAATGGAAGGCATTAACAGATGTGAATACAGAGAGAGAGTGAGAGAAGAAATAGAAAGGAAGAGTATATAGGTGGGGGAAGAAAAGAGAAAGGAAGAACGAAAAAGAACTTGAAAACGTCTGGGATGGAAATGGAAGCCATTGACGGAGATATGAATACAGAGAGAGAGAGAAGAAATAGAAATGAGAAGTATGGATGTGGAAGAAGAAAAGTAGAATGAATGTTTGGGTGGAGAAGTTACAGGAAAATGATGGAACGAGAAGTGGAGAAGAACGAAAACCCACTTGGAAACGTCTGGGATTGAAATGGAAGGCATTGACGGAGATATGAATACAGAGAGAGAGAGAGAGAGAGAAGGAGAGAGAGTAAAAGAGTGAGAAGGAATAGAGAGAAGAAGTATGGAGGTGGAAAAAGAAAAGTAAAATGAATGTGCGGGTGAAAGAGGAACAGGCAAATGAAAGATCGAGAAGAGGAGAAGAACGAAAAACAACTTGAAAACGTATGGGTTGGAAATAGAAGGAATTGACGGAGATATGAATACAGAGAGAGAGAGAGAGAGAGAGAGAGAGAGAGAGAGACGAAATAGAAAGGAGAAGTATGGAGGTGGAAGAAGAGAAGTAGAATGAATGTTTAGGTGGAGAAGTTACAGGAAAATGATGAAACGAGAAGTGGACAAGAACGAGAAACAACTTGAAAACGTCTGGTATGGAAATGGAAGGCATTGACGGGATATGGATACAGAGAGAGAGAGAGTGAGAGAGAGAGCGAGAGAGAGAGAGAGAGAGAGAGAGAGAGAGAGAGAGAGAGAGAGAGAGAGAGAGAGAGAGAGAGGGGGGGGGGAGAGAGAAGAAATAGAAAGAGGTGGATATGGAGGTGGGAGAAGAAAAGTAAAATAAATGTTTGGGAGAAGAAGTAACAGGCTAATGATGAATCGAGAAGAGGAGAAGAACGAAAAAAAACTTGAAAATGTCTGGGATGGAAATAGAAGGAATTGACGGAGATATGAATACAGAGAGAGAGAGAAAGAGAAAAGAAAGAGGAAGGAGAAGTATGGAGGTGGAAGAAGACAAGTAAAATGAATGTTTAGGTGGAGAAGTTACAGGAAAATAATGATTCGAGAAGTGGAGAAGAACGAAAAACATCTTGAAAACGTCTGGTATGGAAATAGAAGGAATTGACGGAGATATGAATACAGAGAGAGAGAGATCGATTGATTGAGTACTTAATTTATGTAGATTACAATATATACTGGCCTATACACTTATATAAAATAGCTTACAATACAGCAAAATTATAAATGAATTTACATAATATAGACTAAGAAAATAATTATTTAACTGTATAAATGATACGAAAATAGCAATTTGTAATAACTAATAGTTATTTGTGCAACTAGTGCGCAAAGTAACAGTTTACTGCACCGAAAGAAACGTTTACGCCCGAGCCGCGCCCGAGGAATGGCTTCTTGAGTGCAGCAGAGGAACTTTGCGCACGTATTTCACATTTAATTTTTCCTACAGTTACCATTGAATATGAGAAGTGGTTGATTGAATGATTATGGGTAAAATGATGGCTGAAATCCATCAAATGTTTGTGTGTGTGTGTGTGTGATGCTGTTATTAATAGCAACTTTAATTCATTTGAAAATTAATAATCCAATTGAAGTTGAAAATTCTCAGCCAAAGTTCTCATTTTTATTCATTCAAGAATCAGAAAAAAATACAGATGGAACAAAAACTTCACATTCAAAATACACGCCAACAGCTTGTTGGCTGAACCGAAATGCAAGATGGCTGAACACAACAAAATGGCTGAACCGACAAGCGTGCGACCTAGCGGGAAGAATTGTACCTAAGTTTGTTTCATCCAGCTAAAAATTACTGAAACACGATTCAGAAATTTAGACTTTTGCTCAAATTACGAGAAAAATGCTCAAAGTAAACTAAAAAATATTTATAAAAATAACATATATAGACAACAGAGAATATTTATTGTAGTATTGTTATGTTTTTTATTATTTTTATTTATATGAATATCGAACATAAATCATTTAACCTCAAAATTCGAATTTTATAATGTATATTTGCTACTTTTCTCATTTCTTGGAGTTGTAATGATAATTATCAATAGAAAAGAACTATTATTTATCATTTAATGATGAGAATTCGTAAATGATGATTATTCAATTATGATTTAGATGAACATTATTCTTGTTTTGGATTTCTAGATTGGGATTTTATCATAAATGTAGGGTAGCCATTGAAATGAGTCTCATCCAAATCTAACAACAGTCATTTTTACCAACTTAATTTTTGTTTTCGTGCACTAATCCTCCATATAACCCACCAACTATTTTGTGTTGCCATGTTGCAAATCTGCAGTGCTGAAAAATTTTTTCCCTCACTAGAGCGGAAAAGTGAATCTTTGCGTTCTGTAATCAGTGCAAGAATCGTCACTTTTCAAGGTAACTGTGGGAAAAGATAATATTGTTATGCATCTACATAAATTGGCGGAGCTTTGGACATATCAATGTACATTCTTCGGAAAAAATATTCAAAATATCCTTGAGAGAGAAAGAGAGAGAGAAGAAATAGAAAAAAGAAGTATGGAGGTGGAAGAAGAAAAGTAGAATGAATGTTTGGGTGGAGAAGTTATAGGCAAATGATGAAACGAGAAGTGAAGAAGAACGAGAAACTACTTGAAAACGTCTGGGATGGAAAAAGAAGGAATCAACGGAGATATGAATAATGCCACTTCTGTATCGAGTACCAAGTGCTACTCGAGAGTGCTTCCATTCTTCTCTCCAGAGAAATTAGCGAGCAATGCCTTCTGTATTATCCCACTTATTTGTTTCCAGTCAAGAGGGGATCGTTCTGCTCCTATAGTGATATCCACGTTATAATGGCAGTGTTTGATTAGCAATGGTATTGCTATCCTTGTCTATCATTCTGGAGAGCGGATAGCGCTATCTCTTTCTGGCTTTGCTCTGTTGCCAGATCGTCTTTTAAAAATCTAGAATTAATAATTTATCAACAAAATATTCCATCCAAATTATGTAAATTCATTATAAAATATAACTTCTTGCTTGATAAAATATTCTTCTTCTTCTGCTAGTGCCTATTCGTTCCGAATATTGGCGATCAGCCTGACTATGGATATCTTATTTACAGCCATCCTGAAGAGTTCTGTTGTAGTTTTGGAGAACCAGGTACGCAGGTTTTCCAGCCATGATATTCTCCTTCTTCCTGGTCCTCTTCTGCCATAGATTTTTCCTTGGAGAACGGATTTCAGCAGGCCGTATTTTTCTTCATTGCACATGATATGGCCGAAATATGCAAGCTTCCTGCTCTTGATGATGATCATCCCTTCCAAATCTTTATCCATTCGCTCCAATACAGCTTTGTTGGTCACTCTGTCCATCCATGAAATTCTCAACACTCTTGTTTACAGCCACATCTCAAAAGCCTCGAGTCTTTTTTCAGTTGACTTGGTCAATGTCCAAGACTCCATCCCATAGAAGAGTATTGAGAAAATGTAATAAAATTTAATTCATTATTTTAAACGAGAATGAACAGTTATATTACATCGAAAAACTTGTATCAGCTACAGTCTATAGAAGGCATTTACAAGACAGAGGATCGGCAACGTTTTTCTCCTATCTTTCGCGGGCCTCAATATAGAAATTCCCTCTCCTGTTTTATCCTGACTGGTTTTCATTCTCTTATTCTTGATTATTCCACTCGATTCTCATTCCTATGGATAGAGTCCTATGGATCAACAAATCGCTATTCGCTTTGTTGAACTGTGTCCTTAACACTTTCACCTTGAGATTCTCTGATTATTTTCTATTCTCTATCCTCTGAGCCATCCTATTCCACTATTCATCAAAAATTAAAAGTAAAATAAATTATAATAATATGCATAGTTCATACAAAAATGTTCTATCTAATCACAATGAATTTAGATAATTCTCAGAAGAATGCAAAAATTTGAGAAGACATTTCAAAAATATGGTTCTACTGAAATTAATCAGGATTAAAAATAACCCGGATTTTCTGCAACTGGCACCAAGTACCTGATTGAATGATTACATAAGTTCAACAGCTGAGTCATAATTTTGACACAGTCCCACACACATGAACTCGCTCACTCACTTCCTTCATCAATATAATAGACGACGAAATAATTATTATCAGCTGTTTTTTCAAGGATGAATAGTAATTATCCTTTTAATGTCCTTCAGCGAGTTTTTCCAGGGATGAGACCTAGTGCAATCGACTTTTTATATTATAAACTTACTATGTTCTGAATTTCGTGAGAATCGTTAGAGCCGTTTTTGAGATCCGGTATAATACAAACGTCTAAACATCTAAACCTTCAAACATCTAAACATATCAACATCTGAACATCTAAACATTTAAACATCTAAACATCTAAGCATCTAAGCATCTAAACCATCTAAACATCTAAACATCTGAACATATAAACAGAAATTGCTCGTTTAATAGTATAGGATAGTGAATACGTATATGAGCATATTATCTCGTAACTCAAATCAAATCAAATTTTATTTCAATTTTCACGCAATATACATGATAATAGAAATAAATATTAACTATTTGATGAAACTGTAAATTAATAATGAAATCGAATCTGATCTAATCTCTTTCGTTCTGAATTTCGTGAGAATCGTTAGAGCCTTTCTGGAGATCCGGTAAAATACGAACATCTTAACATCTAAACATCTAAACATCTAAACATCTAAACATCTAAACATCTAAACATCTAAACATCTAAACATCTAAACATCTAAACATCTAAACATCTGAACATGTAAACATCTAAACATCTGAACATGTAAACATCTAAACATCTAAACATCTAAACATCTAAACATCTAAACATCTAAACATCTAAACATCTAAACATCTAAACATCAAAACATCTAAATATCTGAACATCTGAACATATAAACATATAAACAGAAATTGCTCGTTTAATAGTATAGGATAGGATATTATCATTCATAGTGAATACGTATGAGCGTATTATCTCGTAACTCAAATTTATTTCAATTTTTACGCAATAAACATGATAATAGGAATTGATATTAACTATTTAATGAACGTGTAGATTAATAATGAAATCGAATCTGATCCAATCTCTTTCGTGTAGCAACTGAAGAATTAAGCACTCCAATTCTAAAACGAATATCTGCTCATTTCCACTGTTCTCCATCCTTTTCTTAGCTGTGGAATTTCGATCTCTGAAAAGAGACCGATCAATCACTCAGGCAGAAGCGACAACCAATGAATAACGATTCGTTTCTCGGCTGATATTTCTATCAAAGGAGTCCCTCTCTCTCCTTCCAACCCCTTATCACCCATTTCAAGCTCCCTCCCCCCGCACCGCAGCACTTGATATTCCAATTGCACCCTTTGACAATCAATTCATAACAATCAAGGAATCATCCATCTCCTCACATTTTTCTTCTCTCTTTTCACCCCGCACAATTCCCTTCCCCTGTCTCTTTCATCATCTTTTGAGTCATCATCATTTTCTCATTCTTTTCAAGCCTGTCATACTTCTGATCCGATTACCAATCAATCAACTTTCTTCAGCTTTGACGGATTTCTCGCGCTTTCTCCCACTTCAACTGCATCGATCGTTAAGAATGAAGTTCTCTGATCTCTGTGGTGAATTTAGTTTCATTAATGACTAGCAGGAAACTTGTGCTCCGCGAGGGTCTATTTTAAAACTTGACAAACTGAAAACTTGACGTAATGAAATCTTGAAGAATTGAAAAATAGGCCTTTAACCATCCTCTGTTAATTAAGAATCTATATGCAGAATTTCAAGTTAATCAGTTGAGTAGTTCAGACGTGATGATGCGTCAAACATAATTTCCCTATCCCTTTGCAGTTTCATTAATCAGGTAACCCGTGCTCCGTAAGGGTCCGTTTTAGAACTTGACAGACTGGAAATTTGACGTAATTAAATCTTGAAGAATTGGGAATGGGCCTATAACAATCCTCGGTTAATAAGGAATTTATATAATTTCGAGTTAATCAGTCCAGTAGTTTAGACGTGATGATGCGTCAAACATAATTTCCCTATCCCGTAAGTGTATAAGCCAGTTCTTCACTTCATTATAGAATAGATAATGAATTGATCTGATTACATCGATTTGAATGATGAGGACGCTTTTCATTTGAAAATTCATTCCAGATTTCAAAACAAGATTTCACAGTCAAATCTTCTTGTTAGCTGGAACATTTCAATCATTGAGGTTTTTGATTCAGCAGGAGAATTAAGAACAAACACGCACCACATAAATTATATATAAACTTTAAAATCTTTGAAGAGAAATTATGGTATTTGAATATTTTTGGAGAAGAAGAAGAAGAAGAAGAAGAAAGAGAAAAGAAAAAGGAGAAGAAGAGGAAGAAGAATGAGAACTTCTTGTTCTTTTTGAGGTGTTCAATCTCATCATAATGTTTAAATGGAATGAATTTGTGACTTGAGAATCATTGACTTGAGTTCAATTATTGTGTGAATTCTCACACTAAAAGGGTGATATATTATTTATATTCGTTTTATTATTTCAAGTAACTGTATATAAGCAGGCATTATAATTATTTCAATATTCTGATATAGATGTGCGGCTGTGACAATTTCGATTATTTTGTATTCAAACTTTGCTATCCCGTTCTTTCTCTTCTCTCTTTCCTCTTTCAACCTTCAAATTCAACAGTGAATGATTCTAAATTATTTGACTATCATGGTTATTACTTGAATCGTACTTTAGAATTATGGTGAAGATGCTATGGTATTCAGCACCAAATTAAAATTTCTAGCACGATTCAGTGATCATAGAATAATCACTACGAGTAATTACAATTCTATCGGTTCATGTACTTCTGTATTAACCCTACTGAGACAAGGTGCGTACAGACTTTCGCTTTGCTCCGCAACCGAACGTCACTCGAGCAGAGCGATTGATGATCGACCGGGGAGCAAGAGTGGAACGCGAGAAGAGCTAACATCTCCCGTAACGTTCATGATCGGTGCGACTGCAGATTGAGGGTTGGAGCGATTGCGGAGCGATGGCGGAACGAGGCGCGATGGCGGAACGAGGCGCGGAGCTGGCTGGAGGCGCGTATATCTGTACGCAGCTACACACTTACTTTATGCTAACACAGTAGACACACTGGGGTGTTGAACACCCCAATTTAATTTGTCATGTTTCTTTGAAAAATATAGAGAAAAAAGTACGTAGCCATACTTCATCATTTTTGTTCCAAGTGCATACAGAAATCGAAAGTAAAGCACTGCTTATTCAAACTAATTTTAGAAGTACGTATGTTCCGCCTTAGTGTTGGAGCTCCTACTCTGGTTTGAAGAAATGGCTTGATCATTGCTAATGACAACTTCATCAAAAACAAACGTTTCTTCATTTTATAGTTTTGAACCTCAAGTTGTAGAGAATCATAGCATTTATTCTAATCTGATTCATCATCCCATACCACATTCGTAGTGGTCAATACAAGTAAATCTTTGTAAAAAAGTATTTGATAGAAGTCCTACGTAAAAGACACTCTTGGGTATTAGAAGAACGAAGAACAAGATGAGCTGGTGACCTTGTAGAATGCTATTACTGACTGGAAGTGGTGGAGAGCAGTTGACAATGCTTCCAACCTAATTTAGATTGGGCAAAAATTCGCATCTGTTTGATATTGTCAACTGCAGAAAAGAAAAAAAACCAGACTGTCCCTGGCGTGTGAAAAAAATCCCTGGTGTCTCTTTAGTGGAACAGATGGAATTTCAAATATAGAAAATAATCTATTGGATGATTAGGAACTGGGGCAGTCGGGAGAATAATGCATGCGGAGCTCTCTAACAAGACAATGTATATAGGAGAGGAAAAATATTATATCACAGTAATTTTATCTATCTCGCTGTAACTTCATTTTCAACTTACATGAACTTCCAGAGCTTATAGACTTTCATTCGATGAGACACAAAAAAGTTGTAGAATGATTCACTCTGAGAAAGTTAGACGGAGAAGAGGATGGAAAGTGAGTGAGAGAGGGTGAGAGGGTGTGTGAGAGAGAGAGAAAAGAGCGGAAATCAGCCTAAACTAAGCAGAGAGCAAGAAGAGTTCATCCCATTTCCGAAAATCTATCGTGGAAACAATAATGCAGCGGATGTATCCCATGAAAGTAATTCCGTTTTATCGAAACAGACAGTAAACGCGTCAAAAGATGATTCTCTCTTTTCTTCTTAGTCTCCCTTCCACTTCCACCAAAAAAATATCACTTTGTCGATTATTTTTATTAGCTACACCACCCTGTCTACAATTCGCTCGACTCCATGTAAACTTCACACTCTATTTTTCTTCATTACCTTATTGTTCCTCCCTCTTCTTTCTCACCATCTTGTCCTTCTTCTCCGTCGTCTTCTTCTTCTTCTTCTTGCTATTATTGTTCTTGCTCAACCTCTTCTTCACCTTATTCTTCTTCTACTTCAGCTCTTCTCCTTCTTCTTCTTCTTCTTCTTCTGTAACTTCTTCTTCCTTCTCCTGCTTGTTTCTTCTTCTTATTCTTCTTCTTCGTCCTTTTTTTCATCTTCGTCCCCTACTTACGTCAGCCGACAGCTTGTTTACAATAATCCCCCTTTCCTTGGAGAAAACAAAGGAAATTAAACTCGTGGAAAACTTTCCTACCCCGAAATGTTGTTCAGAGCAAAGCAATATTGAGAATTCATCCGCGATCTACTGCAAACAATAAACAACTTCTCCATGCTCTCTCACTCTCAGTCTCTCTCTTTTTCACCCACTCTTTCTCTCTCTCTCATATTTCTCTCTTCTTAGCATCTAAATTAAAAAGTTCGCAACTTATCAGGAGTTAGGTAGGTATATTTCTCTTCCTCCAATTTTAGAAACGGCTGTGAAAGAAGAATCAACTTATTTATTATTAATTTCTTGTTAAGCTCCCTTGTACCTTTCAATATTTGATGGTCCAAGAATCATATCTCGATTATTTATTTGCAGAAGGTGAGGCCTCCCAGAAACTTGAAATTTCATGGAGAACTCACGCAACTTGTAATAATTGTAATACATATGAAATTTCTGTAGATTATCTTCGAATAAGCACTCAAAAATATGATTGGATAATCAAACATTTTTCCCGTATGTACTCGAGAAGTTTATATTGTGCTGAATACTAATAATATTGGATGAAATACTTAGAAATTGTCAAAACCACAGATTTCATTAAAAGTGGAAAGACCGGTTTCGGTTGTTACACCATTGTCAATCTCTGATAACATTTTTCAATAAATCTTTGCATCAATTTTTCAAGGTTTCTGGTACAGTATATAATTGGATTTTCATGTAGCAATGTAGAACCCAATTCAAAATACTTCCAAAGATCCTTCAAGATCTTCCAAATCCAAGCTTGGGCTTCTTCCTTTAAATAGTTTATCGAAATTCTCCCCTATTCTGTAACTTTAAAGAATCCAAATGCCGGTTGCACGAAAGCACGAAAGGTTAAATTATTTCAATCGTGATTAATTCCACAAGAAGCAATCAGGGAAGCCGTCTTTTGAAATGAGTCTTCTCCAATTGGTTCTCATGAAATAAAAATCACGGTTAAATTTAACCGGCTTTTGTGCAACCGGGCCTAAGTCTTTCTAAGTAAACATTCTATTGAGTTTTGAGCCTCTGAATTACTTGTAAAAGCCTTCAAAACCAAGGAGCTGTCTGATTGGTCGATTAGTCGCCATTTTACCTTCACAGCTCACAGCGCACCAATAGGAAGCGAGCAGCTTGAAAACGTTATATGCAACTGAAAACCTATGTATCTAGTTTGTAACTAGTTCGTATTAAATTTGTAGCCGAGCAATGCTATTGCACTACTTGTAGGCGACAGTCGAGCGACTGTAACTATTGCATTATTTTATTGTTTCATTACATTATTTTATTGTTTTTATTGCATTATTTGTAGCCAAGTGACATACATGGACATATTTTTGTTGGCGACCATCGGGCGACAATTGATATGTAGCTGATCGACACAGCTTAACCAACTAGTGGGTGACTGTCGTGCAACAAAAAAATTTGTAGCACTTTTAGGCGACAGTCGCACAACAATTACAATCATTTTCATTTATAGCCGACCGACGCAGTTAGAACCATTTGTTGGCAACTGTCGCGCGACAATTTCATTTCTAGCCGAGCAACAAATCTTGACCAACTAGTAGTCGACAGTCGCACAACTCTATTCAACTATTAACTCCAGTCAATTATTTAACTCTAGTTAACTATTATTGCATTTGTAGCCGACCGATGCAGCTGGACCAACTTGTAGCACTACCTCCGTAAAAAAAGCCGTAGTGTATTCTGGTGACGTCAGCAGAGGTAGAGATCCTACACCAATAAAATCTCGTTTATTTTAGCTGATCTATATGAGCTAGTGTTGTTATTGGTGTAGGAGCCCTACCTGTGCTGACATCACACGAATGTACTATGGCGGATTTGTTTATGGAGGTAGAGATTGTGGGCGACTGATACGCGACTGTTCTATGTAGCCAAACGACGTAGTTGGGACCCATTTGTAGACGACAGTCGCGCTACAATATTGAAATTGTCGCTTGGCGACAAAGTTGAACCTCCATTTATTTGTAGCTGAGCGACCCAGCTGTACCCACTAGTCGCACGACTGTTATTGCATTTCTATCCGGACGGTTTCTCGGCCACGACACGAATGAGTCACGTTATTTCCGATCGGGTCGTTCCAATAGTCGGACCATACCGATGATAAATAAATATATAGGTATATAGATTCTAATAGTATATAGTTGAGGTATATAGGTACCAATAGTATATAGGTATATACTTGAGACCAGACTGTTCCTCCGCCAGCCGCACTTAGAAGTTATAGGTCCGAATATTATGTGCCCGTTCCCCGTTCAAATACCGTTTATAATTGAATCTGCCTTCTCCTCGTTCTATAACTAATGTCGGCCAGTGAAGATCACAGGACCGACTCAAAGGGGAAAACGTGGTCCTTGTTGGCCGTAATTGCTTTCAGCAGGGTGACTCCCTGCTTGCCGGTCTGCCTTTATGGCCAACCTACCAGTTTTACGATTCCGACCCATTCCATTCTTCATCTTCTTCCTTCCTTCTGAGCTATCTTTTAACTTCTCTCTCACCACCCTCTATTCTTTTCCTCTCTCAACGACTTTATCATCTTCCTTTCTTGAACCATCAAGCTGTGTTCCAACTTCTATTTTGCCACACTCATTCTTTCTTCTCTATCTCAGTCAGTCTCTCTCTCTCTCTCTCTCTCTCTCTCTCTCTCTCTCTCTCTCTCTCTCTCTTTCAAACTCTATCATCTCTCCTCCTTCTACTATCAAGCTATGTCCCAACTCCTCCACTACCACCCATTATTCTTTCTATCTCTCTTTTGAAAACTCCTCTCCTATAGTGAGGTCCACGTTATAATGGCAGTGGAGAAAGATGGGAGAACAACGTTGCCGATCCTCGCCTTGACAATGCTTTCTATAGACGATAGCTGATACAGGTTTATTGATGTAATATTAACTGTTCATTCTCATTTTAAATAATCAATATTTTATTAATCAGAAATTATTTTTCTCAATCATTTTATAATGAATTCTCATAATAAGACTAAAAATATTGTTAATTAATTATCAATTCTACATTGTTGAAAGATGATCTGGCAACAGAGCAAAGCGAGAAAGAGATAACGCTGTCCGCTTTGTTGGATAATAGACAAGGATAGCAATACCATTGCCAATCGAACACTGCCATTATAACGTGGACCTCACTATACCTTTCTTCTACTACGAAGCTATGCTTGAACTACTATTTCAACACCTCTTATTATTTCTCTCACTCTTCCACCATCCTCCCATTTTTTTTCAACTACCCTCCTATTTCTTTCCCTTCTTCTGAATTACAAATTCCGAATTTCCTTGAACTTCCTTTTCTACTTTCCCTTTGCCTCTCACTCCCAGCATCACTCTTCTTTTTTACGATCAGGTTTTCTTCAAACTTCTTATTCAATTTTTTTTCTTTCTCTCTTACACATTTCAATCTCTATCTCTCCTAAGTCAATATCAGTTTTTTCTATCCTGTTCCTCTTTTCTCCTTTCTAGAATTCATCTCTCCTTTATCCTTTCCCGACTCTCTTCTGTTTCTCTCTCAAACTAGATTGTTGGTTGCTATATCGATATTCTTTATATCAATTCCATTTGAATCTTCATACTATCATATGATTTCTCCCTCATGGTGTTTTGTAATTCTCTACTTTCGAACACGATTATCTCTCACCCAGCACATGTCTCACTCCTTTTTCTATATTATCAAACTCTCTGCCATCATCTTCTTTTATTTCTTGCTATGAAAGGAATGATTAGCAATGGTATTGCTATCCTTATCTATCATACAACAAAGCGGATGGTGCTATTTCTTTCCTGCTTTGCTCTGTTGCCAGATCGGTATCCAGGTCTTCCAACAATGTAGAATCAATAATTGATTAACAAAATATCATATCTTAATTATAAAATTATTGGAAAAATATTATTTCTTGCTTGATGGAATACAATAATTGATTATTTCAAATGAGAATAGACAGTTCATATTACATTGAATAAATCTGTATCAGCTACCGTCTATAGAAGGCATTGACAAGACAGAGGATCGGTAACTTTGATCTCCACTGCCATTATAACGTGGACCTCACTATATCAAACACAATTCTCTCTTACCAAGCACATGTCTCACTCTTTTTTTTATTATCAACCCCTCTGTCATCATCCCCTTCTATTTCTTGTCACGATAATCACTCCCTCTCTGCTTGTCACTCTCATTCCAGATTATCTATCTTTCTTCAGTCCTTCAATGCTCCAACTCTTGTTCTCTCTCTTTCCAGATCTCATCCTGCTCCTCCCAACTGCTGCAAACGTCTTCAATTTGTCTCACAGATCATTAACCCCTTGACCCACTGCCAACCTGATTTACTTCTCTCCTTCTTCATCTTCTGCAAACCTTAATTCTCCTTACTGTAGTGAGGTCCACGTTTTAATGGCAGTGGAGATAGATGGGAGAAGATCGTTGCCGATTCTCTGCCTTGCCACTGCCTTCTATCGAGGATAGCTGATACCGGTATATATGTGATGCTATTGTCTCTTTTCGAAGAAGAAGTTTTCGTTGTTTTTTGTGGTGGAAATGGAGTAAATTTTAGAAAAGTGAAACCATAACCCTATTTCGGACTTTCAAAATGTTATCTAAATTTGGGAGAGAAATAGTACAAGGAGTATCCTTAGTTTTTCTCTCCCAATCAGTGCTACTTTGTAAAAATTATAAATAAATGAATAAATAGAAATAGAAATACAATCTCAGTACACATTTGAATTATTTATCACAACATGTTTCAAACATTGACGCCATCTTGAAAATGGCATGAATATCCATGTTGTGAATAATTTGAAAGGGTTCTGAGATTTGTATATCTATTTATATCTGATGCTAAGCTTATATATTACCCGTTCACCCTTGTTCAAAATATCTGATTTATTCATTCATTCATTTATTGTATGAAACACTATAATCATAATACAATTATGACATTGGAGGAAAAACTAGGCTGAGCCTGTATTATTTCTCTCCAAAAATTTTGATAAAATGTTAATGTTGTCCAAAAGTTAAGGTTATGTAACTACAATATATTACAATTATATATATATATATTATATTTTTATATCTGATGCTAAGCTTATATATTACCCGTTCACCCTTGTTCAAAATAGCTGATTTATTCATTCATTCATTTATTGTATGAAACACTAGAATCATAATACAATTATGACATTGGAGGAAAAACTAGGCTGAGCCTGTATTATTTCTCTCCAAAAATTTTGATAAAATGTTAATGTTGTCCAAAAGTTAAGGTTATGTAACTACAATATATTACAATGATATTCAATTCGCCAAAAAAACACATTCCTCATTGATTGAATGATGAATTTCCATGATTAGAAATAAAAAAATTCTCAGTAATTATATTTTTACCTCGTTGAAAAACGATCTGACAACGTTGTTGAGCTGGAGTAGGATAGCACTATCTGCTTTGTCGAATGATAGACAAGGATAGCAACACCAATGTCAATCAAATACTGCCATTATAACGTGGACCTCACTATAGGAAGATGATGATACAAGGGTGATAGACAAGGATAGCAACACCAATGTTGATCAAATACTGTCATTATAACATGGACCTCATGATACGAAGATTATACAGAGATGATAAAAGAATCAAAGAAGAATGAAACCAATCTTATACAAAGATGATACAAAAATGATAAAAGAACGATACAACCATTATAACGTGGAATTCACTATAGAACCTTCTCGACACCTCTCCAGTCTGTCCCATTCACCCTTCTCCAAACGCGTTGGTCGTCTCATTTTTTGACACCTTCTTTCTCCCATCCCAGCCTTGTAACAGAAACGCGCAACGAGCCTTTTGGCCGACTTCCAAACATGAATAATATGTCCGAGACTTGTCTGAGAGCCGAGGCGAGTGAGTGCACCCTTTATATTTTCCAGTGTGGATGGTGTTGTCGTGTGGAAATTTGCCAGGAGATTCATCAGACACATTTTCTGTTGTATTGTCTGATCTTTTCAATGTGGATTTGAGAAGTCGTGCTTGTGAAAATGTTCAATCCTCACTTGAGCGAAAAATTGGTTGATTCAAGCAAAAGTAGAGGAGCAGTGTAAGTACAGTATAAAAAAAGTGTGTAAGTAGAGGAATATCCTTGAAATGAAGACTCAGAAGTCATGAAAACAATATCGTTTTGAAATTATAGATATGAATTAATGTACAATCGTTCATTGTAGGTCTATCTGTACTCATCATTGTTTATTTATAATCTTGAAGTGGAATAGCCTCATTACTTGATTATTATATTGAAATCAGAGAACAATTTCTGGGTGTAGGATTAGTTATAATGATCTATCTATGTACTATTGCGACTTTCTAATAGTATTTAATAGTTCTATTTGTCTCTTATATGTCTACTTCTGTTACCATTTGAGGTTGTAATGCATTTTGATGTTCTCTTTTGCTACTATAATAAAACATTTATTTATTTATTGCTCTGAACTAGTCGATATCATAACTAAGTTAACGTATAGAATACCGTTCATCTATAGAGTGAACTACTATAATAAAACATTTATTTATTTATTTATTTATTTATTGCTCTGAACTTGTCAATATCGTAACTAAGTTAACTTATAGAATACCGTTCATCTATAGAGGGAAGAATACTCAATGGTTGATCCCTACTCCAACTGAAACAAATTGAGTTGATTAGAATAGGTTGTTTACAGATCCCTATGAATATCAGTTCAGTGGAGTCTTCGAATGGAGGAAAACTACTAATCATAGATTGAAAAGCTTTTTGTTGAGAAGAGTATTGCAGCTCCCACTCTCCGTTGGACTATAAGCTTGGTAATAGGCTATCAACTGAGTATTCGAGTACCATATAATATTCAACTGAGTACAAAATAAGAATAGTACTACTCTCCCACATCAAGAATAATCTCCCACATCAAGAATAATATTTTCAACAATAATAACAGTAATATTTCCCACATCAATAATAAATCTCCCACATCAAGAATAATATTTTCAAAAGTATGTGTAAAGAGTGCATGTTAAGTTAACAATGAGTTTCAGTTTATTATTTTCACAAGGATTGAGGAAGCATGTAGAGAGATAACTTCTCCCCAATCCTTCATCCGTGAATATCCATAACGATCTTCCATAAATATACGAATTCTTCAAATTCCAATATGCTTCCATGAGTGAGAGATACACAATATTATTCTAAGGCTAATTACACCATGATGGATCATAACTTATAAAATATCACTGTCCTTAAGTTAAAAACTTGGATGTATAACAACAAAATATCGGGGCACCAAGCTTCGCTCATTATTTTTATTTATTGATAAACAGAACACAATTCTCTAAAATGATCGTGTTTATATTTAACAGCTGGCTGTCATCTTATGAATTTCGGGGATGCGTTATTTTGATTTTCTACAGAATCACTCGCTCACCTTTTACTATCCACAGACGACGAAAGTCTCAGCTGTTTCAGCCAAGGATGAATTATCATTTTAAAGTCGTTCAGCGAGTTTTCTCAAGGATGAGACCTAGTGCAATCGAATTTTCGTATCATAAGCCTACTATGATCCAAATTTCGTGAAAATCGTTAGAGCCGTTCTCGAGATCCGTTGAAGATGAATAACTAGATAACCAGATTTAAAAATATAATAATAGACATACAGAAATTGCTCGCTTAATATAATAGGATGTATCTAATATCAATACTCCTTCCTTCGAAAATTTAAATTCAATTTCAATTGTCCCTTCGTTGAAACCGTTGTATCTTAATAATAATGTATCTCGTGGCAATTCTTCCTACGTAAAGACCTGGATGTATCTCAATAAAAATATATCTCATTCATTATCTATCTTAGTTGGAAACATGAATGTATCTCGAAAATAATGTATCTAATGTCAATTCCCCCTTAGTTGAAGACTTGAATCCATCTCAATAATAATGTATCTCATACTAATTCTCCCCTCGTTGAAAACAAGAATGTATCCCGGTAGTAATATGCACACATACACATCTATTCACATTTATACAGTCCTCGTCTGGAATCTGATACACTGTTATCATGTACTCCTTTGAAAGGATGCCTTTTAGTGGACTTAATCGAGGAAGAAAAAGAGACAATGAAAGGATATGTGATAGGGAGGGAGAGAGAGGAGATGAGATATGTGACATGTGGAAAACACGATATTGTCGCAGGACAGAAAGGATGCTGGACAAGCATCAGAAAAACGCCAGCTACACAAACTGATTCCCTTTTCTTTCTTCCATTATGGCCTGAGGATCAATACAGCCGTTTGGCCCTTTTCGACTTACTTTGGTTCAATGCTCCCATTCTGCGCTGGCTGGAAATTTTCTGCCTTCAATCGAAAACGAAGCGTCGAAATGACCATCGAAATACAGTGCCGAGGGCTTATTGCGGTCGAAATCCCCACAGATCTGGAGCGTTTCACGAGATTAACTACTGAGTAGGGATTAAAGGATGAAGAAGCAGAAATCAAAGTGAATCGTTTATCGGTAGCCTTTTCCAATTTCCTCCAACGCCAACAATTATAAATAAGAATGAATCGAAGGAAATAACTTCACTTCAGTATGGGCTACTTTGATAAAATTATTAAAAACAATATAAAAGTTAAAAAGTTCAAAATTTTTTAAATGAAGGGTACTCCATGTTTTCATATTACATTATATCAATTGAGTTATAATTGCAATCAGTGATAATATTGCAATAGTATGTTTTACTTCAAGAATTTTAGAGTGACATTATTCTAGACTATCAGGTTACCCATTCTACGGAAGGGTCCAATTAAAAACTTGACAAATTGAAAGCTTGACCCACTGAGATCTTGAAGTATTTAAAATAGGCCTATAACCATCCTCCGTAAATGAGGAATCAATGTGCAAAATGTCAAGTAAATAATGTAATGTAATGTAAGTAATGTATTTTTGGCTTCAAAATTCATAAAATAACTTAATTAATACAATGTGCAGTGATAATTAAGTGTAATATTTGACTATAATTTGGTGTTTTAATTTTTCTAAATTTAAAATTTGCATCTCATATTTATTTTTGGACGAAAGTTGAGCTTGAACTTCTCACAGAAGAAACACAACCTATTTTTTGGACATGTAATCAAAATTTGGGAATGGAATAGTTTTGGACAAGCCTGTTGTTCCTTCCCAATCATATTTATATGATTTGTTATTGTATCCACGTATAAATAAATGAATAAATCAGTGCAGTTAAGACTTTAGATGTGATGATGCGTCATTCGTGAATTTCCCATCCCGTTCGTGTATAAGCCAATTCTTCCCTTCATTATATTATAGATAGGATTAAATTCCATTATGTTCTAATACTGAAATGGAGACTTTACTTGCACAATACAGTAGTTGTGAAAAATAATTTTGAAAAATGTAAATTTCTTTACTGCAAATTTAGTCTGCAAGTGATATTCAATAATTAATTGATTGCATTGTGATTCTCTTGAGGCCATTTTCGAGAATATTATTTTTAGAGAAAAATTGAACTATTCATTATCACAATAATTGATTTACATGGCCTGATTTTGAAATTTAGGCTCAATATCCTTTCCACTTGATTCTAAGACCTATATTGTGGTTCCACTCTTAATTCATTGTCATAATTGCATGTTTTGATAAACGAATAGACTGATTAAATCCAATCTAAGAGGGAATCTTCCTGAACAACGTGCTGTTCAATAAGTGCTCAACTAATCCACTTAGAAGGAAAACAATAGTTCCCTCTGCTCAAGCTATATTTCTTCATTCCTTGATTGATCTGTTAAAACTCCAATATTCTCTTGTTAAACGTCTTTATTGTACGACTTTTGGAGACTTGCTTGTTCGAAACAAAGATTTTCGATAATGTGGATAGAGCTGCGAAACGTTGGATCAACGGTTGCTTAATCTCTCTCAATCTTCTTCTTCTTCATGTGCCGTCTCCATGGCGGAGGTTGGCTATCATGATGGCAATTTTCACCCTGCTTACAGCTGACTTGAAAAGTTCATTTGAGGTGCACTTGAACCAATCCCTTAAATTGCACAACCAAGATATCCTTTTTCGCCCCACTGACCTCCTACCTGTTATTTTGTCTTGCATAATGAGGTGCAATATTCCATACTATCTCAATAATTCATCATTAACTGTTAATTTGATGGATGTATTAATTGATTGAATAAAATTAATTTCACCCTTACAACGTGGAATTCAATATAGATCGATTGCTCAATTCAATCTACAGAAAAATGAACGACAGTTCTCTGTTCAATCTATCTTTACTCCGTTGTTAATCTGCTGAAATCCCGATTTACCTTGTTAAACGTACTCATTGTGGGGCTAGTTACTGAAAATTTATCAGCTGATGATGACACACCTAAGCCGAGAGACTAGGCAATACAAAATAATCATTTCAACAGTATTTTTACCACAAGGCTATACTGTATGGTTTTTGCTGCAGCTACCGTGTCCTTCTAATGAATAAATGATGCCGCTAAGCACAGTGCCATGCTGTTGCCAAGTAGTTGAAATGTCCTTCATGGAGAGGAAATTCCAGGCTTTTCTCCCCTGGGACAAATAGAGAGAACAGCTCCACTTATCGGCGAGCTGGTCCCAACCACTCAGATGCGGTTTTCACAAGAAGTGCTCTGTCTTACTACAGCGTAGTATCATCCTACGCTCTCTCTTCAGTGTCTTGCTAAGACGTCTTGTTAAGTCCTTCTTAGGAGTAGGAGAAAAATTAGAGGAAGAGGAAGAGGATGAAGAATAAAGAGGGATAAGAAGAAGAAGAGGATGAAGGATAAAGAGGGAGAAGAAGAAGGAAAAGGAGAAGAAGAAGAAGAAGAAGAAGAAGAAGAAGAAGGAACAGGAGGAGGAGGAGGAGGAGAAAAAAGAAGAAGAAGAAGAAGAAGAAGAAGAAGGAGAAGAAGAAGAAGAAGAAGAAGGAGAAGAAGAGGATGAAGAAGAAGAAGGAGAAGAAGAGGATGAAGACAGAAGGAATAGAAAAAGACAGCAGGAGAAAAAAAACTGAAGAACACAGAGAACGACGAAGAGAGAAGGGAGAAAAGGAATGATAGAGGAATTAGGAGGAGGAGGAGAAGAGGAATAAGGAGAAGGAAGAGGAGTATGACGAGAAAGAGAAAGAGGAAGATAAGGAGGCGGGTGAGGAGGAGAAGTGACTGAACAAAACTGAAGAAGAAGTGAAAGGAGGAGAGGACAGGAGAAGGAGAAGGAGAAGAAAAAGAAGAAGAAGAAGAAGAAGAAGAAGAAGAAAATGAAGAAGAAGAAGGAGAAGAAGAAGATGAAGACAGAAGGAATAGAAGAAGACAGCAGAAGAAAAAGACTGAAGAATACAGTGAACGAGGAAGAGGGAAAGAAGAAAAGGAATGATAGAAGAATAAGGAGGAGGAGGAGGTGAGGAATAAGGAGGAGGGGGAGAAAAATATGATGATGGTGAAAAGGAGGAAGAGGATAAAGAGGTGATGTGTGAGGATGGGGAGGAGTATGACGAGAGAGAGAAAGAGGAAGATGAGGTGGCGGGTGAGGAGGAGAAGTGACTGAACAAAACTGAAGAAGAAGTGAAAGGAGAAGAGGACAGGAGAAGGAGAAGGAGAAGGAGAAGAAGAAGAAGAGGAGGAAGTTGAGGAGGAAGAAGAAGAAGAAGAAGAAGAAGAAGAAGGAGAAGCAGAAGAAGAAGACAGCAGGAGAAAAAGACCGAAGAATACAGAGAACGAGGAAGAGGGAAGGGAGAAAAGGAATGATAGAAGGAAGAATAAGTAGGAGGAGGAGGAGAAGAGGAATAATTGGGAGGGGAAGAAAAATATGATGATGGGGAAAAGGAGGAAAAGGATGAAGTGGTGATGTGGAGGGAGGGGCAAGAGTATGACGAGAAAGAGAAAGAGGAAGATAAGGAGGCAGGTGAGGAGGAGAATTGACTGAACAAAACTGAAAAGAAGAAGAAGTGAAAGGAGAAGAAGACAGAAGGAGAAGGAGAGGAAGAAGAAGAAGAAGAAGAAGAAGAAGAGAAGAAGAAGAAGAAGAAGAGAAGGAGAAGAAGAAGAAGAAGAAGAAGTTGAGGAAGAAGAAGAAGAAGAAGGAGATGAGGAAGACTTGTGAAGAAGAAGAAAGCGACATAGAAGGATAAGAAAACATGAGAAGGAGAAGAAGACTAAGACAGGAGTAGAAGAAGAAGAAGGATATATAGGAGGAGAAAAATGAGCAGAAGAGAAAAAAGAAGAAGAAGAAGGTGGTAGAGGTTAGGAGAGCTCCTTCACTTTCCACCAAACCATCGGGCACAGACTCGAGCAACTATTTGATGGGAGTCTTCAACAGTTAAGAGCTCATCAAGATTTCAGATACTTTTAGCAGTCCACTTACGAGGCCTACTCTTTGTTCGTTAGTTGATCAGACCGTTGGAAATTGACCTTTCCCAAGGACGACAATTAATAATATCATCGAGTGAGATCAAAGTCAACAAAATTACCCAATATCGTTCATAAATATATTTTTCTACAACTGCGCGTAAAAAAAGAATCTACATACTCAATTCTCCTCGTAAAACAGCTTATTTCTGAGGAGAATCTACTTTTTCGCTCGCTAACGATCCGCGCAGGCGCAGTAGATTTTCTTTACGCTCGGTAATCATTCGCGCATGCGCAGAAGAGTTTCTTTACGCTCGCTGATCAGCTGAAGGTAAGCAGCTCGCCAAAAGGTCAGATCTCAACCTAAAAAGTCGGTAATTGTAACTCCGCCGATATAAGTAATTCAACAGGTTTGGGCAGTTGTAGAAGAAATTTTGTATGTAATTCGCGTGTAATGCTTCTTTATCGCTCTTGCAAAATTATCACGCTCCGCTTCGCGTCGCGTGATAACTGTTTTGCGCGAGCGATAAAGTCGCGCATTACGCTTTTAATTCATAAATAGCTTTTTTGTACTACATAAAATTATTCCATCAGTCTATTCTTCCTTGAGAGCTGATGACGACACTATCATTGTTCCACAGTTTTGGTTGGTTCCATCTTGACTGAGAAAATTGAAAATCCATTGAATAATTATGATTGACACACATTTTGCTTGTTCACACATTTTAAAGCCCACACAACAGTGGAATTATGATTCCCATAAGTTCTAATGGAATTATTCAAACCCGCTCAACCTGTCCTGGGAATATATTCTTGTCATAGTCATTCAATTTCAGATGTTTTACATCCATGAAATCGAGCCGGTAAACAGCTGATTGTAGAACAAATAAACATATGATTCTCATTACATCATACTATATTGTAATAGAATCATATGTTTTATTAACAGTCAAGTATGTTTCCTAGTTCCGAATTTGGAACAGCAAAACTGCCTCCTTTTAGCGCTCCAGGTGGATGTTTTATCAACTACAAGAAATTCCTGATTCGAAGCTTGTAAACTAGGTTATGTTTCAAGAATGCATGTAGTAATGTCAGCACAAGTAGGTAATGTTTTCTGTTTCTCAATTATTCTTTTCTAGATTATTATGACAAAAAATAGTGTAAGTTATTTGGACGTGAATGTCTTTTGCAGTGCTTGAATTAAATTCTAGTCTCGGCTAACGCCTCGACTAGAACAACATTCTCGCCTGCAAAACGGCCCTTCCCGTCCTTGTGACTTGAGATACTATTCCACTTTTTACAGTCTCTTTTGTGTGAGAATCCTGCTTTACTTACTTGCAATATGTTGAAGCTTGTAGAATTTGATTAGTGAACGAGAATCAAGAGAAAGAAAAAAGAAAAAAATGTACCAATTTTTCTTAAATAACTCAATATTATTCGTTACAAGTGGTGATTGATTGAAATATCTCTAATCATTTTATTTATTCAAGCCATCTAGAATCAAAATGTATAGATTAATTAAATGTTTTTTTGGACTACAATTTTATAAAAACTGTACACGTGGAATTCTAACCTTATCTTGGACTTTGTCACCTATAAATTTGGAAGAAAAATGAAACAAGGACCAGCCTAGCATATTATATTATCTGCCAATGTCATTTGCAATGTAAATTGAGAATGAATAAAGTTATAAAGATATTCCAACCTTAATCAATATTTTTCTCAGATTTTTCATTATACTCCAACTCAATATAATTTTGTCTTTCCTCTAATCTTTTCCACTTGAAAGTTTTAGTTCAAATTGTATCTGAAGCCCGAATCTGAAATGAAAATTTGCATAGATGCGGCGAAGCTACTGAAATTTTTATAGATATGAGTCTTGTGGCAGTTGATATAGCTTATCAATGACTATTCCATGTATGAAATTGATCAAAATCGGTGAAGCAGTTTCCGGGAAAATCGCAAAAAAACCTTTTATTGACAAAAATGTACTCCATTTTAGCCGCCATCCTGAATTGCAATTGATCGAAATTGTTCGTGTCGGATCCTTATAGTCTAAGGACCTTTATCTCAAGTCATACCGTTTCCGTTAATTGGGAGATGAGATATCGTGTACACAAATATATGCACTGATACATACACACACACATACAGACCAATACATAAAAACCACTTTTTCGGACTCAAGGGACCTTCAAACGTATAGAAATTTAGAAATTGGGGTACCTGAATTTTTTCGGAAAGCAATACTTTCTTTACCTATGGTAATAGGGCAAGGAAAGTGGAATGACTTCGATTATTATTTTTCATTTTTTATTATCATTTTCATCGAAACGATTCTTCTCAGATCATTAGATGCTACTGAACTAAAATGTCAAACTTCATAGCACACCAAACAGAACCTCGAAAGTGACACACGATATCGACTCAAAAATCTCTTTTCCACTAAAGAATCAAATTTTTCGAGGATTGGCTCCCCGGGAGCTCTGGTTGTCATCAGCCGGGGGGGAGGGTGAGGTAGTGACGAGGACAAAAATATCGTAATGTCGTTTGGAAGTTGGAGTCAGTCAGTTTTGGGCACTGTCAGTAGAGAAGAGAGAACGGATCCAAAAAAAGATGAAAACAGGGAAAAAGGGATAGAAAACAGGGTTTAGGTGAAAACCGCCGATAGTTCGGTGAAGAGGGAAAGAGTCTTCTTTTTCTTCTTCTTCTTCTTCTTCTTCTTGTTCTTCTCTTTTTCCTTCTCCTTCTTCTTCTTCTTCTTCTTCTTTCTTCTTCTTCTTTTCTTCTTCTTCTTCTTCTTCTTCTTTCTTCTTCTTCTTCTTCTTCTTCTTCTTCCTTCTTCTTCTTCTTCTTCTTCTTCTTTCTTCTTCTTCTTCTTCTTCTTCTTCTTCTCTTCTCTTCTTCTTCTTCTTCTTCTTTTCTTCTTCTTCTTCTTCTTCTTTTTCTTCTTCTTTTCTCTTTTTCTTCTTCTTTTTCTTCTTCTTCTTCTCTTCCTTCTTCTTCTTCTTCTTCTTCTTCTTCTTCTCTTCTTCTTCTTCTTCTTCTTCTTCTTCTTCTTCTTCTTCTTCTTCTTCTTCTTCTCTTCTTCTTCTTCTTCTTCTTCTTCTTCTTCTCTTCTTCTTCTTCTTCTTCTTCTTCTTCTTCTTCTTCTTCTTCTTCCTCTTTGTCTTCTCCTTCTTCTTTCTTCTTCTTCGTCTTCTTCTTCTTTCTTCCTCTTCCATTTCTTCTTCGTCTTCTTCTTCTTCTTCTTCTCTCTTCTTCTTCTTCTTCTTCTTCTTCTTCTTCTCTCTTCTTCTTCTTCTACTTCTTCCTGTTATTCTCACTTTTTCCTTCTCCTTTCCACGTCAACTTCCTTTGTCTCTTTCTCCTTCTCCTCTTTTTCCTTCTTGTTATTTTGTCTTCTTCTTGTTATTCTGTCTTCTTCCTCCTAGCTGCATTTTCTTTTTCTTCCTCTCTTCCTCTCTCCTCCTTCCTTCATAATATTCTTCTCCTTCTCTTCTTTCCCCTCGTACCCCTCTTCCTCCTGCTTCTTCTTCTTTTTCCACCCCCCTCCTTTTCCTCCCCCTTTTCTTCCTCCTCTTATTTCCCTCCTTCTTTCCTTATTCCCTTTCCCACTCCTTCTTCTCCTCCTTCTATTTTTTTCTCTTCCACCTCATCATCATCATCCTTCTCCTACTACCACTTCTTCTCCTTCATGAAGGTTGGTGGTTCTGGTGTTGAAAGGGGGGGGGGTAATTTGGCAAGGGTGTTCAAGTTGAGGTTCGAGGGTTAGGGGGGGTTCCATTTGGGGGTGTGAAAGGGTTTTCCGATGCCCTCAGGGTTCACCGACCCCTCATTGCGTCGCCTGGTCAACTCTAGTGATGAAATACTACCAGACAGACATGCCCTGTTCGATAGAAAAACTGAAAACGATGGAAATGCAGCATCGGCAAAAAAACTGCATCAGCAACTCGCCGCCATTTTGTCTCCTTTTAAATCACTGGAACTCGTTTCCGGTCGGAAGAACGAGGCGAGAACGAGACAGCCGCCTCGAATCCATTTGCTTTTCAAATTTATGAATCAATTATACCAGTGCGCGTAAATCATTGCAGCCCAACATATCCGATAGGCCCAACCTGCCTGGATGCGATGTCTCACTTGGCTTTTCCAAATCGATTATATTCAATGGGATCTTCACGGTGTTTGTTTTGCATGTGTGATATCATGGGTGTTCTCAGTGGATTCATGAGATTTTTCTGAATTTGTTACTATAGTGAGGTCAACGTTAGACCTGGCAGTGAAGAAAGATATGAGAACAACGTAGCCGATTATCTGTCTTGTCAATGCCTTCTATAGACGGTAGCTGTTACAGGTTTATTGATGTTTTTTTTCTTGATTTTTATAGCACCTAGTTAAAGACTAATAAGCTATTCTATTTTGACATAAATTGATAAGAATATTGTTTGTGAAGGTATAACCCATTGGTTAAGCCTTCTATATTGGTCAAGGATTAAATTGAAGATTATTTTTAGCATAAAAGGATACAGTATTCAGCCTTTGCACTTCAATTGAACACTTTAGCACTAAACTAATTCGTGTGACTTTCTGCGTTGTAGTCTTCTTACTCCATGCACGTTGAGCAGCTGGATTGCTTCCACGTCCACATGTTGATGAAGTCTTTTCTCATGTTTTATTGATGTGATATTAACTTTCATTCTCGTTCAAAATATTCAATTATATTTTTTTTTAAGCAAGAAATTAAATTATATTTTTCAATAAATTTTCATCTATTGAAATAAAATATTTTGTTAATTACACATTGTTGAAAGATGTTCTGGCAACAGAGCAAAGCGAGAAAGAGATAGCGCTATCCGCTTTGTTGAATGATAGACACGGATAGCAATACCATTGCTAATCAGACACTGTCATTATAACGTGGACCTCACTATAGCATATTCAATGTTGAATACGAGCGTATTATTGGTTCAATGTTCAGTTTGAGATTTATATTTTCTTTGGAATATTGAAATAAATATAATAATAAATAAATGTTTATTTCCCAAAGAAAAACTAAAACTACAACATCAATTACAAAAATATTAGATAAATTACAATATTACATACAATAGTTGTTAGTTACAAAAGATTCTTATAATGTGTTCTCTACTTGTTTAGTTTTTTACTTTCCTTGCCCTATTACCATAGGTAAGGGAAGTATTGCTTTCCGAAAAAATTAAGGTACCCCAATTTCAAAATTTCTATACGTTTCAAGGTCCCCTGAGTCCAAAAAAGTGGTTTTTGGGTATTGGTCTGTATGTGTGTGTGTGTGTGTGTGTGTGTGGTGTGTGTGTGTGTGTGTGTGTGTGTGTGTGTGTGTGTGTGTGTGTGTGTGTGTGTGTGTGTGTGTGTGTATAGCTGCGTATACATAATCGCGCTTCCAACCCCCACCGAGCACGCTCCTCCCTCGTACCGCCCTCGTACCACAGTCGCACCGCCCACGCACCCATCATGAACGTTACGGAAGATGTTGGATCTTCACGCGTTCCCAGGTCGAACCACTGTTGCTCGCCGGTCGATCATCAATCGCTCTGCTGGAGTGACGTTCGGTTGCGGAGCAGAGCGACAGTCTGTACGCACCTTATGAGTGTATGTGCGTCTGTGTACACGATATCTCATCTCCCAATTAACGGAATGACTTGAAATTTGGAACTTAAGGTCCTTTCACTATGAGGATCCGACACGAACAATTTCGATCAAATGCAATTCAAGATGACGGTTAAAATGGCGAAAATGTTGTCAAAAACAGGGTTTTTCGTGATTTTCTCGGAAACGGCTCCAACGATTTTGATCAAATTCATACCTAAAATAGTCATCGATAAGCTCTATCAACTGCCACAAGTCCCATATCTGTAAAATTTCAGGAGCTCCGCCCCATCAATGCAGATAGATTCCCAATAATCAGGCTTCAGATGCAATTGAAACGAAAAAAAATCAAGTGGAGTAGATTGAGCATAAAAATCTCTACAATTAATGTTCAGTAACATTTTCACCTAGAATTGAAAATAAGCTTTAAATTCGAGAAAATGTGATTATTCAATTGCAAATTATTGTTGATTCTATTAAATCATTCACTATGAAGAGATAGCAGACCTCATGTGTGTCTCCAGCGTTATTGCCCTGTCACCAGCTGGCTCAAATCTTTAAATAGTAGACTTGAGATGCGCGGGAACACTAGCTTCAGGTGATCAATTTTCATAACGGCAAGGAAAGTTGTGTGAGTGCGTCACACCAGATTTTTCTGTGTGGAAATTGACCTACTCCACTATGGCGTACCATGTTCTAGAGTAGGTTTTGTTAGTTTTTTTGTGTGTATTATCAATTAGTCAGTGTTTAGTAAGTCATGGAGATGATATGTTGTTCTCAATATTCAGTCAGTGACATTTCTCGGTTCAATTGAAAAAAAAACACTAGTTACTACTGGACGTTCAATTTACAATATAGGCCTGGTTGCACAAAAGCCTGTCAAATTTTAATTATTCATGTTTGAATTCCACGAGAGCCAAGGTTTCACATAGGAGAAAACTTCTCCAATTCGTTATCGTGGTATTGAAATTTAACAGATCTTTGCGCAACCAGGCCATAGTCTGATTCCAGTGGTGTCTCTTTTTACAACATGTTAAACGCCCCCTTGAAATTTGAGTGTTGTTGAGGTAGAAATTTTATCATGAGGTCTCATAATGTGGAAGAGCTGTGATTTGAACTGGAAAAAACAAAAAATTGTGAGTCTGAGGTCTGGTTGAACAAAAACCGGTTGAATTTTAACCGTGATTAACTCCACAAGAACCAATCAGTGAATCCATCTTTCTAGAAACGCCATCTTTGATTAGTTCTTGTGGAATTAATCACGGTTAAAATTCAACCGGCTTTTGTGCAATCGGCACTGTTTTCTCCTGAATGATAACATCCATAAATGAATGGGTGATTTTATCTGTTCTATTATCTATAATTTAGCTTGCTGATTGATCAGCATCAGTTTGAAAAGAATAAGAATAGTGTTGAGAACAATGAGAAAAATTCAGTTGAATAAAGTTTGATTTCATGTTTCAATTTTTTTACAAATTAAAATTCTCGTACTGATTTCTCTCTCTCTCTTGAATCAAGGTTTAAAATTCACTTCAATTCCAAAACGTCAATCCCGAAAATCAATTCCCCAATTTTTATTATGAATATACATTTATAATCCTCTCTTCTTTAGTAGTCCAGGTTTTTTTTTATTGTCAATACTATAGCTATCTAGTCTGGAGACTAATGAGCTAATTTTTTCTACCCTAATATACTACTTGAAAATGTTAACAGCGAATATCTCATTAGATATTCTTACTGATATTGATTGTTTAATTAAACAATACACTTATGACTGTACTATACAGTAGTGCAGGTGCTCCAAATTTTATAAAATGATGGATGAACATTGTTGATTGACTCCTTCCCTATGGAGTTGTTAAGGAGAAGAATAATTAACATTGTGAGAAGTCAGAGATGGATATAAGAAAGAAAAAGGTAAGGTAGTATGTGGAGATTAAGAAGGAGAAGTGAAAAAGTTGTCCTCAGTAGCTGGGAGAGATTGTGACACTAAAAATGTATGATATTAAGGAGGGAAAATAAGGTCAAGTTATGTGATAAAGTTCTTCAAGGAAGGTACTCGAGAAAGTGGGCCTGAGAGAGAGAGAGTATCCTTCCTCTCTCAACTTTGGCCTTATAAGAAAAAAAACAGAGTGAGTAAATATGAGACACATAAAACCCGTAAACCTCATATGTAAACTGGCAACTATGAAAAGCTTGTGAGGGAGATAAGTTTGCTTAAAAATTTTCCGGGGAGAAATTTCAAAGTAAGCTTCAAAGGATCTTCGCGGAGACGTTCGGTAAATTGTAAACACAAGTTGTTAAAAAGCGTGAATCAAATGACGAGCGGAGAAAGAGAGGAAGTGAGAGAGTGTGAGAGAGACAGTGTGTAAGAGAGAAAGCGTGAGTAGAGTGAGAAAAAATGCGTGTGAGTGACGCAAAAAACAGGAAGATCGCTTACGGTCGAAACCCTTCATCTATCCTGCAGGACATGCGACATAGATTGGGATTTCCCACACTGTGTAACACTTTGTAAATCTCAGCTAGACACAATTTGTTTTTTCCTCCTTTTCGTCAGTGATCCAACTAACCCACTCCCTCTCACTGTCTATCTCACACATTATTTCTAACTCTCTCAATTTTATTTATCTTCTCGTCAGTATCCACACTCTCTCACTCACTCTCTTACACTGTATCTTTCCCTCCACCACGCTATCAACTTCTCTCTACTCGTATTTCCTCTTAATTTGTTTTTCTCTTCTCGGTCACACTCCCTGACTCACTCTCTCTCTCTCTTGCTCTTTCGATTTCTCTAGCTCCGCCAATTTATGTAGATGTATAACAATATTATCTATAGCTATTACCAATTGCATTTTTAATATCATATGCTATTCAAAAATCATTTTCTTAGTCTTTATTATGTGAATTCATCTATAATTTTGTCGTATTGTAAGTTATTGTATATAAGTGTAAAAGCCAGTATATATTGTAATCTACATGAATAGAGTACTCAATCAATCAATCTTGCTGTTTTCCCACACTCTACCACACACTCTCGCTCTATCATTGTCTCTCTCACATTCTATCTTCTCCTCTTTCTTCTCATATCCCACTCAATTTGATCTTCTCGTCAGTACTCACACTCTCTCACACTCACACTCTCCCTCACACTCTCACTCTCTCTCACTCACATACACTTTCCATCCCACACTCTTTTACTCCATCTCTGTCAATCTCCTGCTTGTCACTAACACACAAACAAGCCCACTCAAAAAAAGGATAATTCACATGGATGATGCACCAGATTCACATATATTTTATCGTTTAAGAAGTCTACAGTAAGGTCCACGTTATAATGACAGTATTTGATTAACATTGGTGTTGCAATTCTTGTCTATCATTCTACAAAGCAGACTTCGCTATCCTTTACTAGCTCTGAAACGTTGACAGACAGTTTTCTAACATTGTAGTAATATGAATATCTAAAGAATTTTTTGATTTTGAATATTGAAATGTAATTTCCAATCATTGAAGAATAAAGCATCTCCACTAATCTTCTATCCATCTATATGAGAGCGAAATGGCACTCACTCACTGACTGACTGACTCACTCACTCACACACTCACTCACTCACTCACTCACTAGCAGAACTCAAGATCTACCGGACCAAAAACGTTCAAATTTGGTAGGTAAGATCAGTTGGCTCTTTAGAGGCGCACTAAGAACGGAATTGGAAAAATTTCCAAAAATACGCCCAAAATCTGCGTTTTTCCAGCGTTTTCTCAGCTTTATCGAAAACAAATGAACAGAAATTGTTCAAATTTAGTACAGGAGCCAAGCTAGGGTGTTATAATGTTGTGTTAGAAGAAATTTGAAGTAATGCCAAAGGTACGCCCTAGAAATGCGTTTTCCAGCGCTTTCTCCTTTGCGCTCTCTCAGCTCTATCAAGAAAAAATGAGCAGAAGATTCACTACAGAAGCTCAGCTGGGGTGTAATAATGTTGTGTTCGAAGAAATTAGAAATAACGCCAAGATACGCCGATATAGTAACAGGTGTTTTACCAGCGTTTTTTTAAGGCCATTCCACACAGCACGTGGCGTGCGTGGCTGGACGCACGCTAGCTACTTTTCAAAACATTGCTTCCTAGCTAATCAAATGAAGCAATTCACATAGCAGCCACGGCCACGCGGCAACGCTTGCTATACTAGCCACGCGTGGCTACCGTTCGCTCTCTGAGCGATCTTTTCAAACGTGTCCGGCCACGTTTTGGTCTGAGCATGCGCAGAACGTATACTAGACGTATACTATCGTATAGAACGTATACTATCATTGTCAGCCTCAAGGTCGCGCATTAAATGATGGAATTCGCCATAGGTCTTCCTTTTTTTATTGATTGGATGTACCCACTGGTCCCGTGCTGTCACCAAATACAATAAAACCAGCTCATTATTACTACTACTGCTGCTGCTGGAGTCATCAAACCAAGGTAAGCCACAAGAAAATCCAGATTCACACCACGGGACCGTCGGAGTTGACATCTTCCTGCATACTGACGGGAAACGTGGCCGGTATAGCATCGCAACAGTCGTGGCGGTGTGAATTGGCATGTGGCTAGCGTAGCCGGCGTGGCGTGCGTCCAGCCACGCACACCACGTGCTGTGTGGAATGGCCTTTACGTTTTCTCAAATTTTCGAGATCAAATTGACATGAAACGCTCAAATTCGGTACAGAGGTTTCGCTGAGGTCTACATGCTGGCGAGTGAAGCGAGCCCGCTAATCTCATTTTTGGACGATCCAGTCCGGGTCCCCCTGGCTAGACGGATATGGCGAGCGAAGCAAGCCTGACGGCTAGTAAAATATAATTTATTATTACAGCAAGAATGAAGAGTTGATATTACATATCAGATATACCGGTATCAGATATAATCTATAGAAGGCGGTGGCAAGGCGGGGAACCGCAACGCTGTTGTTCTCCCATCTTTCTCAACTGCCATTATAACGTGTACCTCACTATAAAGTGCTTGTGCTGTTAACAGGAAATTGACCAGACAACATCAGAAATAACACAAAAGGGAAGGACCTCTCTACATGACCACTCCTCGTTGCAATTACTGGAGATGTTAACCACTCAGGTCTCTAGATCTCTACATCTCTGCGGAGCCTTGACAAGACTGACCAAGAAATCACACTTCAAGATGACATCATCCATGACATTGTCGACATCTGTCAACCGTTCTACTAACAAGCGAATCTCGGAATGTTGTGAAAGAGAAGAAAGAACGCAATGTTGCATATTTCGCTCTCTCCCGTTCTGAGCTACTGAAATTTCCAGGATTCTCGCGTCTTAAAATCAACTAATATCGGGCACCGAGCTTCGCTCGTTATTTTTATTTATTGATAAAAAAGCACAATATTTTCTGGAATGATCGTGTTCATATATCACAGCTGACTATATGTCATCTTATCAATTTCGGGGATGCAATATTTTGATTTTTCACATTCTCACTCGCTCACTCAATTTTTCACTATTCACAGCTGTTTCAGCCAAGGATGAATATTATCCTTTTAATGTCGTTCAGCGAGTTTTCGCAAGGATGAGACCTAGTGCAATCGAATTTTTATATCATGAACCTACTATGTTCCAAATTACGTAAAAATCGTTGGAGCCGTTTCTGAGATTCGTTGAACATAAATAACCAGATATTAATATAAATAACCAGATATAAAAATACAGGAATTGCTCGCTTAATATAATTGGATATCATATTCCACATGAAGTAATCTTGGATATTCTTCATCCTGAACAGAATTAGTATCATTCTGAAAGATAGTCCAGGGTACATAATTTATTTGAAGCTTAGATATGTCTCACATAATACGGTATAAGGCTTAGTGCCGGTTGCACAAAAGCTGGTTAATTTTAATCGTGATTAATCCCACGAGAACCAATCAGAGAATCCGTCTTATCAAAAAGGCCTTCTCTGATTTGCTCTCGTGAAATTGATCACGGTTAGAATTTTACTGACTATTGTGCAACCTGTCCTTGAAGTTTTGATGGTCCAAACATTTTTCCATATTCGATTTTGAGATTTGATTCTGAGAGATGTTAAATTTGAACTTTCATGCATCTTTATCCACTAGATCATGATATTATTCTAGTCTTCACCACTTTAAATTATTTGAAACACAAAACCTAATCTTTAATCTGTTTTCTACAATCATACTTTTAGTAGAATTCAACCATAGAGAAACAATAGCATAAGTTACGCTATTGTTTCTCTATGATTCAACAAATCTAACGCATTCACTCGTTATTCTACATCAGCTTCCACCGGATATTCAATCTGAAGACCAAACGATATAGTCAACTATTACAAATTTCATGTCAAAAATTTGTCATGGAGCTCATTGATGAAAATAAAACGATATCCTACATCAACTCCTACCAAATATCATTCTGAGAACAAACTATAGTCAACTATTACAAATTTCATGAGAAAAATGAATGAATGTGGAACTCATTGAAGAGAATCAAAAGTTGACATCTGAGAATGAGATAAATACTAAAAAGTAGTCGTGCACAATAAAGGAATATATTCAAACATTGAAATAAGGCTATTACAATAGCCTTCACTGGAAATCATACGTAAATATCACTACATCTCAATATAAACTGTGTTAGAAAACATTAATTCCTTAAGGCTGTGCAAAGGCTAAAAATAAACTTTCTACTCGTGATATTTTTCAAAGTTTTTCGATTTGTATATCATCAAGCTATCAAAATGAAAAAGTTTTCACAGGTAAACATTTTTTTTCTGATCATTACTTTTTGAGATATGAGCGTCTAAAGTTAAAATTTTTGGGACAGAACATTTCAAATTCGGTGAGAGATGAATCCATGAGATTTGGAGGATAGATTTTTCATGGTATTGTTAATCTTGTTAAACAAAAATTTCTGAAAATATGAATTTTTAAGATATAGTTATTCAATTCACTAAAAATAACCGAAAATAACTGAACTAAAAGTTATTTTTGGTAAATTGAATAACTTTTTCAAAAATTGATATTTTTAGAAAATTTTTGGTTAACTAGATCAACATTACCATGAAGAATCTATCCTCTAAATCTCATGAACTTATATCTTACCGAATTTGAAATGTTCTGTCCCAAAAATTCAAACTTCAGGCGCTCATATCTCAAAAAGTAATGATCGGAAAAAATGTTTTTCTGAGAAAAATTTTTCATTTTGACTTGAAAAAATTTCACGAGTAGAAAGTTTATTTTCAGCCTTCGCACAGCCTTGAAAAAAGATGATGAGATTCCTTGTGTGATTGGAAATTGACCAAACTCGGATGATAATATAGTAAAATAGTTGATAAAACTATAGTTTTATAGAACTCGGATAACCCATTAACGAATAGCCTTTCCTAGATACGAGAATCCAGTTGTCATTTATCGCACCCCTCTACCCTCCATCCTTCCAACAAACCACCCTCAACACCACAGATCCCCTTTTACCCCTCTTCTCCATAAAACTCATCCCCTCCACACAACCTTCACTTCCCCTCCATCCGTTTTTCAGCAGCCGGAACGTCTGCCAAAGAGCGACGCTATGTTATTACTTCCTATACAGTTCTGGAGCCTTTTCCAAGAGCTGGATTTTTCAGCGGGATTGTGTTCAATGGCAAAATGCCTGACTAGCTTGCAGTGGTCTTTGTACATTGGTTGGCGGAGTGCCAGGAAGCCTGTACAAGACTTCACGCTCTCAGAGACTTCACTCTATCTCTCTCTCACGATTTCTGTCCGATTCCTTTTTCAGTCTCTCCTCTCTTCCTATCACATTATTCTAATCCATTTTCCACCTATTTTCTCCTTTTCTCTCTCTCGGAGACTTCGCTCTCTCCCAGACAGTTTACTTCTCTCTCACTCGATTTCTTTTCAATTTTTTTTTCAGCCTCTTCTCTTTTCTACAAACACCTCTTGTTACCTTTCCATCTTTCTTTCATTTTTTTCTCTCGCCTAATCTTCCACTTTGCCTTCTTACAGCAGAGCCTGACACAAGATTTCCCTCTCTCAGAGACTTCTCTCTCTCAGAGAGTTTACTTTTCTCTCGTTCGATTCCTGTTCGATTCTATACTCAGTCTCTACTCTTTTCCTATCATATTATTCTTATCACTTTTCCACCTTTTTCCTCTCTCTCCCTCAGAGACTTCTCTCTTTTCCAGAGAGTTTACCTCTCTCTCACTTGATCTCTGTCCGATTCTCTTCACAGTCTCTTCTCTTTTCCTCTAACACCTCTTGTTACCTTTCTATCATTATTCCATTTTTTCTCTCATTCTCCACCTAATCTTTCACTTTGCCTTCTTACAGCAGAGCCTGACACAAGATTTTCCCCTATCAGAAATTTCAATCTCTCTCAGACTCTTCACTCCTCTCTGACTTGAATTCTGCTCGATTACCTTCTCAGTCTCTCCTATTTTCCATTCTCATGATTCTCCTTACTTTTTCTCCTATCATTCTCTCTCTCTCTTTATCTCTAACATATTCATCATCTCATCTCATCATTTTCTGCTCTTTAGTATTGTATATCGTAATAATTACTCAATCAATTTCTAAAATCTTCTTTGAATCACACCCTATAACGTTTGTTCATTCATCTATTTTGAATCATTAATGCAATATTGTATCCACTATTACTCATTCTAATATCATCCATCTTATCCATTCATCCCATTTCTAAGATTTAAATCACATATTCACATGTTATAATATTCCCAACAGCTCTATTCCATCACAACCCGGTCGTGTGTTGATGGGAAGGATATTATTTTATATCCTTCTTAAAGAATCGACAATTATTTGTTGAAACACCGCCGATTTATAAAGTTACATTACAATTCTATATTATCGTTATTCTAATTATTGCACTTAATCTTTATTCTCATAGATTAATTATCAATACTTTGTAAAATTCGTTGAATAATTAGCATTCCCGTCGTTCAATGTAGATTAGTGTATTAGCCAGTGAATATTGTAACATACATGAATAAAGAAATCTAATCTAATCAAATCTTACCTTTTTTGGAGAGTTAGTGGGAAGAATATTTTGAATATTCTTTCCGAAGAATCCTATTATATCAAGCGAGAAATTTCTGTATATCTGAATGTATTATATTTATTATTGGTTATTAATATTTGCTGTGAGAATATTGATACTCATGGGCACTCAATGACTGCAAAACAAAATACTGAAACCAAAGACCTTGAATGTGTATACCTTTTTAAGGTCTTCGATTGAAACTATAGGCCTCATAGAAATAGACACGGCTTCTCCAGACATCTGTGTAATCCACTTGTCAGCTGATTGATTATGATTGATTCTATAGTCTGATTAATCCTATCTTCAGAGTAGACTAGTAGTTCTGTGAAAAGTAGACCTCAAGCAGTATTCTCATCCACAAGTACCTGATTGAAACTATAGACCTTACAGTATGGAAATACAGCAATAGACTGGCTTCTCTACACATCTGTGTAGGCTAATCGCTTGTCAGCTGATTTATGATAAATTTATTCTATAGTCTGATGTTTCCTCTAATATTGGCGTATGAAGGAGGCTCCTTTTCCCTTTTATATTATCTTATAAACCTTGTGTATACATCGACGCACAGCTGAAAAAGGAATTTTCCTTACAAATCTCATCGAATTCTATCAACGCGTTTAGCCGTAATCGCGTTACATACATACATTCATAGACAAAATAAAATCCGAGTCAAAACATAGACCTCACTACGTTTGGTCAATAATGGATCCAAGGAAGTGTAGGTCTGTGACTATATCCTATACAGTGAGGCGAGCTACTGTATCCGTTCCACAATTACGATGCAGATCGCGTCTATCTGGGACTTTGCCAAACTTCTGTATCAAGCCTGCTGCCTCGAAGGTAGTTTATCGCGCTATTATTTATATAACAACGAATACAGAACAGACTCCAAGCGATCTGCGCTCTATTCACGCTTCAATTATTGCAGGAAATTACGCCGCGGGATATCTGCTCATCTACTGTGAGTGGAGTTTATCGAAAGATTAAGAGCAGAACTTGATTTGCTTTGCAATTCGTGATTGATAATGTAGATTAGGCAGTGATCGATTCGTTTCCTGAAAAACGTTCCGATACACAGACAATAATGATTACTGAAAGTTCAATATTATCATCACACTGAATATCATTTTATCACATGCATCTTATAGTTCATCAAATGAAATTTATGTTAACTTAATTGGCAATATTTGATCATCAAATAGATTAATTTATAGTAAAGTTATAATAAGCGGACATTGAGAGATCAAGTGAAATTTTTACCTCATCATTTTTTGAAACTTTTATTTGTAATAATTTGGGAGAAGAAAGTTTTTTTCTCCCAGACATATTATATTATAATTATGATTTGTAATATTGTTAATGAAGTAAATAAATAAAATAAAACAAAAATGCTTGACATTCGGATCTCATTTTTAATGTCAAGTCGAAGAAAATTTACCATAGTTTTATATGACTACAATTACTAGTAGTTCTGTGAACAAGAGATCTCGCGCAGTTAAAAACCACAGCCTGTCCATCAGTGTCCTGTCCTGTCCTGACGTGTCGGCGAGATATTGGTGTGTAAACAACTAATGGCTGTTTAGGTTTTTGTATCGACAATAATTTGTTGTAAACAACTATGCTACTATCATCGAAGGCTTGCCAAGTTGAAAATAGAGAAAAGTCGGAAGAAAATAATATATTATGCTACTTCGAGTTGTCAATTGAATGCCTCACTGCATGCAATTAATAGTCCACACAACAGCTGTTTCTTCACCAAGTTACATTGATATATTGAATTGCGTACGTCATTGCATACAATCTATAATTCACTCGACAGCTGATTCATGATGTATAACTCTAAAGTCTGATTTTTATGGTAATATTGGCGTTCGAAGGAGACTCCCTTCCCTTTTGTATTAAAATGCAAAATTTCAAAAATCTTTATGATACGTCGACGCGGAATTCAAGAAGGAACATATCTGTCGAATTTCATAAAAATCTATTGCTGCGTTTCGCTGTAAATGCGGTACATAAAAACATAAACATAGAGGGAAATGCAAAACCGTCGACTTGAATCTGAGACCTCACTTCGCTCGGTCAATCATCACACTAGAAATTATTTTATCGCATGCTTCTTATGGTTCATCGAATGAAATTTATGTTGATTGGCAATATTTTATTATCACATTGATTAATTCAAAGTGAAGTTATGATAAGCGGACATTGAAAGATCAATACAAAGATGTTTTTTAAAAGTTCGACATTCAGATCTCATTTTTAAGTGCCTTCGAAGAAAATTTACCATATTTTTTTTATATGACTCTACAATTACAAGTTGCGTGCTCTCCATTTGATTACTCCGTTTATATAGTGATGTCCACATTATAAGGGCAGTGGAGAAAGATGGAAGGTCAGCGTTGCCGATTTTCTACCTTGTCACTCCTTTCCATGAAGAATAGCTGATACCGTTGAACTTGATACCGTTGAACTTTTCATCCTTCTTTGAAATAATCATCTATATTCTACTCTTGAGGAAAATTTATATTTTTCAATGATTGAATGATGATTGAGGTTCAATATTCTCTTGATTAATTACATAATTGAAGACGATTCTGGCATCGTTGCAGAGCTAGAGATGGATAACGCTATCAGCTTTGTTGAATGATAGACAAGGATAGCAACATCAATGTTAATCAAATAGTACCATTGTAGCGTGGAACTCACTACATTCATTACTATCAACAGGTTTAGAACATTTTTCTCAAAAACACAGACACACAATCCACAACCCTTGCAACAGAATAGAAGAATGTTCAGTGACAAGTTTTCCGTAGGAGCCATGAAAATCGTATTAATGTAGATTCAAAGTTCTATAATAAAAGTCACTCGCATAAGTGGCCTAGTATAAAAGGAGATAAAAAACTCCATTTTTTATGTTGTTCAAGGCGTTACTTTACGGTTACGTTATGTTATTTATTTATTGATATACATACATATACACATAAAGGCTCACAGACAATATCATGAAGAGCCTTTTTTACACAATTAATAGATAACCATACTACATAATAAAGAAAACTTGAAAGATGAAAAATATTATGAAAAAATTATAGAAGAGAATAAGATAAAAAGTAAATCAAAAATTTAAATTATAATAAAAATTAATAATACAGATAAAGAAAACAAAAAGAGTTTCAGCCATTGCTCATAACATTTCATGACTCAAACGAGCTACAAGATAAATTCATTTCACAATTATTTCTCTTAAATACATTAAATGAGTTCAAAAACGGATGTATATGTTTATTTAAAGTATTATATAATCTGAGACTTTTAATTAGGAACGAATTATAGTGATGAGTAGTTCTCACAAAAGGGATGTTGAACAATATATTTTTTCTAGGCCTACTATAAGGTACGTTATGGTTTTGTAATGACCAAGTATAATCAAAAACAAAAAGATATCTTTTTGATCCTGGTCAAGGCGTTACGTTACTTTATGGTTTGAAATGACCGACTATAGTCGGAAACAGAGAGAACAACTTTCTGATGTTGGTCAAGACGTTACGTTACGGTTACCTTATGTTATGGTTTGAATGACCAACTATAATCGGAAACAAAGAGGCAACTTTTTGATGTTGGTCAATGTGTTACGTTACGGTTACGTTATGTTATGGTTTGAATGACCAACTATAATCGGAAACAAAGAGACAACTTTTTGATGTTGGTCAATGTGTTACGTTACGGTTACGTTACGTTATGGTTTAAAGTGACCAAGTATAATAGGAGACGAAAAAGAACCTTTTTTGATGGTGGTCAAGACGTTACGTTATGTTATGGTTTGAAGTGACCAAGTATGATAGGGTACGAAGAGGACAACTTTTTGATGTTGGTAAAGCCGTTACGTTACGGTTACGTTACGTTATGGTTTGAAGTGACCACGTATAATAGGATACGAAAGAGAACCTTTTTTGACGTTGGTCAAGACGTTACGTTACGGTTACGTTATGTTATAGTTTGAAATGACCATGTATAAATAGGAGACATAGAGAGCAACTTTTTGATTCTGGTCAAGGAGTAACGTTTCGGTTACGTTACGGTTGTCGTCCAAGTTTTCGTCTGTATCATTAACATCGGCGACAAAAACATTTTGCCTACGGAGCGAATAGAATTCCAGGCGAAATGTTCTGCGTGGTACAATATGGGAGAGGGGTAGGGTCATTCATTATCGCTACTCTATCACTCTCTCTCGCTCTCATTGCAATAGAGTGCAACCTCATAGTTCCTTTTCTCTCTCGCACTCATTGTCCAACCTCATTATTCTCCCTCTTTCGCACTCATTGCAATAGTTCTACCTCATCCTTTCTTCTCTCTCTCTCTCGCATACTCATTGTCCAACCTCATAATTCCTTCTCTCAAGCACTCATTGCAATAGTTCTACCTCATCATTTCATCTCTCTCTCGCATACTCATTGTCCAATCTCA